>NW_027202826.1:11417006-11967006 GCF_024711535.1 Dipodomys merriami
CACAGCATCATTCCTCCCCTCCCCCTCCCCCCCATCACTGTTACAGTCTTGAGCTGGAACTGGTGGCTATTGGTATAAGGATTGAATAGATTAAACCATGTGATGTGTTCTATGGCTGGTGTTTATTTCACAGCTGCATTTGCTTTTGTGCATGGGATGCTTGCTACCCTTTCACACTGGAAGGAGAGAGGAAATTGTTAGGGGTGAGGGGGGTGGAAAGGAGAACCAGGTGCAAAGCGGGAGCAGACCTGGCAGTGAGAGGCAAACAGATGGGGTGGGGACTTGTGCTAAGGTGCCTTAGTTCTGGGCCTGAAGTACCTAGCAGGGCTGTTCTTTTCTTTTGCCCATTCTTCAGCAATTACACTTCAGGGCCTGGAGGAATTGAAAGAAAAATTACAATTTAAAAGGAAAATTCTTGATGTGTGATTTGCATATGAGTGGAACTGTACAATTAACAACAATTAAATCCCCTGGATGAATTGAAAGGGGTGTCTGCTACTGTTGCTGGGTCACTGCAGAGTGCAGCTTATGACTGCATTTAGTCTCTTCTTTCCTATGTATATTAGCATATGGCTGAAATCTAATGAATCTAATATTGAATTGCATCTCATGGTAATTTGCTATCCTAGAGGTAAAAGGCAGAGTAGATATTGTATTTAGTACATTTTAAAATCATGCTTAATTATTTTAATATATAATAGAATGACTTAACCCTAGAGTCTGATATCGATATCAGATCCTTAACTGGTGGAGAATGGTAAACTGAAACAGAGAAAGTTGGAATGGGAACTAGGAAAACACATGTTTAATTGCTGGCCTGTTTTTTAGTTTTTGCTAAGCCAGTTAGCCACTTGGCTAAAATACTTATTTTTTTTGCATGTGAAATGTAGTATGATTAAATGTGCAAATGTAATGATATATTTTTAAGGTTCTTTGAATTGCAAATTAGTTCCTTTTGAGTATTAAATCTTGATAGCGAGAATGGAGAGGAGGAGGCAGATTAAGTGATGTGAAAGTATGAAATCCTAGGACAGCACTCCTCCAGCATTAATTGTATGTGGTTAAGGAAGGTACAGGAATCTGTACCTGACATAGGCAAGCCATCCATCAAGGTAGGAAACTAGTACACTGACCCCACAGGGTTTACACATGATGCTGGATACCATCTTGGATTCCAAGGTGGAATCTGGAGGTGTTACGGTCACCCATGCATAGAATGCACAGATGGAAACTCCGGTCAGGAGCTCTTCAGAGGGGTCCAAGCCATCTACTTTAGGTGTAAAGTCAGCAGGATCCATAACAGAGGAGACTTCTCTCCTGAAGCATCGGTGGAATTGACCTGCACTCCCCCTTGTAGTCCAGCAGGGCCTTGCTGAGAGTTTCCATGGGTGCCCAGGGCTACCTCTGCCCAGCTGCTGCTGCTTTCCTTCCCTCCCTCCTCATCTCTCCTTGGGTCTGTGCTGTTTACCACACAGGCTTCATGGTTTTCTTAACCTTTATGTCTTTGTTCATGCTTTCAGCTCTGGGGAGTATGGCCTCTGTCCACCATGGTAACTGTTCTTCAAGCCTCATTTCATAGAGCCCATTCTTTGAAACCTACTGGAGTCTAGATTGTGACTTTGTGATAGGGGCCTTCCCTAGCAAGAATGAAATTTGGCTTCCATACCCAGAACTGAAAAACAAAAATGTATAAGGAAGGGGAGAAAAAAGGAAAGGAACCTTTGTTACCCTGTTCCCCTCCTCCCCTGTGACCCCAGTTTCTCCTCTTGTTTCTTTGAACTCTCCAAGCATTGAGTTTGTGCTTGTTAATACATGAGTCTCACTGATCTGCTGTGTTAAAACATGAGGGGAGCATATTCCTTGGGTTGGCCACTTGCCTCATGGCAGTTAGGCCCTCTTTGATTGCAAAAGGGCTGTGTGGCTGTGACCAGACTCAGTGGCCATGCTTTTCACTTTGGGAGTGGAACAAATTGTTGTTGCCTTTGAAATGACATATTTTTGGTCAGATAGTATGTCATCCTAATAGCCAAAACACTTGGTTAATTCATTTCCCTAAGATTATTTTTCTTTAACCAGTATGTCCAATACTGGCAAATAGATTTAATTTTCTTAGGAATAAGGCATCTGGGCAGTCAGATATCACAGGATGTCAGATTGATCCAGTACAACTCACCCCTTCTGCAGAAAAGGGACCCATGCCCTGTCATGGAGGTAGTGGGGCCTCCTGACCCCAGCTTTATTTCCCGTGAAATATCTTTACTTTTAGGCAACCATTTTTCAAGCTGTTTGTTTTATATGTATAGAGAAAAATGTGGCTTAAGTTTGAGGAAAAGATGAAAAGTGACCTTAGGAAAAGATAAGTCTTGCTTTTTAAAAACAGCATGTACAGAGTTCCAGTCCATGCATTCTGCCTCTAAGAGGGCTTATTTCTTTGCTGAAGGTAGGCATCTTTAAAATAAGAACTTAGAAGAGGCTAGCTTAGGGGTAAGCTGAACATATGTGAGCCGGGAGTTCTTTCCCCAGTAGCTTCCCCTCCTCATCAAGAACTAAGAGTGTATGGACTATGTTCTACACAGTAAGACACTCTCACACACCTAAGGTTACATAAAAGGCGCTGTACAGAGGGTTACAGTTACAGTCAGGTAAAGAGTACATTTCTTTTTTGGACAGTGTCACCTCTTCTCTCACTCTGGCCCAGGGGTTACATTTCTTATATTTGTTGCTGTGTTCTGTCAGGGATGCAAAATAACTCCTCTGTCTGTCTGTCTGTCTGTCTGTCTGTCTGTCTGTCTGTCTGTCTGTCTGTCTGTCTGTCTGTCTGTCTGTCTGTCTGTATTTCTGATCCTCAGGCTTGAACTAAGGGCCTGGGCTCTGTCCCTGAGCCTCTCTGTGCTCAAGTCTAGCACTCTACCACTTGAGGCACAGTACCACTTCTGGCTTTTCTGAGTAGTTTATTGAAAATAAAAGACTTTCCTGCCTGGGCTGGCTTTGAACCGTGATCTCTGTGTTTACTTACTTATATATTTATTTACTTTTGTGTCAGTACTGGAGCTTAAACTCAGGGCCTTACATTCTAACTTGGCTTGGCTTTGTAGTTCACAGCTGGTGCTCTACCACTTGAGCCTAAATAGGAGGATTTCAGTCCAGGCTGGCCTAGGCATAAATGTGAGACTCCATTAAAAAAAGGCAAAAAGGACTGGAATGTGGCTCAAATGATAGAGTGCCTGGCTAGCAAGCTGAAGGCCCTGAATTCAAACTCAAGTACTGCCACCGGCAGAGAGGAGATAGGATCTGTAGAGTGATTTGCTGAAGGTCACAAAACTTTGTGTTGACTAGAGAGCTTTATAAAATTAATATGTCCACAGCTGAGCCAGCCTGGTAGATTGCAATTTGATGAGAGAAGAAATAGGAAGAGTTTATTTTGGAAAGCTACTTTGAATCTCTGAAAACAATGCATGTTGCCTTTAGCAGCTTCTCCAGTTAAGCCTTTCTAGATTATAGTTTTTTTTTTTATTATGCAACTTGATAGTTCATCTGTTAGTTTATTTTGCTGTATCTTTATTATACCCTGTTTATGTTTTTTGGTATGCTTTTCTGGTGTGTTGATTTTGTAGCCCTTGATTCTGAAGAAAGATGAGATCACAATGATGTTAACATCTGCTAAAAATGGAAATCTAGAAGTGGTGTCAGCCTTCAGTATCTATTCTGACCTTTGCCTGTTACCAGTAGTCTTATCAGATTTAGGGGCCAACATCTACTGTAGATATACCCTTTCTAGATTTGGAAGTTTATTGAAAAGAGCCATATTTCTGAGTCTATACAGAAATCAAGACTACAGAGTCCTTCCCTATTTCAGTCTATACATTTGATAAGTTAAAGTAATCGTAATCTAAGAGTATCTTATCTCTTCCTCTTCATTTTGTTTTTTAGCTTCTCAGAGAAACTATTTAGTGGAAAAGGCTTACATTTCCAGCCATCATTTCTAGATTTTGGCATACAGTAAGTATCTTTTCATTATAATTAATAACTCGGTATATGCGTGTTATTTACTCTTTCATGATATATATTCTATATATCATGTATATCATATTCTTTTATAGAGAATATATTCTCTAAAATTTAACATTTTGTGTATATACAATGTTTAAATCTTACACATTAATAGAGGGATATTGATCTTAGTATTTGTTAAAATATTTTCATGGAAAGTAGAGCATAATTCCTTTTTTCAGTTTTCACATATTTATATATTTATTTACTTTTGCAATGCTAGGGTTGAATTAAGGTCCTTGTGCACATGCTTAACACTGAGCTATACCCTTAGTCCCCTTTCTGTAGTTGTTTGTTTGTTTGTTTTTTCTTTTTTTGGTCATGGGGCTTGAACTCTGGGCCTGGGCGCTGTCTCTCAGCTCTTCAGCTCAAAGGCGAATGCTCTACCACTTGAGCCGCAGCACTACTTCCAGTTTTCTGATGGTTTATTGGAGATCAGAGTCTCATGGACTTTACTTCCCCGGCTGGCTTTATTACTTTGGGGGGGGGGGGTCCTGTTGTGGGGCCTGAACTCTGGGCCTGGGCGCTGTCCTTCAGCTCTTCAGCTCAAGGCTAGCGCTCTACCACTTGAGCCACAGCGCCACTTCCAGCTTTTTTTCTTTTTGCTTATGTGGTGCCCAGGAATCGAACCCAGGGCCTCATGCATGCAAGGCAAGCACTCTACCACTGAGCCACCTTCCCAGCCCCTGGCTTTGAACTGTGATCCTCAGATCTCTGCCTCCTGAGTAGCTAGGATTATAGGCCTGAGCCACTAGCACCTGGCCCTTTCTGTAGTTTTTAAAGTTTAGTTCTTGTGCTATTTTTGTGGTGGTTAGAATTCAGTAAGAAGCCAATATTAAGCCTTGGTTTTTCTGAAACAATGTTATTTCCTAGTGGTTTCAGAATTTTTTAAAGCTTAATTCAGTCATTCACTTGGTTTTCTTTCTTGATGTACCTTTAGGACTCAAAGTAGCACTGTCTTGACAGTTCCTGTCTGTTGGCTTTTCCCAAGTCAGCTTCAAACCATGATCCTCAGATCTCAGCCTCTTTAGTAGCTAGGATTATAGGCATGAACCACTAATGCCTGACTAAATGTCAGCTTTTAAAAATACACATTATATTTTTATTTAAAATTTACTAGAATCTGAGTTTATAGTATTTCACTGAGAACAGATAAAATAAAATGGACTTCTAGTTACCTCAGTGATTTCAAGTTCTGATTGAGTTTTTTGCTTTTGTGCAAAGTCTTTATTATAAAAGGAAATCTTTTAGGCTAGGATACATTAAAGGGTTTATATTATAAATGGGTAGTTACAATAAAACAGTTGTAGTAAGTATAGTTAGATAAAGAGACCAGTTCCAGTTCTTTGGATCCTGACTGCCTTAATATATTTATTCAGTATAATATATATATTTTAGTATATTTGTTCTTAATATATTTATTCTTTAGTATAATCAATGCAGTTGGGTACATGTATATATTAACTACATTTGTCTTTGCTACATACATTCACTGCTGCCTCTGATAGCCAGAGAATGTTTAAAGACTTTGATCTGAAAGGACACCAGGTTTTAAAAAAATGTTAATAAGAGCATACACTAGTCTAAATTAGAAGACATTTGAGTCAGGTTTTACCTTTCTTCTACCAAATGGCATAATTTATAGTCATTAGAATCAAACATAACCAGGAAGTTCTGCTTTCTTCTGCTTTGGTTCAACTTTAGCTTTTGTTTATTTTAATGGTGACCTTGAGCAAACCTCATCCCTTTTCATAGCTCTGGCTACCCTTTTGGCTGCAGAATTAAGATCATGTTACTCAGTTGCCTCTGCCTGCTTCTTGGGACTTATTTTTAGGCTTAACATTTCACTGGCCCCAAGATTAAAAGTGCTAATCATTCATAAGAGATTTTATTTATTCTTTTATAGTGCGGAATTATCTTCCGTTTGTCATTAGTGAAGGAAATTTGTATCTTCATAACACATTAAAAAATACAAGCCAGGCACCAGTGGCTTATGCCTGTAATACTGGCTATTCAGGAGGCTGAGATCTGAGGATCACAGTTTAAAGCCAGCTTCCGTAGAAAAATTTGTGACTCTTATCTCCAATAAAACACTCAGAAAAATCTGGAAGTGGCACTGTAGTCCAGTGGTGGAGTCCTAGCCTTGAGCAAAACAAGTCTAGAGACAAGAGTCCAGGCCGAGACAAACCCCAGGATGGGGTTGGGGGGAAGCCAGGTACTGATGGCTCACACCTGTAAGCCTAGCTACTCAGGAGGCTGAGATCTGAAGATAGTGTGGTTGAAAGCCAGCCTGGGCAGAAAAGTTCATGAAACTCATACCTTTAGAAAACTACACAGAAAAAGCCAGAAGTGGCACTGTGGCTCAAGTGGTAGAGGGCTAGCCTTGAGCGCAAAGAGGCTCAGGGACGGCGCCCAGGCCCTGAGTTCAGGCCCCAGGAGAACAAAAAACAAAACCAGGAAAAAAATTAAAAAATAGAATATAGCTAAGTGATAGCTTAGTTGGCACTCGTTTTGTCGAAGTTTCTGGTGGCTTCTGTCACTGGGCTGAGGAGCTCTGCTCACGCAGCCTCATCTTCTGATGCTCTTCAGTAGCGATTCTGGTAGGTGCTGTCACCAAGCTGAGGAGCCCTCTATATGTGTCATTGTCTTCTGATGTTGTCCAGTATACGTTCTTCTTTGAGACCAGATATCTTGCATTGCAGTTACATAAACAGCATGTAATAAATGACTTAAAACCATCAGAATTCTTATTTATTTAAAATTAATTATGGGAAGAGAGGCAAATAATAACCAACTACTCTGAAGTAACGGTATCTTGAGATATCTTTACCTAGGGGTATTTGGGGTACCTTTATGTTTATGGTAGTATAAAAATTTTTAATAATATTATTTGAGAACACTAGAAGAATCAAAGTTTCTCTTTTTAAAATTCCATTGATGTGTGTTTTATTCAAGTAGAGATGAAAAACTTAGGTTTAAGAATGCATATTGAGTATATGAAGTCTTTCAAGAGTTTACTGATTAAAAGAGTGAAAACTAGAAGAAAAACTAAGGATTTGGTGGTGGTTAGTACTTGGAGAAGTATTTTATATATGAGAGAAACATATGCAGTCATTGCATTTTTTCCTAAAGCACAATTTTTTTTAGAGCTATCAGAATAAAACTAGAGAAATACAAGGGGTAATCAATACGAAGTTTCTGCTTAAATTGGAGTCGTTTTAGTTCTGGCCCATGCTAATAAGAACTGTAGGCTCTTTATTATAATAAAATTGAACTAAAGTGAATTTGGAGGTGGGAATCAAAGTGAAATGATTCAAGGGACTATCACAGGTAGATCTGGATAGGTGGTCCAGAGACTAGCTCCTGTCCTCTTGCAGTACCTTTGTTAGAGCTTGGGGAAAGAACTAACATGAGAGGTTGGTGGAAAGTTTGACAGTGATATATAAGCCTTTGTGTGTGCATGTTTATGGAGGGAGGAGCCATAGCCTTCATCAGAGCTTTCCAAAGGCTCATAATTTAAATAGATAAGAACGGCTGCTCAAAGTGCTACAGGGTGGCCAATATTTCTCAGAATGGCCATAAGCAGCAATTAAGTTTTCATTTTATAAGCCCTAATAAAATAAATTCTCCTTGTGAGTTGAAAAGGCCTTCCCCAAAAAGACCTCTTTAAATTCATTACTCAGAAAATAAGCCCTAAGAAAGTAAGCCCTAAGAAAGTTTCTTATCTAAAGATATTTTCATTTGAATGAGAGACACTAAATGCCAGAGAGAGGTTTTTTGGTTTTTTATTTTTTATTTTATTTTTCTATTTTGCTTTCTAAACAAGTATTTAATAGCCTAGATACATAAACTTCCAACACAGAAATCAGTGGGATCTGCTGTGGGTTGGCATGTCTTATATAAAGGTTTTTGTTGTTGTTTGTATATGTGTGTATGTGTGCTTGACTACTATGATTTAAATGTTTTATTACCAACAGGATTTGATGATTATTGTTTTAAACTTAGTAATAAACATCAATAGTGTTATGGTTTTAAAACTGTGTGTCTAGCTGGGTGCTGGGGGTCCATGCCTGTAATCCTAGCTACTCAGAAGGCTGAAATCTGAGGATCACTGTTTGAAGCCAGTCAGAGTAGAAAAGTCCTTGAAATTCTTATCTTTAATTAATCACGTCAGTAAAGCTGTGGCTCAAGTGGTAGAGCACTAGCCTTGAGCAAAAGGAGCTTAGGGATACCACCCAGGCCCGCCCAGGGTTCTAGGTCCGGGACCAGCAAAAAATAAAAATGTAAAAAAACTATGTGGCCTGACAGTGTAACTCAGCGTTAGAGTACTTAATCTGTGTGAGGCCCTGGGTTTAATCCCTAGCACCAAAAAATTTGTATCTTGTGCATCTTTTATCTATGAATTTATCTGTATAGAAATAGTTGATAACCGCACAATACATTATTTTTTCTGTTTCTCTTCTTAGGTTCCTGGGACACCCTGCAGCTAAGATTCTCCATGCATACAACCCTAGCAGGGAGAATGAGGTTGTGGTTAACTCAGTGTTTACAGCTGCTAGACATTTTCATGTGTCTCCTGTTCATTGCAGGGTGAGTGTTGGTATACTCTGGAAACCATGCTGTGGCAAGCTGCCAAGGTCTTTTGCTTTCCTTGGCCTCAAGTTTTAACTTTCCGTTCCTTTTCTCCCCCTTTTCTGCTACTCAGACTCTTCCCTTCTGTGTGTTTGCTTTACAGTTTTTTTTTCAGTAGTTCATTTTTATAACATTGGTGGTGGCTCTGAATAACTATGGGAAAAATAAAGATGAAATAAACTAGGTAGTAATATAGATGTGTGTATGTGTATATGCATATATGTATATGCACACAAATACACACATTTATGTAGTGTAGATTTATCATGGTGAAAGAAGGTTTATATTGCCCGACATTAATCCAGATGCTGAGACATTAGTAACTAACACAAATTTATGGTAGTGACCTCTCCCACCTCTCAAACCTACTAAGAAAGCCAGGACTTAACTTCTAAATGTAAGAATAAAAGGTATACTGATACAAACTTGTAAGTCAAGAATTTGCCAAGCTGAGAAAGGAGAATAAAGAGACCCCCACACCACACTATTCCTCATTCCATCAAAAAGAAAGGATTGCTCCTTATAAACTTAACAACACTGTAACAGTTCAAAATGCTAGTCTTCTAGTTGATTTTCAGCAGCTTTTAACTGATTGGTACTGATTGGTAGTGCACCTTAATTTGTTTTGCTGTATCTATCCAATGTTAGAGACTTTTCGAAATACTTTGAGTCTAAGAAAATGTTATATGGGAAGCTTAGTGTTTGGTTTATTGTCCTTGCTTTTTATCTATACATCAACATGTTTGCACACTAATAATTTATACTTAAGTAGAGACAACATGTGCCATAATTGGCCATATGTTCTTAAATTGTTGAGAGTTGGTTATTTTGGGGACACTCAAGGCCCTCATGATACCAATAAGTCAATGGTACAGAATATACAAATATTTGTTGACAGAAATGATCAAAAAGAAGGTCTGGAAAAGACAATTCATCAAAGAAATTCATTCCAAAATGGCTAATTAGGAACCTTTCTTTCAGGTAATTCCAGCAATGGGGAAAACTTCCTTCAGAATTATTTTTTTCCCTACTGAAGAAGGAAGCATCGAAAGTTCTTTATTTATTAATACTTCTTCACATGGAGTTCTTTCCTATCATGTAAGTAGGTTTTCATCTGGGCATATAGTATGATTATTGACTTAACAGAGGGACTTGGATTTTGTTTTTTGATTGGTCCTGGGGCTTGAACTCAGGGCCTGGGCTAGCTAAGTTCTTTTTGCTCAAGGCTAGTGCTCTGCCACTTTGAGCCACAGCACCACTTCCATGGTTTTTTTGTTTTGTTTTGTTTTTGGTGGTTAATTGGAGATAAGAGTCTTACAGGGACTTTTTAGCTGGCTTTGAACTGCGATTCTCAGATCTCAGCCTCCTGAATAGCTGGGATTACAGGTGTGAGCCACTGGCGCCTGATTGTAAAGGCTTTTGAAAAGTCTGTCACCTGCTTTTTATTTGTTAAAATATGAGCCTGTTAATGATGTTAATCATTTTCATCTTTCTGCTTCATATGCCACTATCTTCAGTAAAGACTGCAGAAGCTATATACCTTCCTTGGGCCTTTGAAGAATTTTGGGACAAAACAGATCTATCTACCATCATAGTTTTATAGTATAATATAACAGGCTCCCACCACCCACCACAGTCAGAGAGAGTGAGCTGACAGGACATGTCTGGGTTTTTTTCCCCCTGCATGGTTATGGTCAGGAGAACTGATGGTGTGGTCAGGGGTCCTTCTCATATCAAAGTACTAGGAAGGGAACATGAAGAATTGTATTCTGTTCACTAACGTAGTTAGGAATCATATAGCCTTCAGTGTGGCACTTGGGACATCTTGACTAGGATGTGGTATCAACTCCTTTAAATGCCAACATAAATTCTTCTCAAATTTCATTAAACACATGGTTTCATAAAGCTTTAATAAGAAACATTCAACTTAAACATTTAGATAATGTAATAATTGAGTCAACCAGCTACATTAATGAATGTAGATTTTTCTATTTTAATATTAGGTTATTTGTTTAAGAGCCTAATAGGAGTCCTCTTTCCTTCTTCTGCAGGTATCTGGTATTGGCACTCGCAGAATCTCTACTGAAGGGTCTACAGAGCAGCTGCCAAATGCTTATTTTCTGCTTCCACAGGTCCAGAGCATTCAGCTTTCACAAACACAGGTCATTTTAATAGATTCACTTTGAACAAATGTTGTAGCTTCCTTGGTTTCATGTGTCTTTGGCAGAGTATATATAACTTTTTGTACATATTCAAAACTGTGATTTGACTGTTCTTTATTTTTGAAAAGTTCTGAAATATAGAAATATTATATGTATAAAGTATCAGTGGATTCCACATCCTTTTTTCTTTTTTTTTAAATGGAGATCAGCTAAGTAGTATTTAAAAAATATTAGATCTCTAAATTTTGATCAGAAATAATGGAATGATTAACATCTTACCCAACAAACGAAAAATGGTACAACAGAAACAATCCAAAGAAATTAGAGGGGAAAAAAGAAAGGAGGCAATGTAGAAATGATTAAACTATTCAATATAGAAAATCAAGAAGCGTTAAGTTGACTCTTCAAGAAAACTAATATAAAAGATAAAGGATGGGCATAATGACCACAATCACAAACCACAGGTATAATTAACCCATGCCACAGATAGAGGAGAGAGGTGGTGTAGAAAGTGCTTGGTTTATGTCAGTGTATGAGAAAAGAGACCAAATGAACAAGTTATTCAAAAAATAGAATTTAACCAAACAGATTCAAGAGTAAATAGAAAGCTTTTTAAAACTTTTATAAATGATTTTAACTTTTGACATAAAAACATCTGGTCCAAGTGATTTTACAGGATTTTATTTTTCTTTTTATTTCACTTTTATATTAACTCTTCCAGAAAACAGAAATAGGAAGACTTCCCTTACATGAAGGTTATATAACGATTTCAAAGCAGATGGGCAGAGTCTGAAAGAAATTCAGAATAATCACACTCAGGAATAGCAAAGCAAATAGCAAAGGAATAGTAAAACTAGCTGAGCTGTGTCATATTTTTTTGTTGTTGTTTTTTAGTTTTTTTTTTTAAGTACATTTTTTTTTTTCAGTTTTGAGAATTGAACTTCTGAAGCATTGCAAATGTTAGGAAATTTCTCTATCACTGAACTAGACACCCTAACCCTTTTATTTTAAGGACATTAGTTATATACCATAAAATCTACCACTTAAGACTGTGGATTTTAGTATATTCTCAAAGTTGTATAACTGTCACCACTCTCTTAATTTTAGAACATTTTCATTGCCTTAGTCCCTGGTAACCGCTAAGTCTATTTTCTGTCTCTGGGATTTATCTATTATGAATATTTCATATAAAGAACATACATATTCCTTTGTGATTGGCTTCTTTCCTGTAATGTATTTTCAGGCTTCATCCACATTTTTCATTCCTATTTATTGCCAAGTAACACATATTTGTATAGACATACCATATTTTGTTAAACCATTCATCAGTTGGTAGACATTTTTTGTCTGGGGAGTACTAGAATTTGAACTCAGGGCCTTGTGTTTGTTAGCTAAGTGCTATAAAACTTGATCATACCCCTCTCCCCAGTTGGTGGACATTTGATTTATTTCTGCTTTTGACTACTAAGAATAATGTTGCTATGTAAGTTTATGTGATTGTATCTTTTCTATTCTCTTGTATGCCTTTTTTTTTTTTTTTGGTCCCAGTCCTAGGGTTTGAATTCAGGGCCTGGGTGCTTTCCTTTAACTTTTTTTTTTTTTTGTCGGTCGTGGGGCTTGAACTCTGGGCCTGGGCACTGTCCCTCAGCTCTTCAGCTCAAGGCGAGAGCTCTACCACTTGAGCTACAGCGCCACTTCCGGTTTTCTGGTGGTTTATTGGAGATAGGAGTCTCATGGTCTTTCCTGCCCGGGCTGGCTTTGAACCGTGATCCTCAGATCTCAGCCTCCTGAGTAGCTAGGATTACAGGCGTGAGCCACCAGTGCCCAGCAGTTGTTCCTTAGGTTTTAAAGTGAATAATGCCAACTGTCATCAAGAAAGTATTTCGAATACTATCTACCTCAAATTTTAAACATTCTGTTGTGGTGGAGAACCTATCATGTAGCTTGAGGGGCGTAGGTTCATGGGGTCAGGTTTCCTCAGAAGAATGGACGGTGAGGCAGATGCTCCAGGCATCATTGCCTTTTTAGTTTAGAAGCCTAGAGAATATATCTGATGCAAAGCTAAGAGTAGAAATAACAATACATCAACTTTTCCTTAAATTGTCTTTGTAGTTCAATGAGAAAAGAAATAATTTTCTTTTATTCTGGTCCTGGGGTTTGAACTCATGCCTGTTTAGTTTCCTTGCTCATGTCTGGCTCTTTACCAATTGAGCCCTTCTTCAGCCTGACTTCATACCTGCCTTGAATTTCTGTTCTCTGATCTTTAAAATTAAAAGTTTTTAGTCACTGAGTTTACGTGAAGTAACTATTTTGTTTAGAAAGGAAATTTAAAGTTGAGAGAAGAAACAAAATAGTCAATATGAAAAACTTGAAAGATGATAAGTAATTTTAAAGTATTTTAAGTGAAACAATAGACTAATAATTTTTGGATTTGTGCAAAGGTAAAAGGACAGACAGGTTAACAATATGCTAGGTGCAACAGAGTTGGAATTTAGTGTAAGTCTCATGCCAGCATAGCAAGCATGCAGCCCTGAGTTCAAACCCTACTACCACTACAAAAGAACAAAAAAAGATTATAGAAGACAGCAGTAAGGTGAGCTGGGGCACTGGTGGCTCATGCCTGTAATTTTACCTACTCAGGAGGCTCAGTTCAAAGCCAGCCTGGGCAGGAAAATCTGTGAGACTCTTGAAAATCTGTGAGACTCCTTTCTCCAGTTAACCACCAGAAAACCAGAAATGGCACTGTAGCTCAAGTGGTAGAGTGTTGACATTGAGCTGAAGAGCACAGGGACAGTGCCCAGGCCCAGAGTTCAAGGCCCATGACTGACAACAACAACAAAAAAAAAGTAAGGTGGCAGAGGATAATCTTTTTCTATCAGACTCTGGAATGAAGAATCTGGTAAGAGAGAGGATTGCATTCAAAAGAGCAGAAATGAGGAGGAACACGACAGAGTGCAAGAGAAACAGGAAGCTGAAATGTGATGAAAGACGACAAAGTGAAGCTAGAAAATTGGGAAACAATTTGCAGCTCCAGCTCAGGGCTCCTGAGAAGAAACTGAAGCCTCTGCCTCGAGGTAACCTACGTGCCTTTGGAGCCTTCAGCCCTAGTACTGGGATTTGTTAGGTCATTGACTTCCCCAGGGTAACAGAATAGCATCAGGCACAACTTTTACTTCCATATCTTTTTTTTTTTTTGGGTCTGGTCGTGGGGCCTGAACTCTGGGTCTGGGTGCTGTCCCTCAGCTCTTCAGCTCAAGGCTAGCGCTCTGCCACTTGAGCCACAGCGCCACTTCCGGCTTTTTTCTTTTTGCTTATGTGGTGCTGAGGAATCGAACCCAGGGCCTGGAGCATGCAAGGCAAGCGCTCTACCACTGAGCCACCTTCCCAGCCCCTTACTTCCATATCTTAGAGAACTGCTTCATGGTGCCATCTCTGTAGAAGGTCTCCTCTTTTATACTGAGGTAGCTGGCAACCATATTACATTAGTGGAGTACAAGCAACCTGAAGCTAGAGAGGCCTCAAGACTGAACCCAAACCAAAGACTTGGAAATCAGTGACAGTAAATATTGTAGGGCACACAGCTACCTATCTTCAGCAGCTGACTGAAGTAAGTTGAGAGTTCCTAGTGGGAACAAAGGAAGACACTGAAGGCTCAACTTTGAAAGGTCTTATCTTGCCCATTGAGAGCACCTTTCATGCCTGAGAACCATTTCAGAAAGCAAAGCAGCCAGGCTTTGCTAGTGACTTGCAGTCAGGCTAGGCTAGAGAATGAGCTACACCCTGGGGTTTGGAAAACAAGAAAATTTTAGAAGCAGCAAACTGAGATTTAAATTGTTATTAGAATTACTGTAAAATGTAATTATATAATACACATAGAGCTATAAAACAAAGAAGTTTTTAAGTTATAGGAAATATCCATGACATTCATTCTACTAAGCAGAAGTGGTTTATGTATGCATGTGTAGATGGGTAAGGAGAGGGAAAGAAGGAGACCCTGGCATATTCTTGAGTTAGCTAAAGGAGAGATTTTTGTCTTTGGGATGTTCTGTAATTATAGGAAAACAAGGAACAGTAAGGAAACTGAAAACAAGGGAGAAGTTAGGACAAAGGTGGATTGAAGTTGATTAATGCATGCTGTATGCCTGTGTGCGGCATACAGTAATTGAATGTGCACAGAACTACGCATTAAAAAAGAATCCATGGCTGGGTGTCGGTGGCTTACACCTATAATTCTAGCTACTCGGGAGGCTGAGATAGGAGAATCATGGTTCAAAGCTAGCTTGGGTCAGAAAGGCTATGAGACTCTACAGTTCACCACCAAAACTGAAAGTTAGAGATGTGGCTCAAGTGGTAGAGCACTAAGCTTAGGGACAGCACCCAGGTTATGAGTTTAAGCCCCAGGACTAGTGCTTATTCCCCTCCCTCTCCCCCCTCCCATCCAGAAGGAATCCCCAAACTACAGTTGTATTTGACAAAGGCTACCATATTTTGTTGCTTCCTTTCTGTTGTTTTTTTGAGTTGTGAGAGTGGCTGAGTGATTCTCTCCCCCACATGGGGACCATGTTGCTGGTTATGTAAAAGAGAGACTATCTCGATACCTAATTTCAGAGCAAGAGTTTTTAACCTTTTAAATTTGGCATGGTCTTTGTTTCTGGTGTGTGGTGTTAAGCCCTTGGGCCTGCTAGGAACAGGTGTTGGGCAGAGGCCTCCCTGGAGCTTGCCAGGTTGGGGCAGGGTGCCTTAAGTTACCTGCCACTTGCCTTTGTAGGTGCTGAGCCTTGTCATTGAGATGTGGCAGTTAGAAAGGGAAGCTGTAAACTCTTTGTGAGAAGCGCAAGGAATGCATTTTTCACTCACAGTTTGACAGAGGAGAAATTGAAAGTAGCACATTTCTTCCTAATGACTACATGCAAAAGTGAGTTCTAGCGTTAGAGGTGGAAAATAGACAGGGAAAGGTTTGGCCATAACACAGGTTTTATTACAAGTTAGTTAAATGGAATGAACAGTTTCCTAAGTGTAATAGCTGAGAATTCTTAGAAATATTTGTGTCATCTTAATGTAATTTTTAACTTTTCTTTGCAGAAGTCATAGATCTCTTATGTGAAAATGATAGGGTATCAACTCTGAAACTTATTCTATGTCAGGTGAATACATTCCATTATGTAAGTTTTTCCCTAGACTCTGAAAATACTTGTGCCAATACTGGGGCTTCAGTTCAGGGCCAGAGCACTGTCCCAAACTTTTGTTTTTTGTGTGTGTGTTTTTCCCCCTCAAACCTGGCTGTGTACTACTTGAATCACAACCTGTACTTCTGGCTTTTTGCTGGTTAATTGATGATAAGAGTCTCTTGGATGGGGCTGGGAAGGTGGCTCAGTGGTAGAGTGCTTGCCTTGCATGCATGAGGCCCTGGGTTCGATTCCTCAGCACCACATAAGCAGAAAAAGCTGGAAGTGGCGCTTTGGCTCAAGTGGTAGGGCGCTAGCCTTAAACTGAAGAGCTGAGGGACAGTGCTCAGGCCCAGAGTTCAGGCCCCATGACCGACAAAAACAAAAAAACAAACAAAACAAAACAAAAAAAAGAGTCTCTTGGATTTTTCTGCCAGGATTAGCTTTGAACTGGAGTTCTCAGATCTTCGCCTCCTGAGTAGCTAGTATGATAAGGGTGAGCCACCGGTATCTGCCTTTTGCTTTGTCTTGATTTGAGTCCTGGTCTCCTCTCACTGGCCTGTGATCTGGATTCGTGTAACCCATGATGTAGCTCCCTCAGTCTTTGTCACCCTTACTATGTCACTCACCTTTCTATCACTGTGACAAATACCTGAAGGCTCTGTGGCTTTGGACTTACGCTGAAGTAACACATCATGACAGGTATGCATAGTAGAGCAGAGGTGCTCATGTCATGGTGGGCAGGAACAAAAGAGCTTGGACCAGACTTCTTCCACTAGGTCTCATCTACCTCTTAAAGGTTTCACTCCGTTTCCAGTGTACACTTTTGGAACAGCAGGCCTTTGGGGGACATTTAAGATCCAAATGACAATATATCAAAGACTGAGAAGTGAGTTTCTTCATAGTTCCTACACTGAATTCTGAGTCTTCAGAGAGGAACAATTCATGTCTTTTGAGGATCTTATTATCTGTTTTCCTTTATGAGTGTTTCCTAAAGTTCCAATAAGCACAACATTTATCTCCATTCAGATTACTTCTCAGATCCCAGGTATCTGCTTTCTTTTTCTGAAGTTTCTATTCTATTTTAGCTTTCTGCATGTCTCATTGCTCCTTTTTGTGGTAAAACATAGTCTACAAAAATCAATCATTTTATGTGGACAGGTCAGTGGCATTAAGTAATCATTGCCACCATCTAGCTCTAGAACATTTTTGCAAAACTGTAACTCCAGTCTGACATAGTGGTATGCCTATAACCCCTGTCAGAGAAAGGAAGATTTAAGAATTCAAAACTGGCTTGGGGGCTGGGAAGGTGGCTCAGTAGAGCGCTTGCCTTGTATGCATGAGGCCCTGGGTTTGATTCCTCAGCACCACAGAAGCAGAAAAAGCCAGAAATGGTGCTGTGGCTCAAGTGGTAGAGCACTAGCCTTGAGCTGAAGAGCTGAGGAACAGTGCTCTGAGTTCAGGCCCCATGACCGACCAAAAAAAAAAAAAATACTGGCCTGGGACAAATGGTTTAGTGAGGTCTTCTCTCAAATATAAAATGAAAACAGAGTTTGAAGCATAGCTCAATTGGTAGCATGCTTGCCTAGCATGCATGAGGCCTTTACTTCAATTTTCACTACTGAGAATGAATGAATAAATGAATGAATGAATGAATGAATGAATTAAGAAATGAAAGAGAAGCCATCCGTGGCAGGAAAGTCTATGAAAGTCTCCAATTAATCACAAAAAAACTGGAAGTGGAGCTGTGGCTCAAAGTAGTAGAGCACAAAAGCTCAGGGATAATACCCAGGCCATGAGTTCAAGTCCCAGGAACAGAAAAAAGAGAAACAAAAGAAAGAGAACCTTCATACCTGTAGCTATTAAAAACTAATTCCCTGCTGGGTGCCAATGGCTTATGCTTGTAATCTGAAGATAGCACTTCAAAGCCAGCCCGGGCAGGAAAGTCCATGAGACTCTTATCTCTAATAAACCACTAGAAAACCAGAAGTGCTGTAGCTCAAGTGGTAGAGCGCTTGCCTTGCCTTGAGCTGAAGAGCTGACAGCTCCCAAGTCAGAGTTTAAGCCCCACGACCTACCCTCCCCCCCCCAAAAAAAAATTCCCTGTTCTCATTTCCTTAAGCCCTTGATCAGTTTCACTTTGTTTTTATGACTTTGACTACTCCTGATTTAGCATATAAGTAGTATCATTTGTTATTTTTGTCTGGGTTATTTAATTTAGCATGTTGTTTGGGTTTATCCATGTTATAGCATGTATCAAAATTTAACTCCTTTTTAAAGCTACATGATAATTTTGTGTTTGATGTTTTAGGAATCACAGTGCTTTCTCTTACTCTTTCTTTTTTTTTTTCTAATCCTTGCCATGACCATTTCTAAGTAGAATGTGGTCAAGGTCAAGTTCCACCAGCCTACTTCATAAAGCTTGACCTATTATTTCTAGGCCATGAGCTGGACTTAGAAGACCTACGTGCCATTTGTATACTGCCCAGTATCATGCAGTTGTACAAAAATAGTAACTTGTCTGTGGACACAGCCATCATAGGCTTATGACCTCCTAAGGTGAAAATCCCACATGGCTATCAGGATACTGTCAATAGTGGTTGTAGTTAAAAGCTAGTTATTTACCCAAGTGTGAAAAGCCATGGTATTGCACAATATAGATCACTTTTCTTTTCTTTTTTTTTTTTTTTGAACTCAGGGCCTGGGCACAATCCCTGAGCCTCTTTGTGCTCAAGGCTAGTGCTCTACTGCTTGAGCCACAGTGCTACTTCTGGCTTTTTCTAAATAGTTTATTGGAGATAAGAGTCTCACGGACTTTTCTGTCTGGGCTGACTTTGAACCATGATACTCAAATCTCAACCTTCTGAGTAGCTACGATTACAGGCATGAGCCACCAGATCACTTCTGACTTAATGTCTTACGATTTTAAAGGTTAACTGATTTTCCAGATAGCCTTTTTGTCTACAGTCTTCCTGGGACATATCAGGGGGTATGAGAAATAAGTGAGCAGTAAAAAGACAGTAACACTTCCTACACCCCTGTCCTCACTAATTGTGAAATAAGGGGAAAAGAAATCAAAGTAGGTTTTCTGGGGGTGAGGGGGACCCTTAGAAACCAGAGGAATAAAGAGATTTCCTTCTAACCACTTCAATGTAGGAAAAAACGTTTATCATGAGCACCCAAATACTTTGTTATAGAATTTTATTAGGTAAGTGAATTGTGAGTGAACACATAGTAAGTCTTTTCCCTTTGAGGACTTCTGTATCTGGTGGCTTATAACATGTATCTGATTTCCTACTCATAATAATACTGCGAACTCAGAGACTCAAACAGAATCCTAGGTTGTGCAGTGAACCTTCCCAGGCACTGATGGCTGGGGTTTAACCTTGAGTCTGCAAAGCCACTGACACCTTTTCTAAAAGGACATGGGTCAGGAAAATGGACTATGTATATATTAGCACTTTCGTATTTGTATAAAAAACCAGAAAACTCACTTCAGCCAGCCAGTTTTTAGGTTTCTGAGAACATTTTTATGAGTAGTTCTGGCAACACAGGAAGATTTTGTTTCGGTGGCTACCATCTGAGGACAGAGGGTATGTGAGAGTTGAAACACAGTTGTTCTTTAATGTCAGGGTCAAACTATTGTGTAACACTTGTTGAAGTTGCTCTGAGCCTGTCATGTAGGGAACACTAGAGTAGGAGGTATGTGGAAGGGGGACCCAAGATACTTCCCATTCCCATTTATCAAGATTACTTGATGTATAGACTTTTTTTTATATCCAGCTTGTTGGGGGTGTAGGATGGCTAGAATATCCCTTGGCTTGTACAGAATCTGTGTTCCTCATGATACACATGTTGGCTTAAGAGACTTAGAAAGACCTTTCAAGTGTTACATTCAAAATCCTAAAAGAAGAGAAAAGTGTCTGAGAATAATAGAATGTAAGGCTGGGATTTATCTAAGTAATTCTTTTTTGTTTCACAAATTATATTCCTTAAATGAGCTATGCTATTGGTTTTCATTGTTTGGGTTTTTGTTTTGTTTTGCTTTGGTTTGGGCCTTTTGAGTCTCATTATGTGGCCCTGGTTGCACTCAGGAGCTTTATGCCTTATCTTCTCAAGTGTTGGGATACAAGGATGTGCTACCATGTCCAGCTATGTTCCTTAAATGAAAGGTTTTGTATGTGGTTATTATTGAGAACATCATAATTTCAGGTTCATTCCTTTAAAAATTAATGTAATAGAAGTTCTTGGGTACTTTCATTAGGATATGGTAAAGTATACTAAAGTCCCAGGTCGTATCAGATGGCTTTTTTTGGGGGGGGGGAGCTGGTTGTGGGGTCTGAACTCTGGGCTTGGACGCTGTCTCTCAGCTCTTCAGCTCAAGGCTAGCGCTCTACCACTTAAGCCACAGCGCCACTTCCAGCTTTTTTTCTTTTTGCTTATGTGGTGCTGAGGATTCGAACCCAAGGCCTCATGCATGCAAGGCAAGCACTCTATCACTGAGCCACCTTCAAAGTCAGTGGATAAAAGTCATCTGACATGATCTGGGACTTTACTATTTCCTTTTATAGCACATAACCCTCTACTTACTCCTAAGATCAATTTAGGATGTGATGGGAAATGTTTTTTGCCCCAAAATTAATTACCTGAGCTTCTACCCCTTTAACACAAAACTACCAGAGTAAATAAGAGACTTTTAGCATTATTTATTATTTTTGCCTGTCCTGGGCCATGAACTCTGGGCTTGGGCTCTGTCCCTGAGCTTCTTTTGCTCAAGGCTAGCACTCTACCACTTGAGCCACAGCACCACATCTGGCTTTTTCTGTTTATGTGGTACTGAGGAATCGAGCCCAGGGCTTCATGCATGCTAAGGCAAGCACTCTACCACTAAGCCACATTCCCAGTTCTTAGCATTTTAAAAAAAATTCAGTGTTCCATTGTATATTAAGATTTTGCAGATACAGGTCTCTGGGCTGATCAGCTTTTTAGACTTTTCTGTGAAAGTAGTATACTTGGTCTGCCCTGACTTGAGAAAAGTTACTGGTGTATATTTACTTATTAACTGGCCCCGTGGTCTTTGGCCTTTCATGCTACATCACCCCTCATCTTCTAGAAGATAATGTTAGTAGGAGGCTTCAAAAATAGACAGGTTTTATTTTCCTTTTTTTGATTTTTAAATTTTTTTAATTGTAAAGATATTGTACAGAGGGGTTACAGTTACATGAGCAAGGTAATGAGTCCATTTCCTGTCAAGTATTGTTACCCCCTCCTTTGTTTTTCCCCTATCATCCCTTTCTTCCACAAGTCCTCCCTTCCTCCCCCCCCCACAAAAAGTTGTAAAATTTGTTATTAACATAGTGTCTTGTATACCTTGTTGTTACAATGGGTCATCCTGAATCCTTATTTCAGCATTTTGTTATTTCCCTTCCCCTCCCCAAGTTAGAAAAATGTATATACAAGGTGCAGGACACAGGAATAAAATACAGTGACAACAGGGGTTATACCATGGGGAAAGAACATACAAAGAAACAAAAAAAATCACATAGTACATTATAAGTACATTAAAAAGATCAACAAGAAAGATAAAAGCTCTTCTGTCCCCTTGGGGTTCATTTCACTTAGCATGGGGGTTATATGGTCATATGTACATAGCTTGTGACCTCTTCTGGTTGTCCTCGATATATACTAGTTATTGCAGATAAGGGAAACCATGGGACCTAGGTTTCTTTGGGTTTGGCCAAAGTCTTTCCATTTCCTAACAAATGGGGCAGTGTCATTCTTTCTGATGGAGGCATAGAATTCCATTGTTTATATATGCCACCTTTTCTTGATCCATTCCTCTACTGAGGGACATCTGGGTTGGTTCCATATCTTAGCTATGTTGAGTAATGCTGCAGTAAACATAGTTGCACTGGTTTTTCTTTTATTATACCCAAGCACACTAAATCAGGGACACGTGCTGTCGTGCTGTATTTTATCGAGGTACCTTGAAGGGAATTCATAAACGCAGTCTATGAGATTGCTCTACAAGACTTGTGTTTTGCTTATATAGTTTTTTTGTTAAAAGTTGCAACAGCTTTGCTCTTTTGAGAAAGAAGGATGTGAACTTTGAAATCAGTGCACTTTACGGTGCTTTGGTGGCACTAGAATGCCCCCTGGTGGGACTCTAGAGATATGCTCTACAGCAAATGAAACCGCCGTATAGTTGGAAACCCAGAATGCTCTGAACTCTGAAACTTGTTGAAGTCTAAAACTTGTTGAGTCCCAACAGAACATTACAAGTCTACTGGTTTACTGTCCATGACAGTTTGTTTCACAAGCAAAACTATGAAAACTATTGTGAGAAATGTTTTCCAGGTTGTATGTATTAGGTGTATAAGAGACAATGATTTTTAGGTTTGGGCCCTATCTCCAAGATACCTGTATATGTGAACATTCCAGAAGCCCAAATATCCAAAACACTTCTGGTCCAACATCGTGACTATGGAATACTTGGCCATCACAGTTTCTTATTCTTTTTTGTTATGTTTCCAACATAACAAAATTAATCTTGTTTTAAAAGGTAAATTAAAAATATATCCAGGCACAAGTTTACCAAGAATAACAAAACATTTTTAAAAATCCTAGGGTGCCCAAGTTTGAGCGTTTGTGAACTGACTCTTGCAGTGGTGTGGGAAATGGAGTGGAAAGGACAGTAGGTGCCACAGAGAGAGCAGGAGGAAGTATCATTGTGCCATAAACGTTCTCTGTAGTACCAGGTACTTCAGTACCCAGTGCTGTTATATCATGAAAGCAGCCCTAGATTGTGCAGAAAGGAGTGCTCACACTTGTGTTCCAGTAAAACTGTTTACAGACATAGGCTGCAGCCTGGAGTTAGCCAGTTGCCAGCCCCCAGTCACCAATATACTTATGAGTAAGGACAAATGCACATGCTTAGGGGCACCAGGATTACAGCTGGTGTAACTTGGCTATAGATTCATTTAGTGGGTGAGGAAAAAAGAAGTTAAGTTGTATTTCCAATCTCTAGCTTATTCAGCTGTGTGTGGGGAAAAGGGATGCAGCAGGGAGGCTGTAAAATAGTTCAGTGGACTCAGGCCAGACCTCAGGATGTAGAAAGTGGCTCGCTCCCCGCATGACAGTTTAGGTGAGTACTTACTTGCTGGACAGTGGATGTGTGTAGAAAGAGATGGGTGACATTAATCATGATACATTGTACTCATACAGTGACATGTTGAAACACCTTTGTGCAACTACTTAAAGATACCTGTGCTTAGGTAAATACACATGAAAACCTTAGAACTACCCTAGGAAGAGAGAAAAAGCCACAAGATAGTATCCAGAATAACCCAGTGTCAGTATCAAGGAGGAAGGAGACAGGCATGTGGTCAGCTGATGTTAAAATAAGGTGAAGGGACAGTTCAGATGAAGTTCCTGGGGGCTGGGCAAAGTCTGGGATTATAGTCATGTCCTATAATCCCAGCTACCTTCGTGACAAGTTGAGGCCAGCCTCAGCCAAAAAAGGCTATGGAAATACTATCTCGAAAACAAGCTAGCTTGGTGTGCCTGCCTATCCCAATTAACAAGGGATGAGATAGGAAGCCTGGATCTCAGTCTGGAGATGGCCTGGGACAAAAATATGAGACTATCTGAAAAATAACTAAAGCAATAAGGACTGATGTACAGCTCAAGTGGTAATGCTTGCCTAGCAAATGCTAAATTCTTGAGTTCAAACACTAGTAAAATGAATACTCACATGTATATTTACACACCTTTATATAGATGTGGTTAAAGTTTTAAATTGTCTTTGGTAGATGGGTTTGTTCATATAAGAACAAACTTTAAAATCTAGTTTTTGACAATTTTAAGCTCAACTGGGTACTAATGGCTCACACCTTTAATCCTAGTTACTCAAAAGGCTGAGATCTGGAGGATAATGATTTGAGCCCAGCCTGAGCATAAATAGTTCACTAGACTCCATCTCACATAACCAGTGAAAAGACAAGCTAGAGGCATGGTTTAGACGATAGAGCTCCAGCCTGTCAAATAAGCTACTACCCTGAGTTCAAACCCCAATACCTCCAAAGAAAAAATTAGGTTCATTTTGCACATTGAACATTCTCACACTAAGAATATTCATTTACTAGCAATAGTTTTTTGAAGTCATTGACTGATGTCCTTTACTTAAAATGACATTAATAAATGACTTCCTATTAAATGACATTTTATGGCATTCGAAAATGTAATACAATCTCTTTTTTTTTCTTTTAAAGAAAAAAATTCTGCCTGCCTGACAATTGAAGTTGTAGTTGCTAGAGGGCCTCATGAACACTGAGCATGAGTTCTGCATTGAGGCCTACTCCTCTTAAGTTGTGGGGTTTTTTGGGGGGGAGAGCGGGGAGGGACTGGAGTTTTACGCTTTTTTTCCCCCTAGGCCTACTCCTCTTAAGTTGTGGGGGTTTTCTGGGGGGTGGGGTGGGAGGAGAGCGGGGAGGGATACTGGAGTTTTATGCTTTTTTTCCCCTCTGATCTTGGGCACTATCACTGAGCCTCTTTGTGCTCAAGAATAGCACTCTACTACTTTGAGCCACAATGCCACTTCTGGCTTTTTGTGAGTGGTTTATTGGAGGTAAGAGTCTCCTGGACATTCCTGCCCGAGCTGGCTTTGAACCGTGATCCTCAGATTTCAATCTCTTGAGTAGTTAGGATTATAGGCATATGGGCATGGGTCACCATCACCTGCTATATGGTATGGTATTGATTTTTGAACTCAAGGCCTTGTACTTGTTAAGCAGGCAGTCTCCTACTTGATCCATATTTCAGTTCCTTTTGCATTATTATTTTTTAAATAGAGTCTTGCTTTATGCCCAGGTCAGTCTGGAAAGCACTGACAACACTTCCCAGATAGCTGGAATGACAGGTGTCACAACTATACCCAGCTTTTTATTGGTTGAGATGGAGTCCATGAGACTTTACAATAAATAACTCAGAAAAATCCAGAAGTGGTGCTCTGGCTCAAGTGATAGAACAATATCCTTGAGCAAAAGAAGCTCCTGGAGAGCATCGAGGCCCCAAGTTCAAGGCCCAAGACTGGCAAAACAGCAACAGAAATAATAAGGCAGTTGAATTTCTTTTTGTGATTTTCTGACTCCAAGATTGTGGCTTCTAAAGATCATAGCACATATACCTAAAAACTGAGTCTTGCCTGGGTCATTGTAGATTTAGATAAATGTAAGACTCCTGTTTAAATAAAATGGTCAATATGTGTTAGAAACACCAGCATACACAGTCTTCTGATGTATATTTAGAACATATTCATCTCCTTATTTGCCCTATTAGGGATTTTCATGTTGCCCAAAGTAGAATTTATGATTTCCTTGAGAAGGTAAGCTCAATAATAGCACAGATTTTTCTGTTTTCCTCACTGTTATATTTCTAATAAATGGAATATACAACACTTCACATGTTCAGATATTTGTTGAGTAAATGAATGCGTGAACAGGTGAGTGTTCTAAATAAGAGATGATTTACTTGTAATGTTAGGTCATGCCATTTGCTTTCTTTTATTTTCTTTTTTCTTCTTCTTTTAGGTAGAAACTACTAATACTAGCCTCCTGCAGGTGCAGCTAGAATGCAGTTTACATAATAAAGTGTGTCAACAGTTAAAGGTAATTTAAAAGCATTTAGTGTTTTGAAAACCGCTTGGTTTTTCTGCTTTTTTGCTTAAAAATCAAAAACAAAATAGTATATTCTGTCCTCAGAAATAGACATGCTGTTGCCTTAAGTGATTTTCATTTTCAAAATTTGAAATCAGAGTTCTGATGATTTTTTTGATACTTTCTTTTTTTTCTCCCTCCTTTTAATCTCAGAGTTGTTACCTGGAATCTGATGATGTCTTGCAATTACAAATGAGCATAATTGTAACAATGGAAAACAACTCAAAAGAATTAGAAAAAAACACACAAGATTTGCTAGATCATCTCTCTATTGTATATGTAGCTACAGATAAACCTGAGACCTCAGGTAAGGTGAAATCTGTTAAAAATTTCAAGATAGAGCTGGGGGATTTAGCATGTGGTGGAGCGTCTGCTCAAGGCCCTGGGTTCCATCCTCAGGAACTGCCTAAAAACTTTTGCATACTATATGATATTCGTTAAGTTAGGCTTTTCTAATACTCTTTAGTTATGATGACTTCTGGTATGGAGTGTGTATATGTATTCAAATTCAAGGAAAGAGTGGTGCAAATAATACCTAAGAGCATAGATCTTTATTGACAGTCACGGTCTTGTGTGTGTACTAGAGACCTGTACACAGGACCTCACATGATAAGCATGGGTCCTTCCACGGAAACACACCCTAGCCCTGATAGCATTCTCTTTTTTAACTGCATTTTTTGTCTTGTCTTTTTTATTCTGAGGATCAAATCCAGGACATTGTACTTGCTAGTCAAGCGCTTTGCCCTGAGCTACATCCCAGCTCCCTGCTAGCATGCTTAGTTGATGGTCAAACATCATTTGTCTTCCAGTGCTCAGAATTGGCTATTGTAGTAATGGGTCAGCTGGGGAGGTCTCTTGCCCTCAGCTTTATCACTTTTGATGAGTGGTAGACACGGCTTTAGGGATTGCTATCCTGTGGGGAACATTTCTGCCATATAAGTAAAGCCTAAGAGAAATCTGGTATTCTGAGATGCCAGAGTTTAATTCTTTCCAAATATGGTTATCTAAATTAGGAAGTACAAAAGTTTCCAATCAAGGTTTAGCTTTATTTCAGGCTATCTCATTGGTTAGTGAAGAATGTACCATAATAATAAATTCATACCTTCTCTCTTGAGAATTTTCATCATTTAGTGAGCCTACGTGATTAGCCAATCCTTTTATAAGGATCTTTCCTCTTGTGACTTAAAGTTAATACCCACCAGCATTCGTAAAACTCTGGCCATCACCAACACACACACACGCGCGCGCGCGCGCGCGCGCGCACACACACACACACACACAGCTTTGCTCTTCATTTGGATTTCAGAATTGTGCATAGAAGCTCTTGTAGAACTGTATAATCAATTACTGCTTAAGGTGTGGGAATTTTATGTTGTAATATCATTGCTCTGATTCTTTTGGACAGATGATTCTGCAGTAAATATGTATGTATTACATTCAGGAAACAGCCTTATATGGATACAGGTAATTATCAATGCTTACATAAAGTAGAATTTGAAATTACAAGGATAAATTTAACTGCAAGACCTGAAGGCTTTTCAGAAACAGATGCTGAGACAGTTGTAAAGAATGTGTTTTGCTTTCAATTAACCCTTTGTCCTTTGCTTGAACCCCTGTTTGCATGGAGGTTTTCAGCACTCACTTTCTGCTGCTGTTCATCCATCTGCCGAGCAGTTGCTAGGTGCCTGGTCTGTGCTGTTTACTTACTTGAACAGAGTGGGTTCAAGCTGGGTAAATACTTCCTTGGCAAAGAGGGGTAATGTGGATTTTATTTTGTTGTTTTTACAGGATGTTCATCATTTCTCCCATAGAAATGATCTGTCTCTGCAGTTTGAACCCATACTACTACCTACTTCCACAACAAACTTTACAAAAATTGCCTCTTTTACTTGCAAAGGTACACGTTTTAGTAATATTGAAGATTTATTTTGTTACAACAGATGGGGCATGGCCTTTATTCAGTGAATTGGTTTGATTTCAATAAGCTACAGTCTTCAGTGGTTCTTAGAGATGTTTGATCCAGAAACCGTGGCTGATGCCACTTGTATTCTGCCATGTGTACAGGAGGTGATGCTTTCACAGGTAGGATAGTTGTGTCAGGATTGTTTAGAGTGTAATGCATAATGTCTGGTCAGTACAAGCCTACTCCTGTTTCCAGGTTCTTACAGTTACAAAGTTCTATAAAGAAATTTAGGTTGATTTGAGTCATAACAAAACATGCATACCCTCAATCATCTTTAAAGGAATGTAATTTAAAGCAATAAATGCAATCTAACTTATTGCTAAGGTTGATAGAGATCAAAGAGATTGTTAGTATTCTGTGTTAGTAATGATTAAAAAATGTTTATGTTTTAACTGAAATAGATAGCATACTATTTGGAGGGAAATCTGGCAATCTTAGAAAATTTCTAGTTGAAGGAATGTGTCCCACAGATATACGTATCTGCAAAACTATACCTGAGCTGGGCAGGGTTGGTGTACAACTGTAACTCCTTAGAAAGCTGAGTAGGAGATTGCTTGAACATAAGAGTTCAAGCTCAGCCTATGTAATTTTTATTAAAAGCCCCAATCTACAGAAATAGACTTGTGACAAAGAACAGCCTAAAACAGTTACTGTTGTTGCAATGAATTCATGTACAGGAGAGTGTACTGTGAAACCATTAAAAAGCATCACAACATATGATACGAGCAAGATGTGGCATTTAATTGTTTGAAAGGCAGTGTGCAGGCCAACCACTAGTGGCTCATGTCTATAACCCTAGCTACTCAGGAGGGTGAGATCTGAGGATCACAGTTCAAAACTAGCCCAGTTAGGAAAGTCTATGAGATTCTTATTTTCAGTTACCAGCAAAAGCTGGAAGTGGAGCTGTGGCTCAAGTGGTTAGAGCCCTATCCTTGAGCAAAAAAGCTCAGGAACAGAACCCAGGCCTGAAATCAAACCCCAGAACTGGCCTAAAAAAAGGGACTGGGGAGTGTTGTGTGTATACTCAAATATACATACAACATTGGAAGGTACCTAAGGAACTGCTGTTTTTTCTGAGATGGTTGGTAAGTCAGGGGTAAAAGGTTGACTTAGTTTTATATATTTTTTGTTAGTGTTTGAATTTTGTTTTTGATCTATATGTACTTTTTATTTATGTATTTATTTTGGTTGGTCATGGGGCCTGAACTCTGGGCCTGGGCACTGTTCCTCAGCTCAAAGCTAGTGCTCTACCACTTGAGCCACAGCACCACTTCTGGCTTTTTCTGCTTATGTGGTGGTGAAGAATCGAACTCAAGGCCTCATGCATGCAAGGCAAGCACTCTGCCACTGAGCCACCTTCCCAGCCCTAGATGTATTTTTTAAAAAGCATGACAGTTAAGAATTCAACACAAGTGGTTTAACTATATGACCTATATCAAGGAAAACATTATTTTGAATTAATCAACAGTATTTTGAAATACATTCCCACTTTTTTTTGGCGTGGGAGGGGTCAGGAGACTTGAATTCTGGGTCTGGATGCTGTCCCTGAGCTCTCAGTTTATGGCAAGTGCTCTACCACTTGAACCATACTGCCACTTCCTGTTTTCTGGTGGTTAATTGGAGATAAGAGTCTCAAAGACTGGCTGGAAAGGTGGCTCAGTGGTAGAGTGCTTGCCTTACATGCATGAGGCCTTGGGTTTGATTCCTCACCACCATATAAGAAGGAAAAGCCGGAAGTGATGCTATGACTCAAGTGGTAGAGTGCTAGCCTTGAGCTGAAGAGCTGAGGGACAGTGCCCAGGCCCAGAGTTCAGGCCCCACAACCGACCAAAAAAAAAAAATTTAAGAAAAGGAAAAAAAAAGTCTCAAGGACTTTGCTGCCCAGGCTAGCTTCGAACTGCGATCCTCAAATCTCCGCCTCCTGAGTAGCTAGGATTACAAGTGCCCAGCTTCCCTTAAGTTTCATTCGTCCTTCCATACTTACTTCTCCACATGCTTTTGTTAGTTCACCAGTGAGCTTTTGAGTTTTACTTTTGTCTTTAATGTTAGGACTTTGTTCTATGTGCAGAAAATCAACGTGGTATTGACTTGAAGCCCTCCCCACCTCCAAGAAAAAATTGAGAGTGTGGATTAAAAGGGGGAGAGGAGGAATATAGATAACATATGCCAGATGATTGGCAACAAGCTAGTCAAGAAGAAAGGCAGATTGGAAGTGTTAAAGTATCCTCCACATATGGTCCTTCACTAATTTAGTAGAGACTGAAAAGTGAATAGTCTGTATCTTTTTTTGTTTAATCTTAGTGAAATTGAAAGTGCTTATGCATGACATTTATTTCTTTATACCTACAGCAGCTACATCATGTGATGGTAAAGTTACAGAAGTTGTGAAGAAAAAAAACATTCCAACACTAAACTCATGTCTTGCCTCTCCAGTAATTCAGGGGTAAGTTCATTCCACTTTCCCTGAAATCCTGAGGTTTTCATCCTTATATTTTCAAAATGTAATTGATAGGAGGCAGACATTGGTGGCTCACGCCTGTAATCTTAGCTACTCAGAAGACCCAAGAACTAGAGGACTGCAGTAAAAAATCAGCCCAGGCAGAAAAGTCAACTAGATTCCATCTTCAAAATAACCAAAAGAAAACTGGGCTGGGGGTGTGATATAAGTGGTAGAGTACCAAACCAAGCAGACCAACTTAGCATGATGTCCTGAGTTTATATAATAATTTTCTTTCTGGACTTGCCACCTGTGCATTAGCACATGAAAGCTTTTGTAGCAGAATGGGAAGAGGGAATTAAACAATTAGAGTAATAAAATAAACTCCACACCAGGGCAGCCATGTGCTTGGAAAGAAATGCTCATGTGTTCTCTGAGTTTCATGAGTTGTTCTGGTCCTGTTTTGTCCCATGGCCTCTGCAAATACCTTGATTGTGACCTGGCCTTCAATATGTCTGAGTGTGAACCAGAAGGTGATGAAGCGATCCAAACCTTGATAAGGTTTTACACTGCTCTCCTTTTTGCAGTTGGAAGCTCCTGTGAGTGTGGATTGCTTTCTTTATGTGGGGTGATAGTCTGTCTGTATGCCTTTTGTTTGCAGGTATTTCAGAGTGGAAACTTCTGCAGCCCAGTTTCTCCTACAGGGTCATGAGAACTCATCAAGAGGGTGGTCAATATGGTACCTCAACTATTTTGACTATGGTGTTGTATTAAAGGATGTGTTTGTTTCCAAGGAGACCAAACACATTTTAAAGGTATATATATACATACATATGATATTTTTCTCTTAAGTTTTAGCCCATTTTAAGCTTTGTCTAAAGTTGAATGCTATGGAATGAATATCAATAGAAATTAATTTTGACTTCTAATTTTAAAGCACTTTTAGAATTATAGGAAATCTGTATTCTTGTTTATTCATGCCTTCCTCTTCCCTCTAGCTCCCTTTCTCACTCAACTATTGTTCATGGATCTCAAATGGTTAGCAATATATTGATTAAAAATATTCTTAGTGGCGCTGTAGCTCAAGTGGTAGAGCGCTCACCTTGAGCTGGAGAGCTGAGGGATAGCGCCCAGGCCCAGAGTTCAAGCCCCATGACCGACCAAAAAAATAAAATAAAATAAAATAAAAATAAATAAAAATAAAAATATTCTTACCATTATTAAAAGTCATATGATTTGTACTAAAAGATTATATTTAGTAAAAATAGACTTCAAAATTTTGTAAAGTATAAAATAGGGTCATATTAAGTATTTAGAGTATATTATTTCTACAATAATAGTCTTTGGCCTGGAACTAATTGAGATTGAATTAGGCTTCTTCATGTGTAGCAGAACCTTAGCATCATCATAGTCTATAATGATCTTAGTCATTTTTAGTGTTAGGAAAAGTAATCTTTCTTGCTTCTTTTCTTTTTAGATTCTGAATTTCACTGGCCCTTTATTTCTACCTCCAGGCTGTTGGAATATATTTTCTTTGAAACTTGCTGTTAAAGACATTACCATAAATCTGTTTACCAATGTATTTTTGACAACAAACATAGGTGCCATTTTTGCAATACCTCTGAACATTTTCTCAGCACCAACCAAGGTATTGTTTACAACACTGTATGTGTGTTACAATTTTAATAGCACTTTATATGGTGTTTAGGTTTTATTAATTGGGTTGCATTTATATTCTTAAGGGTGTCTAAAAAAATGGCTATTCCCAAGCCAGTCTTGGATGATGCATTTGTTTACATGTGGAACTCTGTTTGGAAATGTGCTATTTTTATTTTTCATAAAGTAATTTGAAATTACTTTTTAAAGAAAAATACTACTACCAAGTGCTGATGGCTCACATTCATAATCCTAGCTACTCAGGAGGCTGAGATCTGAGCATTGTGGTTGTAAGCCAGCCTAGTCAGGAAAGTACATGACTGTTACCTCCACTTAACTACCAAAAGGCCTGAAGTAGAGCTGTGGCTCAAGGGGTAACTCTTGAGCAAAAGAAGCTTAGGAACAGTGCCCAGGCCCTGAGTTCAAGCCCCAGGACTGGCGCATGCATGCATGCATATATGTGTGTGTACACACACACACACACACACACACACACACACACACACACACACACACACGCACGCACACACACACGAAGTAAAGCACTACAAATGGAATAATCAGTTTCATTTTCATTTAATTTGAAAGGTTTTTTTTTTTTTTTTTTAATGTTAGGTATCAATTTCAGGGCCTTACAGACACTTAGTCAAGTACTCTACCACTGAGCAGGGCCAGCTCTTACTTTCCAGCAGTTTTAAAGTGACGAGTGTTTGCTTGCTATAGCAGACATGGTTGAGCTTTTAACATTAACTTGTAATGATTTCAAATACATTGGAGATTGTTAAATGTTTTAGTTATACCTCTTTAAGTGACTTGTTTGTGAACCAAGACTTAAGCCTGAAAGGGTCCATAAGAGAAAGCTTTCTAAAATCTGGACAAATTGTGTTTTATTTAGATTATCTTAAACCTATCTCATTTTTCTTAATATGTATTTTTGTTTGGTTATTATTACTTCCTTTTGCTCAAAGCTATTCTGTGTAACAGTGGGTTTTAACTTTTTCTCTTTGAAACATTCATGCAACCATCTTTATTATTTTTCTCACTTACTGTTGATGTTTCATAATTAGAAATGCCTCATAGTTAGCTGTTAAGTATGAAGGTAGAACACACTGAAAATCAAACACAACAAAACGTAACCATATTTATCTATTTTGAATAGGGGAGATTTCTTTAAAAGTTCCCTTTTCCAGTCAAGAGATGCATATATGAAGAGTGACCGTGGGAGGGATTAGAGGCCAGGCTCCAGAAGCAAGTGGAAGTAACAAGTGTACAACTCCACAACTGTAGCAAATAGGCATTCAGTGTTTGGGGTAGGTAGGAATTCGCATACACTGGAATCTGAGGATTAGAATGCACACTGTAAAACAAACAATCTGAAAACAACCAATGGGAATGTCCTAAGAGGGATCAATCTTTAATTCATATGGCAGTGTGGTGTCTTGTGGATCCAGGGGTTGTCATTATGGGCATTGATGATTGTACAGAATCTACTGTAGTGAGAGGCAGCTCAGATTTCTTTGGATTCAATGATTAAGGAAACAAATTCTTGTTGTTTGGCTTTTAGTTAAAAGTGAGTTCACTGAAGTAGAGGCTTCATATTTTTGTGTGTTAGGATTTTTATGTTGAGTGTTGTGCTTTAAGTTATTTATATATTACTTTTTAATCTAGGAAGGGAGTCTGGGTTTTGAAGTGATAGCACATTGTGGCATGCATTATTTCATGGGAAAATCAAAAGCAGGTAAGTGTTTTGCTTTTAGGCTTTCTGTAGAACTCCAGTTTGGTGGGGGGGGAATGGGAAGCAGTGAGTGAAATGAACATTTTTAGATGAAATAATTGATTCTCTTAGAGTACTTGTGTCATATTCTGTTTGGAAGCATAGTCATTGACAGAATGACCTGAAATAGTTATAAATCCTCCAGTGTACTTATGTAAATAGTGCCCTCTTGGTTTCAGTAGCTTAAACCTTTGTTAAGAGATCTTTTTTTAAAAAAAATACTGTTTGGTCATTACAGTAGACTTGAGTCTAGGACAAATGGAAATTTTCTGATTTTTGTGTGAAAAAGTGGACTAGAAGTTAGGAAATTTGGAATTGTATGTGCAGACTTAATAGGTACACGTACATCTCATTAAGAGGTACTAAGTGGCTTGAGTGACTGAAGGTCATGGTGTTGATACAGAAATGATTTATAGGTTGTTTGGGGTTTGTTTCCCCTGAATTTTGGTTAGTTCATGCACTTGTCCAGGATCCGCCTCTAGTCCCCCCCCCCATTGGAATTTTGGTTGTCCTGAGCACTCTACTTGATATTCTGAAAGATTTCCAAGATAAAGATCGACATTTACATAGAAAATAGTTTTGTGTTTTAGATTTAAAGCTGTGAGAAATGTTGCAAATATTGACTTGTTTCAGGGTGTATTCATGAGCCATGTCTTTTATGTTACAACCTTCATATGATCCATTTAGTTTTGCTTTTTACATGTTTAATTTGATCTATCATTTGCCGTGGAGTTAGAGGGACTTTAGTAGAGCAGCTCAGGGAAAGAGATAGAATTTTACTGTGTAGTGCTCTCAGTTTGAGAAGCCAGAAGAGTCAGCGGCAGCATTTTACTTACTGAATTGTACTTCCAGTAAATCTAATTTAGAAATCTGATCTAACTTTTAGAAAATTCTTATTGGGACAAGAGCCTTTCTCTGGACCAGTCTACCTGGAGCATGGATTCTGAACTTGCAAGTAAATTGTATGAACGATGGAAGAAATACAAAAATGGTGATGTCTGCAGGTAAGTCTGAAAGGACTGCCTCTCCCCTCTCGGCCCAGTCAAAGTTTTCATCTTTTATTTTCCTGTTGGGAAAGACTATTACCCAGAACTTTTTTTGAAATTACGTTCCTAATTTTTAGTGATCAGTATCGTTACCTATCTAGCCTGGCTCATTCAGTAGTTGTACAAAGTGGTTTCAACTCAACTCAGTTTATGAGTATACTCACTTTTTTTGTGTATGCCAGTCCAGTCCTGGGGCTTGAACTCAGAGCCTAGGCACTGTCCCTGGGCTTTTTTCCTCAAGGCTGCAGTTCTGCCACTTGAGACAGATCCAGTCAAGCTTTTTGGTAGTTCATTAGTGATAAGAGTCTCATGGACTTTCCTGCCCAGGCTGGCTTTGAGTCATGATCCTCAGATCATAGCCTCCTGAGTAGGTAGGAGTATAGACATTAGCCAGCAATGCCCAGCTTACACTCAATTTTTTTTTTTTTTTTTTTTTTTGCTAAGTCACTTGAAAATAAGTTGTAAGTACTTTTTCTTTTATGAATTAGTTGTTTCTTAGGGAGGATATTCTCTTGTATGGATCTATGCTGTCATTGTACACCTAACAATCTCAATGATGATATAATTTTGTTATCTGCATTAAGAATTCCCTGGTCAGTTGGATGCTAGTGGCTCACACCTATAATTGTAGCTACTCAGGAGGCTAAGATCTGAGGATTGTGGTTCAAAGCAGACTGGGTAGGAAAGTCTATGAGACTCATCTCCACTAAAACTTAGTCAGAAAAAGCTGGAAGTGGTGTGGTGGCTCAAGTAGTTGAGTGCCAGCCTTGAGCCAAACAAAGCTCAAGAACAGAGCTCAGCCTGAGCTTTAAGCCTCAGGACCAGCACCAAAAAAATAAATTTTCCCTGGTTGAGTTAAATATTTGTTGTACCTATGTGTGTTGTGTTTTTATGGGTTTGTTTTTTGTTGTTGTTGTTTATGGCAGTACTGGTACTGGTGTTTGAACTCTTTTTTTTTTAATGTTATTATAAAGGTGATATACAGAGGGGTTATAGTCTTTTAAATTTTTTTTCGTGTTATTATAAAGGTGATATTCAAGGGTTATAGTTACATAAGTCAGGTAATGAATACCTTTCTTTATGGACAGTGTCACCCCTTCATTCTCTCCCAGTTTTTCCTTCTTATCCCTACCCACAAGTTGTATAGTTCACTTTAACATAGTGTCCAGTGAGTACCAATGCTGCATTTGTGGAGTTTGAACTCTTACACCTACTTTTTTTTTTGGTTGTGGGGCTTGAACTCTGGGCCTCGGTTCTGTGTCCCTCAGCTCTTCAGCTCAAGGCTAGCGCTCTACCATTTGAGCCACAGCACCACTTCTGGTTTTCTGGTGGTTAGTTTTCCTGCCCTGGCTGGCTTTGAACCTTGATCCTAAGATCTCAGCTTCCTGAGTAGCTAGGACTATAGGCATGAGCCATGGGTGCCCAGTACCACTACTTCTTTAGCCACATTTCCTGCCTGACTTTTTGCTGGTTATTTTGGAGGTGGAGTCTCACAGACTTTTCTGCCTGGCCTTGAACCACAGTTCTCCAGATTTCAGCTACCTGAAAAGATAGGATTACAGGTGTGAGCTACTGGCTCCCTGCTGATATTTTTTATGTCATATACATTTATTGTTTCCAAAGAATGTTTCACTCAGTGGTTTTAGCATTCATGGATAATCCTTGTTTGAATCACCTGTTAGACTAATGGCTACAAAATGGTAAAGTTTCTAGTGATTTCTTTCATTCTACATTTACTAATACATAATTTGTTAAAAGCCTTCTTAAAAATATCACTATAGTTTCTTAGTGTGTTGTATTATGTTATCATAATTACTTTTGTTGATGACAAATTGTCCTAAGTCTAGTGTGGGTGCCCTTGAGAGGGTGGCTTGTGTGGCTTTTATAGGTTGTCATCATTCTCTGAGCAATTCTTAGCTTTTTCAGGACAACAGACTGTTCTGGAGTCAAAGCTTTTTTGGGGGGTGCTATAGATCATATTTGGTGTCTCCTGCTTGTTCAGCACATGTTCTAGCTCTGAGCTATGCCCCAGCACCGTAGAGTGCTTCCTAACATTTTCTCTTCCCCAGTAGCCCTTGTTACTTTGAGGAAGAATGGTATTCAGTGATTTCTCATTTATAAAATGTCAAAATTATTTATCATAATCTTTTCTTTCTTTATCACCTATCCAGGAGGAATGTTTTAGGAGTGGCTCAGTTTAATCATTTGAAGAAATCCAAGGAATTGGAATCCTTTGTTTCATGTTTGCCGCGTTTGGTTGCAGAGCCTGGCCTTGTGATAAACTTCAGCGCAACTGCTCTCAAGAGCAGTGTGGTGAGGATAAGATACTGTGTCCCATCATCCTTTTGGTCAGGGACATTCCATCTCTTGGCCTTTTCAAAGTGCCAGAATATTTCCACTCAGGGATATTATTTCAGACCAAACAAATGTCATTAGGACATTTTGAATTGGGGAGGTGTCTAAAGAACAAAATGGCAAGTGAAACTCTTGAGCAGACTGAAAAGTCACTAGATAAAGAAGTGCTGAATTGATATGAAGTTCTTAAATAAATGTGTGAGTTAAAATTTTGAACCAACAGGCAGGAAAAATTCTTGGCTTAAGTGAATGAGGCTTGGTGTCATAAGGAGACGCTCAGAAGAAATACACCCAGGGGGAGCCAGGTTGCTCTGTGATGCCATTAGGAACTGGGGCTCCATCTATCAGTTGACTTTCTGTCTTAATGTGTTGGCTTCCTTCTTTATATGTGCATCTCTGTCTAGCCAGGGTGGCAGAATGAGGGCAAAGGGAATGAGATACCACTAGTGGGCATTCATTTATGTCTCATAATGGCAAACTGCATCACGCATGCTCAGAGTTAAATATGCATCTTAGCCAGTGCTCATTGAGCTTCCTTAGGATGATATCCTAGGGATGCGTTTTTTTTTCTTAATGTTTTGTTTTGAAGCAATAGAGAAAAGAGTAATATCAAGTATTCCCGATCGCTGTTTACCAAGATTCCTTGCTATTTAGGGTTAGCCACACTTTTAGGTCATTTCCTGTCACTCCAGATACACATACTTTTTTGAACCATTGGAAGTGTCCTTGGGCTGCTTCATCTGTTTCACTGGCAATTATTTATGAGCAAGAGAATTTTTCTATATAGCTAGAACATAATTATTAAAACCAGGAAATGAAACATTTTATTACAATGTTGCTACCTGATTTTACATTTTGTGTTCAAGTTTTTCCAACAAACTTAATGCCTTACTTAGTTTTGTTTTGTTTTTTCTTAGATCAAGATCAGCCTAGGATCTCACTATATTTTAAGTCTCCCCCAACCTGACTTTGCCTTTCATGGCATATCCCTTTGTGTGTGTGTGTGTGTACTAGGGATGGAACTCATGCTAAGTATGTGCTCTTTCATCGAGCTTACACCCCTAGTTTCACAGAGGTTTTTGCAGAGTGCAGGCCATTTATTTTCAAAGCTTTGTGGTGGTTCCTTCTGAATAGATCCTAGTCATGATTTTATAGTAGGACTACCTTAGGAGGATACTATGCTGTTCACTCTCTGAACACTCTTTTCCCCATGTCTAGGTGAAGTACTTCGTGGTGAGGAACCCATCTTCTCTTCCAGTCTCCTTGCAGCTCCTACCTCTTTCCTTGTACCCAAAGCCCGAAGCTGCAGTGCGCCTGCTGCACAAATGGTAGGAAGACTGATAAGGCAGGGTGGGCAACCCAGACTGTTAAGCTTCAGAATGTGAAAATCCTGTAGTTCTGTCTCCTGGGCTCTTGATGTATGAATTTGGGTACCTGTCCCCTGAATACACATGATTTGATGGAAGATGCTTTCATTCATCTTGGCTCCATCATGCAACAAAATGTTCTTTTCTTAAGTTAGGCATAAGAAACAAGTTAAAAGATAAGTGTTGGGATGCACACCAATCATCTTAGCAACTCAAGGAGGCAGGATTTGAAAGCAGCCTTTATAACTTAGTTGAACCGGATGGATGGATGGATGGATGGATGGATGGATGGATGGATGGATGGATGGATGGATGGATGGATGGATGGATGGATGGATGGGTGGATGGATAGATGGATGGGTGGGTGGATGGATGGGTAGGTGGATGGATGGGTGGCAAGAGTGTTTTATAGTATATCCTAATCTAGAGTTAAAGAAGAAGGGATAATGATAGTATTTGTTCATATCTGTTATATATTATTTTTATATAATCAAAGGAAGACATCCCTTGATCTCAGGGTTTCTCAACCTCAGCTTCATTAACATTTTGGCCCAGAAGATACTGGGACAGGGAGGCTGTCTTGAATATTGAAGGAAGTTTAGCAGTATCCTTGGCTTTTGCTATTAGTGGCTAGTAGGACTTATCAGCCATAACTACCAAAAATGTCTGCAGACACTACCAGGTGTTTTGGGAAATAAAGTGACTTTTGGTTGTTTATCCTTTCAGGTTCTGTAGCTGTGAGCTATTTTGAGGGAAAAACCCTGCTTCCTATTTAAAACTTTTGACATTGTATATTTCTTTACATCTGTTGCCACCCAAGTCATTCATTAAATAACATTTATTGAGTACTTAGTGTATGCCAAGTGTGGGTAAGTGTGGAGTGGGGCCAAGATAGAGTAGCCAAAGGACCAAGTAGGAGAAGGAGAGAGAGAGAATATGAATGTGTGTATGTAAATATGTATGTGCACAAATGGGAGATATTAACTCTTCATTGTCAGATTGAATGCTATTTTGAATATTTGGGTTTTTCTTTGTAGGTTTGGCACCGATATGCAGATGGTTAATTTCACAACTGGTGAATTCCAGCTTACCAAAGCTTGCCCTTACCGGGTAGGATATCATCTCCAAACAGCAAAAAGAACTTTTGACAGACTAGCCTCCAAAGTAGTGTTTAAGTGTCTTTTTGTTCTATGTGTGGCTCTCTGATTTTTGTTCTCTAGGCATGGAAGCATAGTAGGTTTTTCTAATTAGCTAGTGCAGCACTAGTTAGAGTCATGCCTCTCAATTGTTTTAATGTGGTGGTTTAAATCGACACAAATGAGGAATAACAATTGAATCAGTGCTATGTAGAAAACCATGGAATTTTAGCTAAGCCCAGAATTTATATTTATCTTACGATTCCTTGACCTCCTGAAATCCTTTCTAGGATGAGATAAGGAAAGCAAATACATTTAAAAAAAATTTTTTTTACTACATTGTCTTTGTGTGTTTAGCAAATCATCTGGTTCCTGTGGTATTCATCTCACTGTTAAAACAAATTTTCTAAAAAGTTTTAAATTTCTGGACAACCACAAGGTCTTGCTTCAGTGGTTAGGAGTTAGTAGTGACATATTACAGGCTGGGGATGTCTGCCTGCAGACTGGGCATTTGATCCTCAGTTTTCACTCAGTAGTTTTTTGTGTGGTTGAGAATTGGCCTCACAGTATGTGAGATAAATAGATAAATTCAAAAGGGAAGCATCTGTAGAAAGAATGCTCACAGACACGTACTCAAGCACACCCACATACTTAAATGGGATGGGTAATTTTCTTTTTCTACTCTACTCCTTCATACACTGTTGCTCTACTTAACTGGAATAACAAGAAGGAGACCACAGATAAGACTAAGAGTTCAATTATGAGTTCAACAATAGGGAAATTTTCAGTATAATCTTGTCTACAACAGAAAACACCTTGCCAGTAAACTTTCCTTTCTTTCTTTTTTTTGTCAGTCGTGGGGCTTGAACTCTGGGCTTGGGTGCTATCCCTGTGCTCTTCAGATCAAGGCAAGCGCTCTACCACTTGAGCCACAGCACCACTTCTGGTTTTCTGGTAGTTAATTGGAGATAAGAGTCTCATGAACTTTTCTGCCTAGGCTGTCTTTCACCCGTGATTCTCAGATCTCAGCCTCCTGAGTAGCTAGGATTTCAGGCCTGAGCCACTGGCACCTGGCAAACTTTCCTTTCTTAACAAGTGTCCCAGCAGCACTGGGAGGCGGAGCCCTGCACTAGGAGCCCTGCACTAGCCTGTGCTTTGCTCACCTTCTAAAGTCCTTGCTGTTCCTCTCATTCTTCTCTGTCCCAAGCAGTGGTCAGGGCTTTAGGAGATAATTCCTCCAAAACACTTTGACATTGAAAACTGAATGCCAACTTTTTAAATATCTGAATATTGAGATTTGAGCAGATAGGGTACCTCATTAAAAAAATCATTTTATGTCAGAAGAATTTTTCCAAGAATATTATACCCTTTGTGATGAGGGAAATTGTTGTCATTGTTTACTTATTGCACTGACAAACAGAATAGTATCAGTACCTTGAAGAGTGAAAATTTAACAGAAAGTTGTTATAAAACTCTATGAAGTTAAAAAAAAGTACTCTTGCCTAGTAACTTTCACTGGTTTATTTTAAAACTATGGTTCCTCTGCTTAGGAATATATAGAACTGGGCATTGAAGGTCACCTATGTGACCTTCTTTTGGCAAACTGTTTAACCTCCCTGAGCCTCCTCTTCAACTCTCGAAAAAATATTTTAGGATTCCATAAGGTTTATAAAGCAGATTGTTTTGTATTGTGTATGCCTTAAGCAGTCTGCTATTTGGCATATAAAAAGTCATAGCAAAAGTCAGCAATTTTTGTTCATTTATATTTATAAAGTAAGATTTCCTCCTTTATGAAGTTTATAATTCTAAAGAGAATAAATCAAATGGCATTTGTTTATTCTTCCAAAATAATATGGGAACCATGGTATATTGAAAAATAAAACAAGTTTAAAAATTGAAAACAACCAGGTACCAGTGACTCATGCATGTATTCCTAACTACTCAAGAGCCTATAGTCTAGAGGATCACAGTTCAAGGTCAGTCTAGGCAGAATATTTAATTCTATTGGAGGCATGACCTACATTGTAGAATGCCAGCCTAGCAAGCACAAACCCCTGAGTTCATACCTCATATCACTAAAAAAAAGAAAATACAGGAAAGGGATATATTACTGTGCAGAATATATGCTTATAAGTTCTAAATAAACCATGAAGAATGGTTTGGTAAGAATGTGCCAGAAAAAGCAGCAGCAACATAAAAACTACATCCTTTTCTTTAAATTTTAAAACAATTTTACTGTAAAGGTGATGTACAGAGGGGATACAGTTACATAAGTCAGGTAATGAGTACATTTCCTTTATGATCATTTAAAATGATACTTACCAAAATGAACTCCAAGAAATGGAAGCAAGAGATTTTTTTTAATCGTACTGTTTGTGGTTCTTTTTTTTTCCTTTTCTTTTTTCTTTGGTTTATTCCCATCTGTTGATGTTTTTGATTTCTATACCCTTTGTCCTGTTTGTATGTAAGTTTATTTGATTTGGGGAGGGAAAGAGGAAGCATGGAAATGGTGGTACAAAGGGCAAACCAAGTCAGCAGTAAAACATACTAGATACTATATTGGAAAAGAACTATACAACTTCAGGGGAGGGAAGAGGCCAAATATAAAATAGATGATTTGAGTCTTAAAGACATCTTAGGGTATTTAAAAAAAATTTTTTTTTATTATGTAGTACCAAGGAATTGACCCCAGGGCCTCATGCATGCTAGGCAAGCACTCTGCCACTAAGCCAGATTCCCAGCTCAATCTTTTTTGACAGTGGCTATCCTTGTATGATTTCTGTAGAATTTGAGCACAGCAAATCTTCTCTGACTGATGGGTTATGTTCAAAACATCGTTTCATATAGGTTTCTTTTTTTCTTTATTTTTTTTTTTTTTTGTCGGCTGTGGGGCTTGAACTTGACCTGTGTGCTGTCCCTCAAGCTCTTCAGCTCAAGGCTAGCATTCTACCACTTGAGCCACAACACCACTTTGGTTTTTTGGTGGTTTATTGAAGATAAGAGTCTCACAGACTTTCCTGCCCAGGCTGGTTTTGAACTGCGATTCTTAGATCTCAGCCTTCCAAGTAGCTAGGATTACAGGCATGAGCCACCTAATTACAACTCCCATCCAAACCTGGAAGCAAATCCCTTTCCAGTAATCATGTCAGGTTGTCTTGTAGTCACTGCCTGTGTTTCTCAGCTATGGTTAGGTATTATTTATTGGAGTAAACAAGGATAAACAAGAGGTTAGAGGTTTAGCTCTAGCTTAGTGGAGGAATGCCTGCCTGTCATATGCAAGGCTCTGAGTTCAGTCGCTCACACACACAAAATTGGGTTGGTAAAGGATGGGTATAATCATGTTTATATCTAATTTATGCTTACTGAAGATGGAAACTTGTTCTGTAGGAGAATAGAATGTTTAATTGTGTCCTTAATGATTTTCAGGCTGTGCATTCTGAGGAATCTAGGTTTGGCACCCTCCACTTGAATTTGCAGCCTTTGGAAATGAAAAGGGTTGGTGTAGTTTTCACACCAGCTGATTATGGAAAAGTTACCTCACTCATACTAATCCGGTAGGTGGGTCCCTGCCTTAGAGTCTTACTTCTTTCTTCCTGACTTATCAATCTAAATCTCATTCTCTCTTAAGAATAATCTCTGTAGCTAATAGCTGACACTCCTTTTTCAGTCAGTGTGCAGTGACCAGGGCAAGGCAGCGCTGAACATGATAGGAAGAAGTGATGGCTGAGGAGAGAGGCCTGCAAGTCTGGACAAAGTCCCAAGACCTCCCCCAATAGGATGTGTCTGTTCATGTCTCTAAGAGGGGAAATGCACTTCACTCCAAATTCAGAGCCATCACAGAAGACAGAACACATACGCATGATGCGTGCACATGTGTGCAGGTTTACTTTTCTATCCTTAGCACAGAAAAACAATGGAAACATTGCTGTAGGCATTTCCCATCAATAGTCTTTAAAATTAATACCACTTACTCTCTATAGCCCCAGAGAGAATGGAAGAAGTGCTTCATTGAGCCTATTGGCTTTCTCTTTTCCTTCTTTTAACTGACAGTTATTGTTAAATGGTTTAAGTAGCTATTTATGTGTTTCATTATTGTTTGCATATTTAGGTAATCTTTATGAGAGCCTTCTTTGAGATTTACAGGCAATACAGATCTGTATTGAAGGTCTCCGCTGTTAGTGAAGATCCTAACACAAATGTATCTCTGGTTACATTTTCATTGTATTTTTAAAGCTTTGCTAGTATATCCTTTTGCAAAAAAAAATTCCTACTTGAGACATCCTTAAATATGAAAGAGTTTATGCTTCTGCAACTAAGCATTACTCAGAAGAAAATGCTCCAAAGTAAATTTTTGAAGCATTTGTTTTAAAGTATTTTAGCTAAGACTTTCTGGTGTCCTGTTGACTTCAATGTGTGATTTTAAAACTTTTTTACTGGGCTGGGAAGGTGGCTCAGTGGTAGAGCGCTTGCCTTGCATGCTCGAGGCCCTGGGTTCGATTCCTCAGCACCACAGAAGCAAAAAGAAAAAAGCCGGAAGTGGCGCTGTGGCTCAAGTTGTAGAGCACTAGCCTTGAGCTGAAGAGCTGAGGGACAGCGCCCAGGCCCAGAGTTCAGGCCCCACCACTGGACCAAAAAATAAAAATAAAACTTTTTTACTGAAGAACTAAGGACAAAGGAAGTGTACAGAAAAGCTTTATTAGTCAGTCCAGGTCTCAGAAAGTACATTTTTAACATAAATTTGGTTTCTGTTTATCCATACAGATTTTTTTTTCCTTTTGGTGGGTTGTGGGGCTTAAACTCTGGGCCTAGGTGTGCTGTCCCTGAGCTCTTCAGCTCAAGGCAAATGCTTAAGCCAGAGCACCACTTCTGGTTTTCTGGTGGTTAATTGGAGATAAGAGTCTCACAGACTTTTCTGCCTGGACTAGCTTTGAACCAGGATTCTCAGATCTCAACCTTCTGAGTAGCTAGGATTACAGGCATCAGCCACTGGCTCCTGGCTTCAATACAGAATCTTCTCAGTTTTTTTCCTGTAAATCAGTCATCTAATGCTTATCAGGTAAACGCTTTTAAGAGGTTAAAGATTTCTAATCCTTTAAAAAAAAAGTTGCTCTGTAGCATGAGCCCTCAGTTCAGTGTGTGTCACTAAGCATCATTTCCACTTAAGTATTTCACCCCAGAAATCCTGGACTCAACTTGTAAAGAGGCAAACATTAGTCTGAATCATTGTTGTCAGTAAGAGCGTGACTCCAAGTATGCTATTCCTCGAGTGATATTTAAAATCTTTGATTCCAAAGAAAAAGTATTTTTTATTTCTATTATCACCCCTAATGTGCAATTCTTACAAGCACAAGTTACTATGAAAATCTTTTAATTTACCTGGTAAACAACCATTTTGTCCAAAATTGTGTTTGTGTTTGCCAATTTATTTCTTCAGTTCTTTTTCTTGCATATCTGATCCATCCCAGTACTTGCTTTAGAAAAATCTATGAATTCCATTTGTGGCCTGTAGTATTAGAAAATGATCGTAGCTGCTCATGCATTTTTGCTGTTGTCAGCTTATATGGGCCCTGGACATACTTTTAGTTTGTGAGATGCAGGAAATATCATGCTCTTTAAAGTGATTATATTTTTAACTTCAAAAATACTTTTGCTGTCCGAGAAAATTTAAATGTAAGTACATTTCAGTTCAGTGTATTTTGTGTCTCTGTGATAATGCCTTTTTGCTTCTGTCTTGGTTTACTGTAGGAATAATTTGACTGGTATTGACATGATTGGTGTGGAAGGGCTTGGAGCAAGAGAGTTACTGAAAGTAGGCGGAAGACTTCCTGGCACAGGAGGTTCACTTCGATTTAAGGTGCCCGAGTCTACGCTGATGGACTGCCGTCGACGTGAGTTCGCATGTGTGCATGCTGACAGGGCAACTTTGGTATTGAAAACCAAGAACAAAAGGATTCTGTAGGAAGATTCTTTTAAAAACTTACAGTAAATTCATTGTACTGATTCAAATAATTCAATCAGGTAAACATTTGAACCTATGTAGGCTGGTCCTCTGGATTGGAATGATAGCTTTAGATATTTAATTCAACTTAAAAAATAAATACAGAAGACAGGCTGGGGAGGTGGCTGAGTGGTTAGAGCGCTTGCCTTGCATGCCTGAGGCCCTGGGTTCGATTCCTCAGCACCACAGAAGCAAAAAGAAAAAAAGCCGGAAGTGGCGCTCTGGCTCAGAAAAAGCCGGAAGTGGCATTATGCCTCAAGTGGTAGAGCGCTAGCCTTGAGCTGAAGAGCTGAGGGACAGCACTCAGGCCCAGAGTTCAGGCCCCACGACCGGACCCAAAAATAAATAAATACATACAGACATACAGACAGAGAGAAGGGGAAAAAAGAAAGGACAATTGCTCTCCTTCCAATTACATTTGAACAGTATAGCATAAAATACTTGTGATAAATATACAAAGTAAGTGATTTGGTTACCATTCATCCAAAGGAGGAGTATCACACCGAGGTGACAAATATAAGAGTAAAGTCTTGCTAACCAATACTGCTTTTTGTGGTGATAGAAATATTCTTTATATATGTTTCTGGTTGTATGGAAAGGAAAGCCAGCTTAGATTCCATTTTCTTTGTGTGTACTCAATGTCATTCAATATAGTAGTCCCTTGCTACATGCAGCTAGTGTGTTCTTTTTTTGTTTTGTTTTTTGTTTTTGTCCGTCGTGGGGCTTGAACTCTGGGCCTGAGTGCTGTCACTCAGCTCTTCAGCTCAAGGCTAATGCTCTATCACTTGAGCTACAGTGCCACTTCTGGTTTTCTGGTGGTTTATTGGAGATAAGAATTTCACAGACTTTTCCTGGGCTGGCTTTCCAGCCCCCGGCTGGCTTTGAACCGCAGTCCTCAGATCTCAGCCTCCTGAGTAGCTAGGATTACAGGAGCCACCGGTACCCGGCTTGCTAGTGTGTTCTTAACATAGAGATGTTTCCTTGATGAAATCTATTTTTTTTTCTTTTTGTATATATTTACTTACTTTCTAAATTTAATTTTTTTGTCAAGAGTATATTTCTTGTTGAACATTGTTACCCCTTGTTTTTCTTGTGTGTGTGTGTTGAACAGTATTTATCAAGTAACAAGCCATCCAAACTCAAAAATTTCTGAAGTGTTTTACAAAAAAACATTCAGAGTAGAACTTCTGCCATCAATAACTTAAACTATTCCAAACAAGATTTTTTTTTTATCTTTAAGTAGTTGTACAAGGAAGTTCCCATTCAACAAACAGTATATGAGTACAAAATGTCTGACAACACTGTCACCCATCTCTCCTAACCCATCCCTTCTCTCACTTTTTTTCTTTGTGATTAGGTGATTACATAAATTTCACATATTTCACAGTATTGTGGAATAGTGATACTTTTTAGTTAGTCACAAACACATTTTAACCTTCACAAGGCAAATTGTCATTATCATGGTCTATACAGTTTGTGAATTCAGTGAGCTTTGACAATACAAGTTAATGAAATCTGTTTTTAAATTTGTTTACATAGCCATGTGTGTTTAATGGCTGTTCTATCAGACAATGCTGATTTAGAAATATACTGAGCTCAGTAGCAGATGACATGCTTTGCATGTTTGAAGCCATATGTCTCATCTTCATATCTCTAAAAAATTGGTATCTTGATCTAGAGTTTCCAAATTATATATTCATTTAAATTAAATGTTTTAAATAATTTAATTTGTTTGAAGAACTTACTCAAGAAGTAAAAAAAAATCAATGAGTAGAGATAAAACTTTCGTTTTTTGGTAAATTTTATCTTGTTTTCCTCTTTAAAAATTCATGTAAAGAGTAAAGTCATTTTTAGTATAGAAATATGTTTTTGTAGAGAAAACTAGTTGATGAAACTGCTACATGGTTTGTTGCACTATTTTAATGCCTAACTGGATTTATTTAATTTTTTAATTTTAGAAAACTGTGCTTTACTATGAGCTTGACTTTGAAAAGATTAAACAATTTTGCATTCAAAATTCTTCAGTAATTTAGAATTGGCTTTGATAAATTTAGGACTCATATAAAAAGTATAGAAGCAGCCAAATATTAGTCCTTATATGTAAGAGACTGAACTACATGTTTATATTTTAAAATTACTGTAATTCTTTTTCAGACTCCTAAATAAAATATGCACTCATTTATTTGCAAGGATTTAGTTATTAGTTTAATAATTGTGACTTTGAACTGTTTAATAATGATGAATTTACAGGAAAGCAAATACAGGTGTTTGGAAGTGATTCCTGGTTTAGTGTGAGTGACAAATGCAGGGTCTCAGAGAACATGATAACTACTGGTAAATCCAAACTGTTGGGCTCCGAGAAGAATACTTTTGCCTCTGAGTGAAATACTTAGGCAGAACACTTAGGAAGAATCTTAACTGTTTAAGTGTTTAAGGTAAGTTGCAGTGTATATACACTAAATGTCACCTTTTGTCTCAATAGAACTGAAAGACAGCAAGCAGATTTTATCTATTACAAAGAACTTTAAAGTGGAGAACATTGGCCCTCTTCCTATCACTGTGTCATCATTGAAAATCAGTGGATATAATTGCCAGGGCTATGGATTTGAAGTGCTAGACTGTCATCAGTTTTCCTTGAGTCCAAATACATCCCGTGACATTAGCATTGTGTAAGTACTGGTTTTCATTTCATTTCAATTTTGTGATACATGTAACAATCAGGATAAAACTTTTTTTCCTAAGACATCCTAGGTTGGTATTTTTGTTTTGTAGAAGGAAGAAATTTTGATGCTATTGGGTTCTTTGTATATAAATTTAAAGCCAGTAAACGTTTGTAAACTTGAACCATTTGTTTTCCAGGTTTACTCCAGACTTTACCTCTTCCTGGGTCATCCGTGAGCTGACACTGGTCACTGCAGCCAACCTGGAATTCCACTTCACTCTCAACGTGACCCTGCCCCATCACCTGTTGCCCCTATGTGCAGATGTGGTTCCAGGGCCCAGCTGGGAGGAGTCCTTTTGGAGGCTTACAGTCTTCTTTGTCAGGTAACCCAACATCATCTTCATTCTTCTTCCTCTGTTGAGTAGTGACATCTTGCTAGAAAGTTGTATGAAATACAAATTACCTGAATAAGGTCAGAGCAGAGGAATTCAGTGGGGTTTTTATTGCCTTGAGAACTCTGACTTATGTGAGCCAGACAAGGTTGTAACTAGTAAGCATTAAGATCATAAGATACTAACTGTAAGTCAAAGGGGACCTAGAAGTGTCACAGACTTCTGTGCTCTATGGTTTATTGGCAGTCTCAGTGGAAGTGCTTATTAATTCAGTGCAGTAACACTTTAAAAGTATAAGACCAAAATGGCCTTTTAAAAGTCAAATTGTAATGTCAGCCTAATGAGTGCTTTTATTTTTAATCTTTAGGAAACATCTGAAGTTTTGGTTTCTTGAGATGACCTGTGCCTAATATTTCCCAGGCTCAAAGAACCCTCTTGCCTCAGCCTTATGAATGCTGCTGTGCCAGGCCTATGTAGTACCACTTGTAGCTCACAGCTAATTTTTTAATGTTATTTTGAACCATGCAGTAATGAATGTCATTGCTTTCTTCCTCAGTTTGTCTCTGTTGGGTGTGATTTTAATAGCCTTTCAGCAAGCACAGTACATTCTTATGGAGTTCATGAAAACAAGACAGAGGCAGCATGCTAACTCATCTTCACAACAGAACAGCAGTCCAATGGATGTAATCAGCTCCCATTCTCACAAGTATGAATTTGTGTGTGTCTACATGTGATGTACACGTGTGATCTCTTGCCTTTGATCCTCCTCATTTCTGATTTTAAGAAAAATTTCCAAATTTTTTTTATAAAATTTTCTTTACTACATTATTGTGTGAACATTTGTGATACAGTCTTCACTTAAGGGCTTAGTTCATTAGTCTTGTTATTGGCAGAAAATTCAGGGAGTTTAAAGATTACTACCTCCCTCTCATGATATAGAAACATAGTAGTGTTTAATTCAGTTTGCCTATGGTAAATGGTTCTTTTTGTCTTCAATTCAGAAGCAATTGCAAGAACTTTCTCGACACATACAGCCCTTCTGACAAAGGCAGAGGGAAAAGCTGCCTTCCTGTGAGCACACCGCAGAACAGGAGCCAGAATGCAGCCAAGCGGAGCCCTGCCACCTGTGGCCATTCTCAGAAAAAGCACAAGTGCTCTGTCTATTACAGCAAACACAAAACCAGTACCACCACAGCCATTAGTGCCAACACTACTACTGAGGAAAAGCAGACTTTGACCCTGGGCACACCCCTGTCTGCTGCGAAGGAGGACACTTGCACCGATGTGGGTGAGAACTGGGTCAACCTCAAGTATGCAAATGGCATGAACATCAGTATGCAGAAGAATCTGACTCTGACCAGAAACTTATTGAATAAAGAGGAAAACACACTTAAAGACACAATTATTGTCAATAACACTTCTTCAGATTGTAGTATGAAGGAGGGAATGCAGACATGTATGTTTCCTAAGGAAACTGACATTAAAACAGAGAACGTGGATGAGTTCAAGGAACAAGAGCTCTGTCCACTAAAAAACTCTAAGAAGCTACTTGAAAATCCTTTGCCAAGAACCTCACCTCAGTATCACCAGTCAGACTTGCCAGAAGTTTCCAGGAAACATAATGGTAATGTTTTCTCTTTGACGAGTCTTTGCTCTTTGTCCCTGTCTATTTTGAATGGGGTTTGTTCTTACCTATGACCTTCTGTTTTAATTGGGGGTGCTGAGTTCTTTAACTCATGCAGTTTTCACAAAGGTCTGTAAATGTTGAAATGTGACTTGAAATGCAGTTTTGAGACAATGCACCAAGCTTGAAGAATATTACAGCTAAGAAGTTTATCAGAAGGTAAGTTGAGAGGGATGTAAGTTTATTTCATTGTTAGGAGGATATGGACATCTTTCTCTGAGTATTTGTTGTCAGCTTTTCAGATTATTTGCAGAAATTAACCAGACCTACTTTGTTTGTGACTGGACAGAACTTCACCAACTTCTGTTCAGCTGCCAGCAGTTCATGTTTCCTGGCCTGGCTTTTTTAATAGCTTCCCTCAGTTAAAAGAAGGCAGATGTTCTCATGCAGCAAAGGCAGTTAATGGGAACACTAGTAAAAACAGACTAGGAAGACTGTTTACAGAGAATACTAGTGGTATGCTTTAGCTGATCCCTTTGGCCTCTGGCAGAAGAGCCTGTGCTGCTTCTCCTTTACTTCCATATGATCGTATGAATGTGCATGTTCCTATACCTGTTGGAAAAACTCAGTTACCTTGGTTGCTTCATGTTTCTTCAGTGAAATACCTGAAATCTTAAACTTACAGGTTTATTTGGCTCATAGTGCTCAACAAGGAGTACAAAGTTAGAGCCATTAGCACATACCCTGGAACATTTCTTCTCACATAGTGACATCTGGGGCAGGCACGGCAGGAGAGAAATGCCTTAGAATACAGTTCTTTTAAAAGATGGGGTTAGGTGCAAAGTTCTGATGGGTTAAGAATCATTCCAGACACTCAAAAGACTGCCCTCCTTGAGTCCTTGTTGAGAAACAGAAGTTTTCTGATAACAAAGCAACTTTTATTCCTCCGCTATACCTTTCCACCTGCCTGCTTCTGAGAGGCATATCAGAAGTTTGGTATATCAGAAGTTAAAATGATAGAAGTGAAGGCCATGTTCACAGTCTCAGGGCTGCTTTCCCACATTTGTGTTCGGGCATCAACTTGTCAAACAACTGTAAACAGCTAAGTTTTCCTAACATCTGTTACATGTTCCAGAACCTCATGATCATTTCATGAGGGAAGGGATTTTAAAAAGTTAATGTAAATGACTGGACACCAGTGGCTCATGCCTGTAATCCTACCTACTTAGGAGGCTGAGAGCTAAGGATCACAATTCAAACACAGCCTGGGCAGGAAAGGCCATGAAAAACTCTTATCTCCAATAAAAACACCAGAAAAAAACTGAAAGTGGCACTGTGGCTCAAGTGGTAGAGTGTTCACCTTGAGCTGAAGAGCTGAGGAACAGCACCCAGGCCCATGACCAACTGACCCTCCCCACCCCCCACAAAAAAAAAAAAGAAAAAAAAGTTAATGTTAATGATCTTTTTGAAATATATTTTTTGACAAGCATTTATGGCTTTCATTTTAACTATGATCTAAATAATAGAAATTTGTAATTGCTAATTTTTTTTTTTTGGGGGGGGTGTCTGTCATGGGGTTTGAACTCTGGGCCTGGGCACTGTCCCTCAGTTCCTCAGCTCAAGATGAGTGCTCTACCACTTGAGTCACAGCACCACTTCTGGTTTTCTGGTGGTTTATTAGAGATAAGAGTCTCATGGAGGAAGTGGCGCTGTAGCTCAAGTGGTAGAGCGCTCGCCTTGAGCTGAAGAGCTGAGGGACAACGCCCAGGCCCAGAGTTCAAGCCCCACGACCGACAAAAAAATAAATAAATAAAATAAATAAATAAATAAATAAAAATGAAAGCTTTAAAAAAAAAAAAAAAGAGTCTCATGGACTTTCCTGCCCAGGCTGGCTTTGAACAACGATCCTCAGATCTCAGCCTCGTATCGTAGGTAGCTAGGATTATAGGCATGAGCCACTGGTACCTGGCTAATTACTAAATTTTTTATCTCATAACTACCAAGGAGAAATAGCAGGTTATTTTGTGTTTTTATTTTACTTACAGTAATATATAAAAGGTAATAAACTTTTACCCCAGAGTTTTAACTGAGGGCCTTGAATTTGCTCAGCTTGACGATCTAAATAGAAATGTGTGATTATAATGAAATACAATCATTTTCAACCTCAGAACTACAGAAGAGAAATAACTATTATTATTTTACTTACAATTGTAAAGAATGTAATAACCAGGGTTTAAATGAGGGCCTTGAACTTGCTCAGCTTGTTTGTAAGGCAGTGCTTTACTATATGAGTTACATCTCCACCTCTGCTTTTTGCTGATTATTTTGGAAATGGAGTACCTTGGATTTTCCTGCTTGTTCTGGCTTCAACCTGAAATCCTTCAGGTCTCAATCTCCTAAGTAGTGAGGATTACAGGAGTGAGCCACTGGAGCTCAGCTGCACTTTTAATAGTATATTAAACCTTGAAATTAATAACACCTCCAACTTTCTGAAATACCTGTATTTGCAGAAATTAAAAAAAAAGTTCTTGCTTACTTATAGATGCTAATAACATGAAATGAGGATTTAATGGTTTATTCAATTTTAGACAGCAACGGCCAGGTGCTAGTGTCTTAGGCCTGTAATCCTAGTTATTTAGGAGGCTGAGAATCATGGTTCAAAGCCAGACCAGGTAGGAAAACCCATGAGAACTCTTTTATCTCCAGTTAACCACTGAAAAGCCAGAAGTGGATCTGTGGCTCAATTGGTAGAGCACTATCCTTGAGCAGAAAAGCTCAGCAACAATGCCCAGGCCCTGGGCCCAAGAAAGAAAAAAAAAAAAAAGAATTTAGACAACAAAACTTTTAACTGGATATTAGTGAGTTGTCTTGATCTTTGTTCTTATTTTCTTGAATTATAACTGCTTTTGTTTAACGTCAAGGTGTTGTACAGAGGGATTACAGTTACATGAGTAAGGCAGTGAGTACATTTCTTCTCAAACATTGTTACCCCCTCTCGTTTTATAACTACTTCTTTTGAGATGCACAGATTTTTAAAAACTTCATATTTACTAAGTTTGGAGATAAATGTACATGGTAAGATCTTCACTACTATCAAGGCCACAAACCTGTCCATATCTCAGCCTATATCAGTGATCACTCCTGTTCCTGCCCCCTTTATTGTTGTTGCTTTTTTTCTTGTTTTGGTTTTGAAATGAGGACTGGCCCCTAAGTTGGTCCCTTACAATAATATAACAATTCCCCCCCAGTCCTGGGGTTAACAGGCATGCTCCATGCCTTGCTCCTCCATTTCTTCTTTAAGTGTGGCATAAACACTCTTACTCTGTGAAGTCATGGGAAAGTTGCACACTTAATAGGTTTACCTGGATTGATTCTTTTTATATATGTGTATTTTTTTATTGTAAAAATACTGTACTGAGGGGGTTACAGCTACATGAGTAAGGTAATGAGTACATTTCCTATCAAGCAGTTACCCCTCCTTTGTTTTCCCCCTACCATCCCTTCCTCCTCCCTCCCAAACTACCCTGCCCCCCCCCAAGTTGTAAAGTTGGTTTTCAACATAGTGTCTTGTAATCTCATTTTACAATGGGTCAACCTGTGTCCTTATTTCAGCATTTTGTGATTCCTTTTTTAAATGAAGCATATATACAGTATTTTTATATTCTTTATTTTTTTTAATTGTGAAAATACTGTACAGAGGGGTTGCAGTTACATGGGCAAGATAATGAGTACATTTCTTTCTTTTGGGGGGGGAGGTCCGGTCATGGGGCCTGAACTCTGGGCCTGGGCGCTGTCCCTCAGCTCTTCAGCTCAAGGCTAGCGCTCTACCACTTAAGCCACAGCCCCACTTTCCGGCTTTTTTCTTTTTGCTTATGTGGTGCTGAGGAATCGAACCCAGGGCCTCATGCGTGCAAGGCAAGTGCTCTACCACTGAGCCACCTTCCCAGCAATGAGTATATTTCTTATCAAGCATTGTAGCCTCCTCCTTTGTTTCCCCTTCCCAGCCCTTCCCATCCTCCCTCCAGTATTTTTATATTCTTAAATATTCTTACAGTAAAATTTCTTAAAGAACAATGAACTTGTAATTGGCATTCTTTTTTGTTATTTGTCCTGATAAAGGATTATAGATGGCTCTTTCTTCCCCCTTCTCCAGGAGGCACTAGTGATGTTCTAGGAGCCAGCCAGCCTTACTGCTTTTTTTATTTAAGGTGGTTTAGTACTGGCTATTAAATTCAGGTCCTTCTTTAGAACTGTTGATAGCTAATAGATTTGATGTTTTGTTTTTGACCTAAAAAGAAAACTTTAGGAACTTCCTTTGCCCATGAACTAAAATGGTAGGGAACTCAAGGCACATCCTTTTTTTAATTCTTACCCATATTTGTCTCATACTTACAGATTTCAGAGTTCAGAGTGGTATCCTTATTCTGATCAGTTTTTCTGCTACAGAGCCCTTTCTGCCTGCCTTTGGGCAGTTTCCCTTACTCATTCACTGTTGGATATTTTCTTTTGTGGACATCTGACATCTAGTTTTTCTTGTAGAGGAATTACATTTCTAAAATGACTTAATTTTGACAACTTGTGAAACAGTGAAGATGGCTCAGTGGGGTGTGGTTGGGTATTAACTCAGAAAAGGTCAGGTTAAAGGGAATCTGAAAGCCACGTCCTTCAGGCGACCTCACCTACATTCTATCATAAATCAGTGATTGGTTTTTATGTCTGGGTAAAATTCTGTTGCATGCATTCATTATCAAAGGACATGTTACATAACTTAAAGATCTTAATTGGCTTGGGGACACTATTCCTCTAGATATGCCTTTCTCGGTGACCTTTCTCTTCTGTCACAGACAAAGGCATAGAAGTATTCCATGATGGTTTACTTTTTGTAGTGAATCTAATCCAGCCACAGATTGATTTTCTGTGTTTATCTTGTATTCATTTTGGAGGTATAACCTTAATTTTGTGATAGGACCTTTCTTTTAAAGTATAAGCCCTGGTGTGCTGTAGTTGTACTTAAACCTGCCCTACATCACACAGCATGTGTCCTGCCTGCTTGGCTCCACAGTTATGTGATGTACAGAGGGGTTAACAGTTATATAAGGTAAAGAGTATCTTTCTTTTTAGACCATGTCACCCCTTCCCTCATTGTCTCCCAAAGTTATGTGATATTTATATAACACCTCAGTTTACAGACTAAAAGTATGCCTAACTTGTGTTATTTGGAAAAAGAATGTGTACCTTTCTTTGTGTGAGGTTCATTTGTGTGTTTCATTAACAGAGGCGACTTGACTGCTCCTTTCCTTCTGAGATTGGAGAGCTCTGCTAGCCCAAGTGTCCTGTCTGGTCAGACCAGGGTGTCTAACTACTCTGCCTGACACACTTGTGCCAGGCCAGCTAAGCTTTCCCCAGGGCCTCCCACACGTGCTCTCCCACTTGAGCCACAACCCTATTGTTTGCACTTTTTTTTGAAATGGGATCTCCCCAACTTTGCCTGGATTTGCCTTGAACTTGTGATTCTTGTGCCTCAGCCTTTCAAGTAACTGAGATTATAGATTCAATACCTATGGTATTGAAATGCTTTCTGTTTGGGATTAGAAAATTGGCGCTGAAGTTGTTTTGCCTTTATTGTGAAGATGTTAACTCACAAAAAGTATGTAAGAAAAGTTGGTTGGATTGTGTGGCTCAGGATAGAACACTTACCTCCATGTGCAAAGGCCCTGGGTTTCATCTTCACCTAATTTTCCACACTTTAACTGACAAAATGTACACGTCCATTCCTCAGCCTGCACCCTCACACCACAGGGAAGAAAGAGCCTTTGTGACACAGCTTGGGTGTCCTTTGGTGGAGATACTGTTCCCGAGTGTCTCTGCTTGGTGGTATTGACATGGCTGTCAGGCTGGCAGCCGGGAAGTTGCTACTATGTCCTGATCTGAGTAAGCAAACAGGCTCTGTCACCTTAAGAGATTTTTTTTTTTTTTTTTGTCCGGTTGTGGGGCCTGAACTCTGGGCCTGAGCACTGTCCCTCAGCTCTTCAGCTCAAGGCTAGTGCTCTACCACTTGAGCCACAGTGCCACTTCCGGCTTTTTTTCTTTTTTTTTGCTTATGTGGTGCTGAGGAATCGAACCCAGTGCCTCAGGCATGCAAGGCAAGCGCTCTACCACTGAGCCAACTTCCCAGCCCCACCTTAAGAGATTTATCACTCTGATTATGCGACTCATTAGTGGCAGAGCCATGACTAGAACCCAAGCCTTTACCTTTTTCTCTCCTTATCCTACCTTTAAGAAAATGTGAAAGTATGCATAATACAAAATTTACCATTTTAACTACTTTTAATTGTAAAGATTGGGTGTCTTTAAGTATGTTGATACTGGTGTGTGACTATTGCCACTAAATTTTCAGGACTTTTTCATCATCCCAAACAATAATTCTCAACCAGTGGGAGAAGGGGAAGTATGTATTTATTACTGAACACAGAATAAATAGTCCAATTCACCTTCCATCTCTTTGAATATGAGTACCCTAGTGCAGTCAAAATGCCCTTTTGTGTGTGTTCTTTTTTACTTTGTATAATGTGTTCGTGGTTCATCCATGTTGTAGCTTATATGAGAGTGCAGTTCTGTACTGTAACTGATATTTGTTATGAATAATGGTGTCCTGTTGTGTGTATATACTGCATTTTGTTTTTCCATTCACCTGTCAGTGGACATTTGGGTAGTTTTCTCCCCTTGGCTGTTCCGAGTAATGATGCTCCCATGAACATTGGTATGTCCCACCCCACTACCTGCCATCTTTTAAAATTGTACAACTCTTGCTTTGAGTATGTTTTTACTTGTAAACAAAGCCAAGGATGTCAAAAACATCTCATACCTAAATCTCATTAAATGGGATTGTTTAGTATAGCAAAGAGGGTTTAACTATAGGAACAGGAATGGGGAAAAAATACCTAGAAATTGAATTGTTTTTATTTATTCAAGGGACTAACCAGCAAGTGCCTGTCAAGAATGAAGTAGACACTTGTGAAACTTTGAAAAAACTTGATACAAAGTCTCCTTCAGAAAAGAAGATCTACAAAGTACCTAAAGAAGATGTGTGTTCTGAGAAACAGGATATACCTTCAATTGAGGTCTGTATTCCTTCTTTCTTCCTATTAAAAACAGAGCAGTATAGCAGCTATTGAACCAAGGGTACTCTAACCTCAATGCATTTGAATACAGGCTGATGATTTGTGTGTTTGGAACATTGATTTTGAGAGGAGTAAATAGCATATTTTCCACTTGAGTTTCACAAAGATGGGCAGATTGCTCCTATGTAGAAGGAACATAGTTTGGCTAGTGCTTGAATGAGTGTGTGAACAAGGTCATTTGGGAAAATCAACCTGTGTTCTGGAACTGGTGCAGAGGAAATGAAGTGGACACCAGCTCTCTGCCTGGGAACATAATGACATCAATACCTGCATTTGTGTGGCAGTGAGATGATGGTCAAGAAAGATGAGAGACATTTTAGAATCAGAGCCATTGAGATTTCTTAACACTTCACTCAAAAAGAGTTTTTTTTTTTTTCTTCTTTTTTGGTCAGTTGTGGGGCTTGGATTCAGGGGCTGGGCGCTGTCCCTGAACTCTTTTCACTCAAGGCTAGTACTCTGCCACTTTGAGCCATAGCCCCACTTCCAGTTTTCTGGTGGTTAAATGGAGATAAGTCTCATGGACATTTTGGCCCATTCTGGCTTCAAACCATGATCATCAGATCTGAATAGCTAGAATTATAGGCATGAGCAACTGGCACCCAGCAGATTTGTATTTTTTTAAAAAATAACCATTTGCAAATGGTAACTTCAAGGTCCAAAGCCTGGTGATTTAGAAGGTGGGGGATAGCAGGTTCATTTTCACATTTCAAAGCAATGTTGGATCATAGTTAAAAGCATGGGCCAGCCAGATGCTGGTGATTCACACCTGTAATGTGAAGCTAGCTCTAACAGGACAGTCTATGAGACTCTTTATCTCCAATAACTACCAAAAAAAAGCCGGAAGTGGAGCTGATTCTCAAATGGTAGAGTTCTAACTTTGAGCAAAAAGAAGCTCAGGGACAACACCAGGTCCTCAGTTAAAGCCCTAGAACCACCACCACAAAAAAAAAAAGCAACAACAACATGAAACATAGCCAGAGCTCTAGATCATCATTTACTCCTTCCATACTGCATTTCCCTCATGTACAATGAAGGTGATAATGCTATACCCACCTTGCAGGCTTTGGCTGAGTAAATGAGCTACTGGGGAAGCAGTAAGTACAAAAGAAAAACAATGACAAAACTGTTACCATGACATCAGAGAAGAGAGATACGAAATAGAGGGTCTGGGGAGGTCGGGGCTATAGCTCTATCGGAATCAGCCCTGAAGCTTGAGTAGGAGGTTTTCCCTGTGGAGGTTGATCCGAAGGTAGCCTGGTATTCTCTATAGCTTTACAGCAGGAAGCCAGGTCTTGAGTGTGGATGTTGGAGTGGCATTGGAGCTTCAGCAGGTAGAGAGTACAGGTACAGTAAGGAACAATCAAGCCCAATATGAAGTGGAGCTTCCTTTTCTAGACTGAAATCATGTCTCTGTGTTTGGGATGGGAGGAAAAGAATGAAGGCAGGAGTTGAGCCTGATCTGCTTTTGCCTTGGGTTTTGGAGACTCGGCCTACCGCCTACAATACAGGAGCAGTCATACGGGGAGATGTTGGAGCCGATAACTCTTAACTCTAAGATATCCTGAGAAACACCGCTGATGCTATGTTGGCACTCTTGCCACTGTGTGTGTGTGTGTGTGTGTGTGTGTGTGTGTGTGTGTCTGTGTCTGTGTCTGTGTCTGTGTCTGTGTCTGTGTCTGTGTGTCTGTGTGTCTGTGTCTGTGTGTCTGTGTCTGTGTGTGTGTCTGTGTGTTCCCATCACAAGCTGTGTCCCAGCCCCAAAGTCTGCCCTGGCTCTCTGGGCCAGACTTAACCTCTTTATCTGTGCTTTTCCTCATGACAGTTTTCTTAATATGTTAAAGACATGTTCTTCTTACGTGTCTTCATTACTAGATTCTGACTGTCGAGCATGGGTATTGCCATTTATCCCTAACTTTGGCAGTCAGTCAGTCCTCTTGCAGCGGGTCTTTGAGCCTGTTGTCATAGCCATTGACACTGAATGATGGCAGTGGGCTAGTAGGAAGAATGCCAGCCTGAGAAGTTCAGGGTATGCAGACTGGACTTGTAGTAGCCAGCTAAGTCAGCCAAGGTGATCTCTCCTAATACAGTGTTGTGAGCTGCCCTTTTCATTTCTTTGCTGTTTTCTGTGACTCTCACCCTTCTGTAGAACTGTTCTCAAGGTCCCACAAGTGTACTTTCCACTTCTTTGTTACTTTGGAGAAAATTATTCTCAGTAAACACATTCCCAAGTGCAGTACTCAGTGTTTGCTTAGGGCCTAACTTTGCAGCTTAGAAAACTCTAAATCCGTAGTACACAGTACTCTAGATTGTCAAGAAAGATTGAAGCCCAGGTTTGAAAACCATACCTAAAAATTTAACCTTAGCTCTGACCTATTTTCCTAAGAAAATAATTCATGATTATTACAGAAACATAAAAAAGAAAAAAATCCATTCAAAACAAAGTACTTCTAAAATTTGTGTACTTTCATAAATAACTCTGTTACGATACCCTGTTAAGGTGAGGAAATACAATTAAAAGAACCAACTACGAAAGCTTTTATGGTACACTGCTGGATTGCTTTCCAGGAGTTTGTACGAATAGTGGCTTTGTTCTTAGCATCTCTAGTTTGCAAAACCTTTGTAAGGGAGATGAGGGCTCTTTGAATTGAACTGGTGCTCATGCATGTTAATAAGCACATGCTGCACTACTGAGCTGCACTCAGAGCTCTTGTTAGCAAAATCTCGGTCTGTGTAATATGTAAGTAATCATGTTTGGTATTTTGGGGGTATCTTTGGGGTTTTTTGTTCTGGTATTCTGCATTGAGCCATGGCCACCTTCAGCCCTGAACAATTGTTTTGGTTGTCATTTCAATTTGCATTTTATGTAGAGAAAAAGCACTTTGCTTTATTCTGTTTTTTATAAAATTCTGAAAGTAAAATTTTAAATTTAATCCATACAAAATTCTGTCTGGGCCAGGGTGATAGGGGCTACAAAATTCTACCAGTGAAAAGAATGTGTATAAAATAAGTAAATGTCTAGCCAGAAGCAGACACTACTACAATATCCTGCTCCTCTAGCCTAGTATTTGTAAAAATAAACATGCACTATAAACATGTTAGGTATCCTAAATCCAAAATGGAAAGATGAGATTCAAGTTAGCCTATTAATTTTTTGTTGTTGTTGGTGGTGGTGGTCGTGGGACTTGAACTCTGGCCTTGGGAGCTGTCCCTGAGCTCTTCAGCTCAAGGTGAGCACTCTGCCACTTGAACCACAGCGCCACTTCCAGTTTTCTGGTGGTTTATTGGAGATGAGTCTCACGGATTTTCCTGCCTAGGCTGGCTTTGAACCACAATCCTTCGGAGTAGATAGGATTACAAACATGAGCCACCTGCGCTCAGCTTAATTTCTCTCTCTCTCTTTTTTTTTTTAGTTGTATTGTTCACTTTTATCAGTGTCTGGTGAGCTCCATTGTTACACTTCTCACCCTTTTCCCATTGAGTTCTGTGCCCTCCCCTCTACCCTACTGAAGGGTGTGTATGTGTGTTTTGTTTTATTTTCCTTTCCTGTTTTGTGAATCATTATTTCATATTCTTTGCTTACTTTTCTATTGAATGTTAATAGGTTTTTTATTATTAAAACAGTATATTAAGGTACTGTATCAAATATTGTGTATCAGATTTTTTTTTTCCTTTTCCCTTGTCTATTTTTACCTCTCTACCACAGATTTAAGAATTACTTTATACAGCTGATCTGTGTTTTCTCTGTTTTGCTTTTATTAACACCCAGAATCTTCTTTTTTTTTGGTGGTGGGGGGGGTCCGGTCATGGGGCCTGAACTCTGGGCCTGGGCGCTGTCCCTGAGCTCTTCAGCTCAATGCTAGCGCTCTACCACTGGAGCCACAGCGCCACTTCCAGCTTTTTTTTATTTTTGCTTATGTGGTGCTGAGGAATCGAACCCAGGGCTTCATGCATGTAAGGCAAGCACTTTACCACTGAGCCACCTTCCCAGCCCATCACCCAGAATCTTTTTTCACTCCTGATATCCATCAATTGTCACCTTTATCAGGAAGATCAGAGAATTTAATTAGTTCACATGGTTCAGTGATGATGAGAAAGATAGCTAAGACTATTATAAACTGCTCGCTAGGTGCCAAGTAATTTAACTCTTTTGAAGAATTTAGTAAACTGAGGCAGAGAAGCTAAGAGACCTGCTCAAATTGACATAGCATACAGCATTTGAGAACTGGCCTGGTGACAGGGATCTTAATTGTGGCTGTCTGGCTCTTTCTCGTCCTGGTGAGACTACCAGAAGGCATAGTCAGCTCCTGCCTTTCTCCTCTGCGCATTTCTAAGCAGGTTTGTTAGTCTGGATCTCCAGTGTGCTTTCCCCTCTGTTCTGTCCACAGTAGACACTGAGGACTGTTCTCACTCAGGGAGATGCCTTTCTCACTACCTACTGTTTTGAATAGCACTCACCTAAAAAAAAAAAAAGGCTATGCATTTTCTGTCTTCTTTTTTTTAATTAATTAATTTTTTTATTGTGAGAATACCGTACAGAGGAGTTACAATTACATAGGCAAGATAATGAGTACATTTCTTCTTATCAAGCATTGTTGCCTCCTCTTTGTTTCCCCTTCCCATCCCTTCCCATACTTCTCCTCCTCCCCCCACCTTTTATTTTCATGTCAATAACCCTTGTGTTGTCCCCTGGTGGGTGGCTCATAGACTTCACTACTTGGTCATTCCATTCAGGCCTCTCCTTCCTTGTTTATTCTTAGAGAATTCTGTGAGGTTCCCGAGCTCCACATCCTTCCTCTCAGTCATCCTAAGACATTTACTCTCTCACTTGTACAGGGGAACAGTTCCAACCAGATCAACTGGGGAAAGGCAATCAAGTGTCAGTGACTACTGACCAGCTCCTCCTTTCTCTGACCCCATATAGAAAGCAGTTCTCTGCTGGTGCCAGGCCCTAAAGCGATGGCAAGGCTCAAGTACTTATGCTGACAAGCCTTTGATGGCTCTGGAGTAGTGAACAAGGTGTGGGGGAGAGGAGAAGTAATAAGCCTACAAAGGAACAGAACACAGAGTACATAAAGAACAATCTGTGATTAAACAGTGTATGTCTGATTTTTGACAATTGAATCATGTGTGTTTATTGTCAGGCTTGCAACAATTAGCCAGAAATCCTGTAGGATTAGACGAAAGTTCTATAGGTTTTGTATATTTGATTTGTCAGGTTTTTAAACACTTTTAGAATCAGGATGAAAGTTAAGATTCTGTGTATTGGAGAGGAGAATTGAAGGAGTATAAAAGAGAAAAGCAAAACCTCATAACTTCAAGGTGGCTCAGTGGTAGAGTGCTTGCCTGAGGCCCTGGGTTCAATTCCTCAGCACCACATAAGCAAAAAGAAAAAGGCCAGAAGTGGCGCTGGGGCTCAAGTGGTAGAGTGCTAGCCTTGAGCTAAAGAGCTTAGGGACAGCGCCCAGGCCCAGAGTTCAGGCCCCACGACCAGACCCAAAACAAAAACAAAAAAAACCCAAGAAAACCATAATTTCAGGTACAGTTAACATTTCATTGTGTTTCTAGGATTTGTTTATGTGGAAGCATATTACTGTAGTAGATGTGGGAGAATTCTGATATCCCAGACTTAGGACATGTAGGGAATTTAGAAACTTTTTCCCATTTACTGTGTTATCTGCTATAACTTCATGGATTTCTACTCTGGAATAAACTTCTAAACATGAAGGCGAAATGAGCCAATCTTTGCTTTCATGCAGTGTGACCCCTTAAGATCATTAGGAAGAGATTTGTGGCCTTGAATGTGCCTCTGTCCCTATGGGGGGTGCTCACCTTTGAAGGGGAGGCCCTGTTCCTCTGGGGTCTCTGTCCCTCTGCAGTTCCCTCCTGATAGATCTTAACACACTTGAGATATTTTTTGAAAAGTCGTTTGTCTCAGTCAGTGAGATAGTGCATGTATAAAAAGTAGAGAGGAAGTGTGCTGTGTCTCAAGTGGTAGCCTTGAGCTGAAGAGCTGAGGGGCAGCGCCCAGGTCCAGAGTTCAAGACCCACAACCAACAAAATAAATAAATAAAAAGTAGAGAATCCTGCTGTTCTTGAACCTATTAATAGGATATTCCTGTATGATTTATCTGTAACTTGCATTCATGCATACATGTATACATTGGTGTGTGTGTGTATGTGCACACGCATGCATGCATTGGCTGACAAATTGTTTTCAGAGGCACATTTAAAAGCCATGCATATATTCTTCTTGCTTTATTTACCCAAGAAGTTTTCAATAGTTTGGAGCATTCTGTGGAGATCTGGCTGTTCTTCTAAATTTCATCTGTAAACAAATGAAAACAGAAATGCACAGCTTGCTCCTCAGTTGAGTTTTAATCTGATTTTGCTTCAGTAGTAATTCATGCCAGTTGCACATACCAAATTAACAGGTGGCGGCTGGAGGATGTATTGCTGCTGAAGCCAACAGCCAGACAGCCCCAAATTGCTAGCAGATGTTTCTCCTCCTTAGCCCCTTAGGAATTTTATAGGCAACAATTCTTCTTTTCTTCTCTTTCTGACGAGTGCAATGGAAGGAGGGAAATGAAAACAAACTGGAGACTGAGAAACACACGTCTCAGTTTTCACCTGGTCTGGGACTTTCTACATGCACGTGGAGCTGGTCTCCAGAAGTTAGGACAGAAACAAGCTCAGGTTTAGCTTCATGTTTAATCATGTTTAGTCAGCTTAAACCACTAAACATTTTGTCTTTCTACTTTAGCAAGAAGATTCTTACAGGAAAAAGAAACTTCAGGAGAAAAGAGAAGGAAATGTACAAAATCTAAACTGGAGTAAGAGCCGAACATGTAGAAAAAACAAGAAAAAGGGCATTGCTCAGGCCTCAAGGTACAGTCCTTTTGCCATATTGATCTAATATTTCATTCATAATTTTGCACTTTGCCATTTTTTTCTCATATGTTGTTACAGATACTTTAAAAGTGATCAGTTTTTGTAGTTCATCCTTTATAAGATGCTTAAAGCCATAGGACGTTTTAGGGAAAGCCTAAGCTATAGCTCTGTGCCATGTCCTTGTTCTTCCTGTCAGGGCAGATGCACTTACAGAGCAGGAACAGGTGTTAGGGAAAGCCTGAGCACAGGCACCCTCCCACTGGGCCACTTAGAACTTCAATAATTAGATAGAATAGTCCTGACTTCCATAGTCCTTGCTTTAGACTATAGATAGAGAGCTCTTTGGCTGTGGGAAGAAAGGCACCCAGATAGTCCACTACTTATGACAGAATAGAATACATAGTAATGAGAGCAGAGCCAGAGTGTGGAGCCCAGATAGCTTGGCACTGTGCCTTGGAAATCCTGTTTCTTGTGTATAAAATGAAGGTACTCGACAGTGCATGGAAGTCCTATGTTCAGAAAAATCCCCTAAATTGAACCTGATGAAAAATTTCTCAGCTTGAGGTTTTTTTCTACCAGGTCCACAGTATGTATGTAACTCCAGGTTTCCCCCCTTCCCCATGGTGTGGCCTCTGAGTTCTGATTTCCTTTAACTTCCTGGAATACTACACTCACATGTGTAAGGGTCCCCAGAGGCATGTACTCCTGCCTTGTCTCACTGATTCATATTCCATTTCTGGTGATCTCATGGGAAAGAAGTGTGTGCATAAAGACAAAATAGGTAAGTGATTTTTTTTTTTTAATGAACTCTTCAGGCCTACCGAACAGAGTGAGCTAAAACTTTTATGCAATGACTTTGGGAGATCGGAGCTGAGTGGCGACATGGATGTAAGAAGCTGGTGTATACAGGAAAACGCAGGAGAGGTTTGTAAGGTCGATACAGAAGTGGCAAACAGCTCATCAGTGCAGAGAGAGTCAGGTATGTAACAACTTAGGCTGAGCAAGGTACTGCCCTGGAGATGTTTCCTCCAGGAAATCTCCACTGTATGAGACAGGCCAGGTCCATTGTCACTTTATAGGCAGTCTAGCTAATGAGAGGCCAGAGTGGAAAGCCATTGAGGTGAGAGAGACTAGAAAGTGAAGGTCCTTTTGAGCCTGGGAAGGCCTCTAGAGTTGCCCCCCTCCTGGCCATTCCTAGTTGTCATAAACATTGCTAAAGAAACAGAGTGGCTGGCTGTAGACAGTGGTGGAAAATGGAGTAGCCAGGTGAGAATGCCACCCCTCTCTTAAGTGTGATATTTTCCGCAGAGCCAGGCCCTGTCTAGCCTAGAACTGCTGAGGCAGTGCCTGGGAATGGAAAGTAAGGGGGCTCCAGTGCTGTGCCAGAGTAGATGAAGTGGTGGAGCCAGAGGACCCCTGAAGTTGGCAGCATGGTGGGGCTTGGGTTGGTGGGGATAATAATCCAGCCCACCCCACTCTCCCAGACACAAGTCCCACTGGGGTACATACTAGTCAGTGGAAGTGTAGCTGGTCTCTTTTTGTCTTTCATTCTCATAACACATGTGTGCTCCTTTTCACTTTTTAGTCGGTCCTAGGGCTTGAACTCTCAAGGACTTGGACTGGTGGTTGTCTCCGAGCTACTAGTGCTCTACCACTTGAGCTACAGCTCCACTTGCAGCTTTCTGGTGGTTAATTGGAGATAGGAATCCCAAGGACTTTACTGCCCAGGCTGGCTTCGAGCTGTGATTCTCAGATCTCAGCCTCCTGAGTAGCTAGGATTAAAGGCATGAGTACCTAGTTCCTTTTCAGTCTTAATTGGAGCTGCTTCCCACCTATATATCAGTAATGTTTTGAAATTCCTAGCTTACATCTTAATGAGAGAGGGAGAAAATTACCTATTACATCCATTTTACTAGAATAGTTTTCTCAATAGAGAAGACTTTTGCTTGCTGTTTTTTGTAGTGCTGAGGATCAAACCCCTTATGTGCATGCTAAAAAAGCACTCTACCACTGAGCTTTGTCCCCAGCCTCTAGAATTATTTTTAGATGAAGACTGTGCTTGGGTTTGATTGTAACTCAAAATGAATTATATTGCCCATCCACACACGTAACAGGCTTGGCCTGCGGTTTCTCCAGGTGCTGTGTTAGCTTCAGTAAGCCTCCTCATTCTTAGTACCTAAGCAGAGTTGGCCAGTCCTGAAACTGACTGGCCTTCCTGCCTACTTCACCTCTCTTTTTGTTAGAAGTGGCACTAGATGATGAAATTGTCTTTGTGAAATTCAGCATTTCCCTTACCTCCTCCAGAGGGTTACTACCAGAAGCCAGAGAAGAAGCCTTCGGATAAGTTTTGCTTGGACTCCAGTTCTGAGAGTGGCAGCTCCTCAGGCAGTGTGCGTGCCAGCCGGGGTAGCTGGGGCAGCTGGAGCAGCAGTGGCAGCTCAGAGGGTGACAGGAAACCTGCCATGGATGTGCAGCACTTCCTGCCATCTGGTGAGTCCCATGTGGCCTCCCTGTTGTCTCCTCCCACTCCCCCCTCATGTGCCCAGCATGCCCAGTGTGAGGTCCAGCTCTGTCCAGCTTTGAGGTTTTAATTTGCTTTGGACTCCTTCCCTTTGCTCTCCTCCTTCCTCCTTTCTCTTTAATCACTAGCACTGTTATTACTGTTTAGTGTCTATCTCTGACACACTTAACAGCTGAACATTTGTTCAGTCTTTTTTTAGTGTGGTAAAATAAGCCATAAAAAGATAGCTCCACCCCCAAGAAACAAGCCAATGCTGACTTCTTTGGGACAGCATATATTGTGCTGGGGAAGCAAAGGGTAGGAAAAGAGCAGCCACTTGGTTTTGTGTTTCATGATGGAGAAGTTTCTTTGTTCAGACATCTTTGCTTTTCATAGCCAGCAGACCTCACAGCTCCATCTCCCACCAAGGGAAGTATAATGAGTACAATCCCAATTTTACACATATATGCGTATGTACACAAAAACAATATTATAAGAAATATATACCTGAATGTTCATAATGGTAATGTAATTGTAGGTGATTTGTACTCCTTTCAACTTGTATTTCCTTTTATATATTTTATAATGGTCATATTTTATAAACTCAAGGGAGTAAACACTAAAATTGTATAGCTAAATTTCTTTTTTCAGGAAAAAAAATCTATTGAAAGATAATATGGATGTTTCTTACTTTTCTCCATCATGTGTAAGGTATTAATCCATCTAAATATTTAATTTTATTAATTTTTCAATGAAAGGATAAATTATAAAAGACCTTTGCAACTTAAATGAATTATGAATATTGCTATAAAGTGAAAAATCATTCATTAGGGATTAATAATACTAACAAGATATGCATTTTAATACAGATAATACACAGTTAATTATACTTCTTTTTTTAAAATATAAACAATTGCATTTTATTATTATTATTTTTTGTTGGTCGTGGGGCTTGAACTCTGGGCTTGGACACCATCCCTCAGCTCTTCAGCTCAAGGCAAGCACTCTACCACTTGAGCCACAACGCCACTTCTTTAATTATACTTCTTAAAACTTATGGTATCTGTTTTTTTTAATGCAGGGGACAGTTTTTCCTCAAGTGACTTTCCTTCTGAGGCTCCCATCTCCTTGAAACTTTCGCATCACATCTGCAACCCCACGTAAGTGTTCTGGGGTTTCCAGTATCTTATGCATGCTCTGGGGTTCCCTTCTCCCATGTGCAGTGGTTCCTCGCTGTTCACAGGGCATGAGTTACAGGATCTTCCCCCATATAAACACACACATTCACACATGCACAGACATGAAACTCTGCACATGTTCAAGTCCCTTACAGAAAATGGTATAGTATTTGGATAAAACATATATACTTATGGGCTGGGAAGGTAGGGGGAAGGTGGCTCAGTGGTAGAGTGCTTGCCTTGCATGCATGAGGCCCTGGGTTTGATTCCTCAGCACCACATAAACAGAAAAGGCCGGAAGTGGCACTGTGGCTCAAGTGGTAGAGCGTTAACCTTGAGCTGAAGAGCTGAGGGTCAGCGCCCAGGCCCAGAGTTCAGGCCTCATGACCGGACCCTCCCCCCCCCAAAAAAAACAAACAAACAAACATATGCTTATCTTCTTGTATTCTTTATCATCTCTAGATTGTATGGCATGTCCAATGCAATATAAATGCTGGTGTGATCGTCACTGTATTTTTCCAAAAATCTGTACACTTTCAATACACATTCACTTGTCAAATAGTCATCAGCCAGAAGTACAGGTGTTTTTTTCCCAAATGTTTGGGGACTGCTGGGTTGAATTAAAGGATGCCAAAGCTGTGGTACAGAGGGCAGCCAGCTGTTCCTATAGTGAGATGAAGTCAGGGTTAGCAAGGAGGGAGTACACTGCGGTGACAAATGTACTTGGCTTTCTTGGGTACCTTGCTTAGTGTATAAGAAGCTATAACTAGGAGGGTGAGTTGGTGAAGAAGGAAACCCAGCCTTGTTACAGGTAGAAAGTAAACTAATGTTTAAGAATTGCTGCAAACTTTATAGACCATGATAATGACCATTTGCCTTGTGAAGGTTCAAATGTGTTTGTGACTTTAACTAAGTACCACTATCCCTCGAGACTTGAAATTTATGTAATCACTTAATCTCAATTTAAAAAAATTATTTAAAAAAAAGAATTGCTGCAACTTGGTGGTAGACATTTTGGAAATTGCAGTTTGGTTAAATTATTATTGTTCAAGCAAGACTTTATTGGATCCTGGGAGTTTAATGTCCCTCAAATGTTTTCTGGCTGTGTACCTTTATGTCTGTGTAGATTACAGTGCAATATCTGTACTTCTTGTGCAGAAAAGTCAGCAGTTCCTCTGTACTCACTTTCCCCACAGAGATGTGAGTAATCTCCTGCCGTATGTAGACCCTTCCTGTCCCAGCCTCCCTGCCGAGTCTTCAGGTGTTGAAGAAGATAAAGGTGAGGCCTGTCAAAGCTGATAACCAGCCAGGTGTTCTGTTCTGTCCCCTGGGTGGAGCTTATCTCGAAGTTGTAAGTGTAGGTTGAAGGCACTTGCCCTGTGGACAGGCATCATCAGGCATCTGACTTTGGTATCTGCCAACCACTCTGTATGGATATGCAGCACTTTTGTGGTAGCCCAGGCAGAGGTCACTGATCCTACAGTCCCAGTTATTGGAGACTCTCACTGCACTTCTTCATTTCCCTAGTTGGGGAGAAGACAAAAAACAGAAACATGATGCCTGTGGGCCAGGCATGAGACCCAGGTAGAGAGAAAGTCGGGGGGGGGGGGGTGAGGTTTCTACATCCTTACCTGCTGCCACATTCCCTCCCAGGCCCACTTTCTCCTCCAGCTCACCTTGCCTTGGAAGCCTGCTTATCTTGTTTTAGCAATCTGGTATTCATCCTCAGTCTGCACAGTGCAAGAGCTCCAGACCTGCAGATTGGGGAGTGAGGATGGTGACTTTCGTGCATGAAAATAAGAATGGTCAGAAAGAATCCCCACTCCTTCCTGGGCTTTTCAATGGAAAATTAAGTCCATTCTTCCTTCATTTTGCCCCCTCTTTTCTCCTATTCTTCTACCTCCGCTCCCCTCTCCTTCCCCCCCCCCCCCGCCCCCTTGTTCTCTCTCTCATCTTTTAAATAGTCTGAGACTTCATTCCTGCCCAGTCAACATCAGGAATCATAGCAGGATATGCGTGATTTGTACTCTCTGTGGCATTAGTACACATACTTGCTTCAGCTCATATAAATTAATGGTGAATGAGGGGTCAGGTGGATTGCAAGTTCTAGGTCAGAAGTGGACACCATGGCTCATACCTGTAATCCCAGCTACTAAGTAGATGGAGATTGGGAGGGTTGCAGTTCAAGGCCAGCCAGGCAATGAGGAAGTGAGACCTCCACTCAACAAAAAAAAAACCCTGAGTGTAATGGTATTTGATTGTTGTCCTAGCTATGAGAAGCATAAATAGGAGTATCCTGGTCCAAACTAACCTGGACAAATACACAAAGTACTTGATCTCAGAAATAACGAAAGCAAGTTAAATGGGATGAACATGTGGCTCAAGTGGTAGAGTAGCTGCCTCGCAAACGTGAAGGTATGAATTTAAACCCAGTACCATGACAAAGGAAGGCTGTTATTCCCACTGAATAGGATACTTTTTTTCACAGAAAGCATCAGATTCTCTGTGTTGTCCCTTAGATATTTCTTAGACTTGTGTGTTTCAGGTGCCTTTGTTTGCTCCTCATTAATAGTCTGAAGCTATTATTTGATTGCCTATTACATTCCTTGGAGTAGGTCCTGAGGTCATTGAAGCAGATTGTGTCTACATGGGGCCTACTGTCTACAGAGCAGATAGCCTCCCTCACACCCAGGCTCATTCTCCTCCTGCTAAAACATCCTATTCATGGTTAAGCATTTTTTGAGCTCCTTGCTCTGTGCTGCAAAGCCACACTCAGGGTCTTACCTGGTGCTCTCCTGCCCCTCTGTCCTAGAGAAAAGGTGACCCTGTATTTTGACCACTCACTTTGCATGGGCTTACTTACTGCATCTGCTGCCCTCCTGGCCCACAGGTCAGTGCCTTCTGCCTCCAGTGACATTGATCTTGCTTCCTGGCTTACAGCATTAGACCTTCAGAAAGCTCCACATCCCACCATTCTTTGCTTTCATAAGGATGGGAATTGTTGATGCAGCTCTTCTTTCCAGGGACTGGTTCAAAGTCCTCACCCTCCCCTCTCCTTGTGCTTCCGGTAGGACTCAGGCACACCTACTTCAGGGCCTTTGCCAAATTGTTGCCACTGCCTGGCCTGTGTTTCTCAGAGCCACGTGGCTCACTTCCTGTCCATAGTTGAATATTTGATGGCATGCTCCTTCAGTGAGGTCTGACCACCATAGTCAAAATTGCACTGTTCATTTTCTGCTATACTTTTTTCCTTTGTATCTGTTTCCTTGAATGTACTTGTTCACTGCTGCATCTCTAGGATCTTAATGAGGCCTTGCACAAAGCAGCCTCTCAAATATCTACTTAACTTAGTTCTCGTCCAGGCAAGGAGACAATCACACATCATCTGAAGCAAAGATAAGCAGCATGCCATCTTTCAGAGTTGCGTCTGACTCCTAAAAGGAGTCAGGAAAGGCCACAGTAGTCAGTGTGTGTGGGTGACAGACAATAGGAGATAAATTGAGCTAGGCATTATTGGAAGGGCTACTGGAGACACTGGGTATTGAATGAAGGAAGTAGACTGAGAGGCCTTGCTTCCTTCTTCAGGTCTTTACTCACCTGGAGACCTATGGCCCCCTGAGCCAGTGTGTCTGTCTAACAGCTTCAGCTGCCCTGTGGATAACATGTCTGGTGTGATGCAGGAGCCAGTCCATAACAGGTAGGACCTTGCTGCTCTGACGCAGGCCTTGCTTGACCTAATGGCTTAGAACTGAGATTTGTTAGATGTTCTTACAAATAGTAGAATTAGAACATCTCTTCTGTCTCTTAGAGATAGATTGTAATGTTTTAGGAAGTAACCAACCAGTAGGCACTGAAAGAAACATGCAATAAAAACTGGGGACCCTTGTCAGCAAACTTGAAAAACAGTCAACTCCTGATTTCTGCTCTATAGCAGCAAAGATTTCCATTGTCCCATGACATCACTCCTGAACACATTGACAAGTTTAAAAGATCAGACCGCTTAAGCATCAACAAAGTTACACAATGACAGTATCTTAAGTTTTCCTTTGGTATTAATCATTCAGTTAGGGAACCTGGAAGAAATGTTGATACCTTTGTTTAATCACAGGATCCACTGAAAGATGTTTTTGGTTCAGCTCAACAGTATTTATTGTCTGATTTCTGTAATGAGAGCCCAGTTGGCAATGGTGATCAGTGTGTCATGACTAGTAGTCTTCATAGTGGTGACTTCCTAAGCTGAATATTGGTGTGACAGATAGACATTTTATTAACAGAACCAACATGGCAAAGTCCTTCAGGTGTATGCTTCATTAGTATTCTGGTTCCTCCACAGTGCTAATACAGCTGTGGCCTTGGGTTCTGTGTCTAGCTAAACTTAACAATGGTCATAAAGGAGGGGTGTGCCTGGTCTAAGCCATCCATCCAACAGATGGATGTTACAGATAGTTACGAACATATAGGGATGGCCTTCGATTCCATGGCTTGAGAAAATAACATCTTTCATTTTCCTAAATTGGGGGATTTACAATGATTAGGATGTTGAGCAATAAAATCATATTCTTTATTTACTTGATCTCTTGGCATCCCATTTCTGAAACTAGACCTCTTGTTTTTTATAGCAGTTTCATTGACTGGAATGCAACTTGCGAAGGCCAGTTTCCCAATGTGTACTGCCCGTTGGAACTGAATGATTACAATGCCTTTCCAGAAGGTAAAAGTGGTTTGAGCAATCCCAGTGCTATCCTTTTATTCTCTCACAAAGCTGTGAAGAATGTGCCTTTTAATAGCAAGCAGTCTCAAAGAATGGTCTTACAGTGGTTGTCAGTGATTTCATGTGGATCCAATTGTGCATGCCTGCCATGTGCAATTCTGTATGGCCCTCAGAAAGCCTTCTACATATAACCCTAGTCCATTGAAACCTTGCACTGAGGTAGAACCATGTCATTTGTATATCTGTGGACCATTGAGAGTCTGGGACACTAGTTGTTTGCCGTGTTTTTCCATAGCCCCATATGAAATTGATGTGTTTGCCTGCTTGTTCTTTAGAGCATGTCTTGATTCTTGGGCTAGATGAGCAGTGCTTGGAGAAGGAAGGATAGAAGTCTGGACAGGAAATGGAAGTTAGAAATTCTTGGTCTCAAGCATGTGCTGTGATAAATAAAAATTTCCTTGGTCATCTGGAAAGTGTTCCTGTTATAGATTACAGTATGCTCATGATTTCTCATACTAGTGCTGCCTTTCCTGTAAGCCATGTTCAGATGTTCTTACTTTGATTCTACTACCTGCACTGCTGTCTGCTAACCACAAGGGGGGATGCTTTAGTAGCGTTCCTTCCTAGGATTATTGGTCAATATTATCTAGTGATATATAGATTTCTAATTGATTTATTGGGCTATAGTGCTTCATGTGCCAGGTGCTAAGCTTGCATGACAGGCAATTAAAAAATGAAGGAGGTATATAACTCAACAATATACTTGCCTAGAACATGTGAGACCCTGGATTTCATCCCCAGCACACACACATACATACCCCTAAAAAGAATGTATATGAATCCTGACACTGTCAATGGTAGTGTTTTAAGTACACTTTGTATAAGAAAGATTCCTTTCAGATAATCACAGACACACAAACCCTGAGGCAGACTCCTCACGAGAGGTCACAGGTGGGATCTCATGGGCAGGCTTGCCCTTCAGCTTGGGATGACTGTTCCACAATTATGTCTGTTTCTTACTTGCCAATATAGTAAGGCTTGGAACGTTTTTTCTCTTGAGAGTAAGAATTTAGCTCTCTCCATGAAAATGTTCACTGTGCCACTGTTTCCCATCCCTCATAGAAAACATGAATTACACCAATGGCTTCCCTTGTCCTGCAGAAGCTCAAACTGACTTTATCGACCACAACTCTCACTCTACCTGGAACACCCCACCCAACATGCCCACTGCATGGGGACATGCCAGCTTCGTCAACTCTCAGGTAGGTGTTGCTCATCCTTTGCTGTGGACCACTTCCAGTTAATTAATCCCTCCTGAATCTGGGCCTCAGTAGCTAGCCGTCCTCCCTAGGCTGGAGTTACACTGTGGAGACTGGGAAACACCAACACTTTGGCAGCCGTGAATGAAAATGTCCCAAACTACATCAAGCAGAGATTGTTTATGAATAAAATAGAAATTGGACCAGCAAAGGCTGCAACATAGCTGTCTTTATGTGGCCTTACTCACTTTTCAGCTGTGATAAGAGATGAAGTGAAAGACACAAGAAGGTCTGTTAGGGGACAGTGACTAGGTTCTATAACACATTAACTCCACACATTTTTTTTTTTGAGAGGTCAAATTGGGAGTCTTTATTGAAGAGCTGGCAACTAAAGATGGACTCCTGTCTCTAAGATCTGCAGATCTGAACAAAGTCCCACACCTAGCTATTAAAGACAAAATCCACATGCTCGGGCTAGAGGCACTCAAGCCTTAACAAATATAGACCACATTTCCACTCTTACTTTTTTCCCATCTAATGGTACAAATTTATTTGTGATCAAAGGAAAGACTCATATCCAAATGCCTTTCATTAAAGAAAAATGTATAAAGAGCCAGGAGTGGTGGGTCATGCTGTGATACTAAGATTTGAATGGAGAGTCTTAGCTTGATAGGCAGATGCTCTACTGCTTAGGCCATGCCCCAACCCTGTTGGTCTTATTTTTGAGATAAGCTCTCATTTTTGCCTGGCTTCTCTGGACCACCATAATCCTGCTATTTATGCTTCCTGTGTAGCTGGGTTGGCAGGCCACCCACATTTTTACTTGGTTGAGTTGAGATCTAGCAAACTTTGTGGCTGGCCTTGAACTGTAATCCTCCCAACCTTCACCTCCCAAGCTAGAATCACCATCATATGCCACTACAGCTGGTTCTTCACTTTTTTTTTGGTTGGTCATGGGGCTTGAACTCTGGGCCTGGGCACTGTCCCTCAGCTCTTCAGCTCAAGGCGAGTGTCTACCACTTGAGCTACAGCACCACTTCTGGTTTTCTAGTGGTTTATTGGAGATAAGAGTTTCACGGACTTTCCTGCCCGGGCTGGCTTTGAACCATGATCCTCAGATCTCAGCCTCCTGAGTAGCTAGCAGGTGTGAGCCACCGGTGCCCGGCTCACATTTTTTTTTTTTTTTTTTTTTGGTTGGTCGTGGGGCCTGAACTCTGGGCCTGAGCGCTGTCCCCCAGCTCTTCAGCTCACAGCTCTTCAGCTCAAGGCTAGCACTCTACCACTTGAGCCACAGCACCACTTCCACCTTTTTCTGCTTATGTGGTGCTGAGGAATCTAACCCAGGAACTCATGAATGCAAGGCAAGCACTCTACCACTGAGCCACCTTCCCAGCCCCTCACATTTTTTTTTTAATCAAGGCATTTGGCTGCAAGTTTTCCCTAACTTGGATGGGTACCATGCAACTGTCCACTGGTAAGTATTCAGGCTCAGCTATCTAAAACTTCTGGTGTTTTTAATTGTGTGCCTCTTTTTCCCTATTTGCCTTCAGCCCTACCTCACCAGTACCCGAAGCTTGTCTCCGATGTCTGGACTTTTTGGTTCCATCTGGGCCCCACAAAGTGATGTGTATGAAAATTGCTGCCCCATTAGTTCCACCACGGAACATTCAACCCACATGGAAAACCAGGCTGTCATGTGTAAGGAGTACTACCCAGGGTTTAACCCATTTCGTGCCTACATGAACCTGGACATATGGACTTCCACAGCAAATCGCAACGCGAACTTCCCACTGTCCAGAGACTCCAGCTACTGTGGGAATGTGTGAAGAGAATTGGATTTTTAAACAATGTGAATAAAGAGGCTTGTGTTTTGATTAAGAGTGTAAACTGGTTGTTAAGATAGATTACGACATTGGCAGATATTTTGGCACTTTTATATGAAAATAAATTTTTTAATGAAATCTGGGTGCTCTGTTTTTTTAACCTTCCATTGATAAACCAGTGGCAGACTCAGCATCCATCTGTCGTAATTTCCATAATTGAAGAAACGTGTCAGGCATGCCCAGTGTTTGAAACGAGAGCCAGCAGGGAGAAGGTAAGTCTTGGAGGGGAGTTGCTGGTAGACCCCTCCCTGAGCATCAGCACCACTGTGGACATTAAAAAGTTACTTGGAGCTCTACTCAGGAGGCTGAGTAAAGCTCATGATCCCAGTTTGAAGCCAGTTGAGGCAGGGAAGTCAGTGAGACTCTTACCTCCATTAAAACAACCAAATAAAGCTGGAAGTAGACTTGTGGCTCCAGTGGTAGAATTCTAGCCTTGAGCAAAAAAAGCTTGGGGACAGCACCCAGGCTCTGAGGTCCGTCTTCAGGACTAGCACACACAAAAATTGAGTTACTTAGGCACCAGTCCAGGGCAGATATTGCTTGAAAACAGGGCTGCTTCCCAGTCCTGTCATGTCTTGGCTGCTGTACAGAAACAAGGGCCTGATGTTTGCATCCCTGATTGTTCCTGCCCCTCTCCTGGGACAGAAGCAGAGGCATTCTGGTAAGTGCAGAGCTGCCCTACCCACAACCAGTCACACTTTCAATAGCAGTCTCAGGAGGAAGTCTTCCCACACATCCCATTGCTTTGTGGCTAAGGTTGTTTGTGCATGTGCAGACTAAGAATATTTTCAATAAAATTTTATTGTTTTGTCTTCATTGGAAATTGAAGTATGACTGATTTTTCAAGTGGAACACAACATTCCTTTTTGTTAAGAGTTGACTGAGGACAGGTGTACAGAGTGAGTACATCTCAGGCTGCCATGCTCCTGGGGAAGTTTCATGCTGAAAATCTCTGCAGCCCTGGACAGCATTTAAAGCAGTGGAGATCAGTGAGTTTCGGACAGTACCAAAAGAGGGAAAAAGGAGCCCAAGGAGAGGCTGTGGACAGCTGCACATCGAGTGCCAAGCAGGTACATCAGTTGGACCTGAAGTGGTCAGGGACGTTGGTCAGGGAAAATGATGGTGGTAAATCATTCCATACCAGCCAGAGCAAGATGGGGGCATATGGAGGGTCTGTGCCAGCTCTCAGGGGAGCTACAAACCTGTGCAGAAGCAGGAGGCAGTAGCCAGGCCCAGCACGGGGACCCTGCAATGCCTGGAGCAGGAAGGCCCACAGAGCAGTGGCCTGAGCAGGCACACTGGACTGGAGTGTCCTTGCCCTCCTTGCTGGCTGGAATGGTGCATGGGGAAGGGGATGATGAGGACAAAAGATTCATCTCAGGCCTCCACAGATCTAATGCTTCTCGGCCATATTAGTCTGTTTCATGTTTTAGCATGACAGAGATACTTTAGCTAGTTGTTTAGAATTTTCTCTCTCCTTTATTCCCCAGGGTTTAGAGGTTTGTTTTTTTTTTAATCTGGATGTCATTTTACCAGTTTCCAACATGCCTTTTTGCTATTCTAGGGTGAGGCATGTCTCTGCTTGCCTACAATGTCGTCATGATTCACCGTATTTTAACAGGTTGTTGGAGCAAGTCTGAGGACTGAGCCAGTGAGAAGGCAGGAGGCTGGTGGCCATGATTGGCTCCTGCTCAGCATGCTGGTGGTGGCAGTGATGGCAGCTCCTCATTCAAATACTTCTCTTGAATGAAGGTATTGAGTGTGATAGGTTCTTCCCTTTAGTTCTGGGGGGGAGGGGAGCAGAGCAGTGTATATTTTACTGTATTTTGGTCAGAACAGGATTTTGAACTCAAAACCTTTCACTTCCTTAGCTGATGTTCTACCACTTGAGCCACACTTCTGGTCCTGTTTGTTGTAGGTTTTGGGTTTTTTTCCTGGTTAATTCGAGATGGAATCTCAAAAGACTTTTCTACTCTGGCTGTTTTTGACAGATTTCTGTCTCATCTCCTGATTAGCTAGGATTACAAGTATGGGCTACTGGTGTGTAGCAGTAATACTTTCCAAACTGCAGGAAGTTACAGCCATTCACAGCAGTCACTTTCACTTCCTAAAACTGAAAAGTCTGAGAAATATATTGTGCAAAAGTGGAATTTTCACCCAGTCATTTCCTGGAGAGACTGGCCTGAACCAGAACAGAGTGAGATCTGTGCCAGCACTGGACACAGCTGGCACTGCTCAGTGACACGAGTTTCTGAGGGTTATTGCAAAACTCAACTTGGCCATGATTCTCTGTGGGTCCAGAGAACTTTCTCAGCACAGCTGTCCCTTGAAACAGTAAAAGATCTCTGTACCTACGCCTTATCTCCCATTTTCTGAGAGCAAGCTGGTCTTTTATTATTGGGCCACACTACCACAGAGGGGCTTTCATCAGCAGGTCTCTGCCCATCCCCTTTGTCACTCCCCTTGATTTTCCTGAACTATTTCCCAATTATCCCCCAATCCCATTCTGTCCCTTGAGATCCTCTGGGAGGCAGCACCCTCTGCTATGTCTGTAACACCAAGGCTTCTTTCCCAACAGAAACTTGAGCTCAACTACTTCATGAGAAGAAAACGGTATGATTAATTAAAGACGTGTGGTTAATTAAAGACCAAAGAATATTCACATTCCTTAGTACACTTGCCTTTTGTAGCAAAAGGCATATTAATCCAAGTGGGTCCTTTCTGTATGGTTCAGTGGCCATAAAGAGTTTTTGGCAAGGTTAGTCCTTTCTAGCTCCCTTAAGGACTAACTCATTCTCAGTAGTATTTGTCTCTTTTCAAGAATGGTAAGTCTGTGGGCATAGGTAGCTTACGCCTGTAATCCTAGCTCCTCAATCCCTATGACACTCATTTCCAGTTAACTGCTGAAAAAAAAAGCTGGAAGTGGAGTTATGGCTCCAATGGTAGAACAGTAGCCTTGAGAAAAAAAAAAAAACTCAGTGACTGCACTCGGGCTCTCAGTTCAAGCAAGCCCCAGGACCAGCACCAAAAAATCAGGCTCCAAAAGCCAAATATTAACCAGGTACTGGTAGCTACTTAAGAGGCTGAGATGTGAACATGACAGTTCAAAGCCAGCCTGGGCAGGAAAGTCTGTGAGACTCATCTCCAATTAACCACCAGAAAACTAAGTGGAGCTGTGGCTCAAAGTGGTAGAGCACTAGCCTTGAGCAAAGAGCTCAGAGACAGTGCCTACGTAATGAGTTCAAGCCTCAGGACAGGCTCCAAAAAAAAAAAAAAAAGCTGGGCACTGGTGGCTCGCGCCTATAATCGTAGCTACACAGGAAGCTGAGATCTGAGGATTGCAGGTCAAAGCCAGCCCAGGCAGAAAAGTCCGTAAGACACTTCTCCAATTAACCACCAGAAAATCAGAAGTGGTTCAAGTGGTAGAGTGCTCGTCTTGAGCTGAAGAGCTCAGGGACAGTGCCTAGACCCAGAGTTCAAGCCCTACAACCAAAAAGAAAAAAAAAAAAAACAAAAAAAAAACGTAAAGAGTTCAATGAAAGGAGCTGGGACTTCCACCAGCCCATACTACTGCATGCTTAGGGCTAGACTATGGTCTCTGCTTACCTTACCGCTCTCCTTGACAGATTATTAATCGGTTCAAAGCAGGGGTCACTCAAAACAGGAAAGAGAATTGACTATGAACAGAATAGCGGATTGTATGACATAACCCCCTTATTTTCACCCCGTTCCTTAAACACTTTTTTCCCTGTAGTGGGACCTGAACTCTGGGCCTGAGTACCGCCCCTGGGTTCTTCAGCTCAAGGGTAGCACTCTACCACTTTGAGCCACAGTACCACGTTTTCTGGTGATTAATTGGAGATAAGAGTCTCATTGACTTTTCTGCCCAGCCTGACTTCGAACCATGATCCTCAGATCCCAGTCACCTAAGTAGTAGGGTCTGAATGGGGACACCTCCCTCCCTCATGGCTAAGTTTCTGCCCAGTATCTGTTACCTAGGTAACTGGAAGACCTGGAAGCAGTCAACTTCCCCTCCAGCTAGGTCACATCCTGGGCCACCTCTGGTCACATGCCTCCCATCTGACCTTAGGAGCATCCCAGACCCTGAGGTCACATCTGGATTCAGTGTGCCACACCTCTTCCTGTCCCTGGCCTAGATAAGTTCTGGCCCAGAGGTGGGTCATCCCCCCTTCCTTTTTCAGCCATGCCTCTCCACCATGCATGGTGGGGGCAGCAGTTCCGTAAATAAACTTCTTCTCCTGCCTGAGTAGCACGTGGTATTCTCTTCATCGGCTACCTAATGAAACCTACCTATTTAATATATCTTACACTAAGTAGTTGGGATTACAGGTGTGAGCGACTGACACCAGGCCCCTTCACCACTTTGAACAGTTTGGACCCACTTCATAGGTAAAACAAAGTCCCTATACTTAAAATCTTGTCTGAAAATGTTAATTAACCTCGAACATTTGCCAGGCTCTGGCCTCTATATTCTAGATAAGAATGTTCTCCTTAACTGGTGAAAACTGAGCCTTCTGATCTGCTCATAGATCTCAACAATGGCAGCGTAAAGATTTGAACCCAACTCTGCCTGACGGAACATTTGCCCTTATGAGCCATGCTCCTAGAAACATTGGAGCTTGGGAACTTTGTCCCTGGCCATTGTCTGATCTTTGGGCGCTTTTCTGTCCCTCTAAAATTGCCTACCCCTTCCCAGTTCCTTCATTCCATCAAGAGGAGGTTTGAGCCCCAACTATCAGGCCTGCCTTTGACTTTGATGTTTTGTGTGGCTCCCAAGCATAGGTTCCTGAATGAATTTGTATGTCTTATCTCCTGTCTTCTATGGATTCAAATACCTCACTAGCACCTCACCAGCAGAGGTGTAATTGAACAGGGCAGAGGAAAGAACCCAGGATTTGGTGTAAAATTCTAGTTTAACTCTCAGTCCTATCGCTTAAAATTTGCATGACATTTTCTGTATAACAGATGAGCGAGAATGCTTCCTTCAATTCAGAGTTCCCTTTGTGGGGACCAAATGTAATTATGATTAGGGATATTAGGAATATTAAGGTAGTTTAATTTTTTAAAGGCAGTTGGTTTCGTTTTCCCTCATGAATTTTTCTCCGGGACAGATAAACTCACCTGTGTGGAAATGAAGCCAAGTGACTTGGTGCAAAATCACACGGAGGCTGGAGGTGTGGCTCCAGTGGTAGAGCACCTGCTTAGCAAATGAGCAACAACAAAAGGGCACATAGAAGGGAAAGGCCCCAATCTTCTTGGGGAGAGAACCGGTGGGACTCAAGCTAAGTGTACCAGCGAGGACTGACTGTCACAGGGCTGGGAAAACAATCAACAGAAAACAAACTGGGGCTGACTGGGCTTCCTCCTGCCCCCAGACTTCAACAAAGCTTGGAAGAAGAAGAGAGTCCCCAGCAAGATTCCCCAGCCCGAGGCGCCGGTCCGGGGTGGAGAGGCACCGGCGCGGGCCTGGCAGCAGTTCGGGGTGAGCCCTCCCCGGGGTGGGGCCTTGGCTTGCGCTGCCCGGGTGCTTCGGGAAGTCCCTCCCGGTACAAAGACCTCTCGGTTCCCCTTTCCCTGCCCGGCCATCCCTCCCCGCCCCCGGGCCTCAGGAGAAGCTGCCCGGGGAGGGGGTGTGTCCTGCGGGCAGTGAGCCCCGGAAGGCCCCGGCTCCCCGGGGCAGCCCTCACTTCCAGGCCGGGCGGCTGGAGGCGCGGGAGGGACCGCGGCGGGACCGGGCGGTGTGGACCTCCCTCCCCCAGGTACGCGGGCGGCACGGGCGCTGGGACGGGGCTCCCCTGGAGAGGAGCGGGGGGATCTGGGGTGGCGGGGGGCGCAGCCCGCAGGGGATCCTGCCCGGCCGGGGCGGGCGACGGTCCCCCGGCCTGCGCCTTCCTGGAAGGGCCGCCGCCCTCCTTGCTCCCGCGCTGCTGGTGCTCCCCCTTCCCGCAGGTCCCCAAACCTGCGGACGCCAGAGCCTTGCTGGGCTGAGACCCAACACGGACCCCTGCAGGACAAAGACTGGATTTTTTACTGACTTATCTCTGCGGTGGTTTTATTCAGAAGTGGGAAGGGTCTCTTGAGCGCACGCTCTGCACTTCTGTTCACTGCTGGTACTCTCCCACTTAGGCCAGCTCTCCAGGCTAGCCTTTGGCTGGTGAATTGCAGATAGGATCTTGCAGACTTTTCTGCTTCAGCTTTTTGAATCGATTTCCTCAGATCTGCCTCCTGGAGTAGCTAGCTAGCCACAGTGCTGGCCCTGCTTCCTGCATTCTCCCTTAGATGGGTGTGTAGCTGGGAAAATAACTTGAGTAATCCTGGAGTCGAGCTCTTTTCCGCGTGAATGCTCTGAAAGTGTGTCTTTTTAACTGCATCCACTTACATAATTGAGGCTTTGTATGCATGTGAGCCAGGAGATGTGAACCTGCTCACATAATTTTGATCTTGGGGAAGACCCTGACTGTGTTCCAAAGAACTGGTAGGTAGTAAAAAAAAAAAAAAAAAAAAAGACCCCCCCCCCACACACGAGAAAATAACAACTACCTTGATTGAGAAATGACTTCCTCATCAGTATTTCGTTTGTCTTGTTCCAAGCAAAGAATCTTTTAATCATCTTAAACTTTATAATGTCTCTGTTTTGGAAAATATTGGCAGAATTCCACCACATGTTTTAGATATTTCTAAGTTATCAGATAATGTTTGTACTATTTTATTTACAAATAAATTAACTGGGAAAAAAATCTTACTACAACCCTTCCCCTGGTTTAAAAAAAAGCAAGAAAAGATATACAAAAGCACAAAATAAGTGGGAAATAAAGTAATAATGTCATAATTTGATCAAGGTATTAGTAATTATATAGAAGGAAAAGCCTGCTAATTTTATAATTAACATAGTAATAGACTTAAAAACTACAACTGAATATTCATAGGTTGTTGACCAGAGATACTTAAGGACACAAAAGAAAAGGCCAAAGCTTGTAACCAGTTATCAATAGTAGGTGGGTATTTAATATTTAATATCAGGCAAGAATAATCATCAGTAGTGAAAAGGAGGAACATTTTCCTAGCGTCAAAGTTACATGAGAACAGATACAAGTTCTGAATTTATAAAAACCTATATTAACACGACATAAAAATGGAGCCAATCTGATAAGAATAAACAGGGAAACAAATTCACAATGAGAGGGTGAGATTTAATCATCTCTCAGAAACTGATAGAAAAATCAGACAAAAAAAATCAGTAAGGATAAAGAAAATTTAAATAATATACAGCTACGAAAACCTGGAAGAAATTAACAAGTTTCTGGTCAGGTAAATCTACCAAAATTGAATCTTGAAGAAACAGAAAATCCAAACAAATTGTTAATGAGTAATAATACTGAGACACTAATAAAAAAAAATCATGCATCAAATAAAAACCCAGGGTCAAGTATAGTGACTTATACCTATCACCCCAGTTACTTGAGAAGCAGAGATTAGAAGGCTTCTGCTACCCCATCTCAAGTAATAAGCTGGATGTGGTGATCTGTGCCTGTGATTTCAGCTCTGTAAGATTAAAATTTAGAGTAGCAGGGCAAAAATGAGAGACCCTATCTGAAAAAATACCAAAAGCAAATAGATATAGGGACTTGGCTCAAATAGTAGAACACCTGCCTAGCAAACACAAGTACACACACACACACACACACACACACACACACACACACACACACACACACACACACACACACACACAGTACTTCATTGCTTTACTGTGAAATTCTACTAAACATTTAAAGAAGAACCAGTGCCAACTCTTTCCAATCTGTTTCAAACATGAGGAGGATGTAACTCTTCTGCACTCATTCTAGGAGGTCAGCATCTCTACTACCGAAGTCATATAGAGAAAAGGAACTACTTACTATCTCTGATGAACACAGGTGAGTAAGCCATGGGCATTCTGTCCTCTAAGTGGGCTGGTGACCTTATGGATGGGCTCAGTATTGAAGGCTTTTTTGCCCTCTACCTTCTGCTGTGGGAGGACACAGCTAGGAAGCTTTATCTTGGCAGCAGAGTCAGCCTCACCTGCCACCAGTGCCAGAGCTTTGATCCTGGGCTTCTCAGCCTTTATAATTACAGGGAGGAAATTTGTATTCTTTATAAATTATCCAGTCTTGGGTACTTTGTTATAGCAGCAATAGAAAGTTTCCCTTGGGAAAGTTGGAACTCTTAGAGGTGGTAGACGTGCTGATTGGGTGGGTGTGTTGGTGGTTCCATGCATGTTGACACAGTTATACTCACTAAATTATGTACACTAATTCTGCACTTTAAAAAAATGGTACTGCTGGGCACCGGTGGCTCATGCCTATAATCCTAGCCACTCAGGAGGCTGAGATCCAAGGATCGCGGTTCAAAGCCAGCTCAGGAAGGAAAGGCCATGAGACTCTTCAATAAACCACTCAGAAAACTAGAAGTGGTGCTGTGGCTCAAGTGATAGAGCTCTAGCTTTGAGCTGAATTGCTCAAGGACAGCACCCAGGCCCAGAGTTCAAACCCCACAACCAACAAAAAAAGAAAAAGAAATGGTGCTGAGGTTTAAACTCAAGGCTTCATGCTTGCTAAGCAAGAACTTGCTCTACCACTTGAGTTATACCTCCAGTACTTTCTGCTCTAATAGTTTTTGTGAGGCTTTTTTGTATTTATTTATTTGTTTTTGTGCTGATCCTAGGGCATGAATTCAAGAGTCTGGATGCTGTCCCTGACCATTTTTTGTCAGTGTTCTACCGCTTGAGCCACAGTTCTACCACTTTCAGCTTTTTGGTGGTTAATTGGAGCTAAGAGTCTCATGGACTTTCCTTCCCAGGCTGGCTTTGAACTGTGATCCTCAGATCACGGTCTCCTGAATAGCTAAGGCTTACAGGCATGAGCCACTGGCACCGAGTTGCTCTGGCTATTTTTGGAATAGGATCTTTCTTTTCTTCCCTCTAGGCTGATCTTGACTGTGATAATTCTATTTATTGCTCTTACTATGGCTGGAGTGACAGGCACATCCCTCTGTCCAGCATTTATTGGTTGAAATGTAGGTCTTGAAAACTTTTTACCTAGACTGGCCTTGAACTCCAGTCCTTCCAATCTCTGCCTCCCAAGTAGCTAGGATTCGAGTTATGAGCCACCAATACCTGGTCAGTTACATTTTTGTATGCCAAATACTTCACGAAAGCTAGGAAGAAAATGAAAACTCAGAGCCAATATATTGCGTGATATGACTCATTCATTTAAACATAAAGAGGAAGGTACACAAAGCAGTAACTCTGATGTGAGCACAGAAATTCTCCAGCAGCAACGAAGTTCCTAGATCAAACATGTTTTTTATTTAATGTGTTAATTCTTTATATTTAAATTTTCTCAAGTTGCACATTGCATAAATTAGGCCTTTATAGTCTGTTAGGTTCTGTGAGTGAATGTGGGAAATTCATTTTGTAGTTACTATACTGAGCAAACACAAGAGGAGGTACACAGATTTAAGCAATTAGGGTTCTGAGTAGAAGGAAGGACGGAGTGCCAGAGGTGGATTGGGAGAATCCTGACTTCATAACAGTCCTTTGAGCAGCCCACCCACGCTGGAACATTCCTGCTATGCTAAGTCTTGGCAGGAAGAGGAAGTTCTTTTTTATTATTTTTTTTGTGGGTTGTGAGGCTTGAACTGTGGGCCTGGGCACTGTCCCTCAGCTCTTTAGCTCAAGGGTAGACTCTACCACTTGAACCACAGCTCCACTTCCGGGTTTTTCTGCATATGTGGTGCTAAGGAATCGAACCCAGGGCCTCATGCATGCAAGGCAAGCACTCTACCACTGAGCCACCTCCCCAGCCCAGGAAGAGGAAGTTCTGCTGACTTTGCTTCTTCCTGAGGCTCCCATCATTCCCCCACTGCTGGTGTAGAGCAAAGTTTGGCTGGTGTGCTGGTGAGAGTGGGTATTGTTGCTGTTGTTTAGGTTGGTGAGCAAAAGCACACAGTGCATGCCTGTCAGGAGCTGAGATGGTATTGAAGCCAGGAGGACTCATGCTTAAAGCAAAGAGCGCTTCAGTGCAGGAAAAGGTAGCTAAAAGTTCCCATGTGGAAGTCTAGCTGTTCCCTCCTTCCTCTGTTCAATCATGTGCTCATTTTTCAGCCCACATGTGTGTTCAAGTCTGCACAGTAGCCAATATCTGTCATCTTTATCCCCATTTATGTGCTCCTCAGCCTCCCTGTTATTTCCTTTGCATGCATGTATGCGTGCATGCAGTGCATATATGTGTGCCTCACAGGCTTGATCAGACATTTCTCCAGAATCAGAATTACAGTATTCTGTCAAAAACAACCATTGAAACTGGCACCAGTGGCTCATGTCTAGAATCCTAGCTACTCATGAGGCTGAGATCTGAGTATCACAGTTAAAGCCATCCTGGGCAGGAAAGTCTATGACACTCTTATCTCCAATTAACCACCCAAAACTGGAAGTAGAAGTCTGGCTCAAGTGGTAGAATGTCATCTATGAGCTGAAAAGCTGAGCAAGAGTGTGAAGCCCCAAAGTTCATACCCCAGTAGCAGCGCACACACACACACACACACACACACACACACACACACACACACACACACACACACACACACACACACACACACACACACACACACACACACACACACACATCACTAATGTGAACTTCATTGATCTGTAGGTTACCTGAGTGGACAATGTTCCATGCTCTGTGGACAGCGTGGGCTGTGGGCACCATGATTGGCCTCTCCCAGGAAGGACCCCCGGATCAGACATCTCTGTCATGTGACCGTGCTGGTGTCTGCGATGGGCGTTCCAGGTCTTTTACCTCCATTCCCATAGGCCTCACAGCAGCCGTGCAGAGCCTTGACCTGTCCAACAACAAGATCACCTACGTGGGCCAGGGTGACCTGCAGAGCTGTGTGAAACTTCGATCTCTGGTGCTGCAGTCCAATGGGATCAGCACCATAGAGAAGGATGCTTTTTCCTCCCTGCGCAGCCTTGAGCTCTTGGACTTGTCTGACAACCAGTTGTTGAACTTATCCTCCTCTTGGTTCCAACCCCTTTCTTCCTTGAAATTCCTAAATGTAATGAAAAATCCTTACAGAACACTCGGGGACGTACCTCTTTTTTCTCACTTGACCAATTTACAAACCTTGAAGGTCGGAAGTATCCACACCTTACTGATAAAGAGAGTAGATTTTGCTGGACTCACATTTCTTGAGGAACTTGAAATCATTGCATCAAATCTCCAGAGTTATGAGCCAGGAAGTTTCAAGTCAATTCAAAACATCAGTCATCTGACCCTTCACCTCAATCAGCCAATTTTCTTGGGAGAGATTTTTGGAGATCTTTTAAGTTCTGTGGAATATTTGGAATTGAGGGATACCAATTTGAACAGTTTTCAGTTTTCAGGACTCTCTGTCACTGAAACAAATCCCTTGATTAGAAAGTTGACATTTAGAAATGCACTATTCACTGATGCCAGTTTTAATGGACTTCTGAGACTTCTGCACTATGCTTCCACACTGGTGGAATTGGAACTTGATGGCTGCACTCTTAATGGTGTTGGGGACTTTGAGCCATCTGATGTGGAGGAAATCAGAGACCTACGTAATATAGAAACCATAACGATCCGGAGATTGCATATTCCAATGTTCTACTTATTTTATGATCTAAGTACAGTCTATTCACTTGCAGGAAGTGTGAAACGAGTCACTGTTGAAAACAGTAAAGTGTTTCTGGTTCCTTGCTCCTTCTCACAGCATTTGAAATCATTGGAATATTTGGATCTCAGTGAAAATCTGATGGTTGAAGAATATTTGAAAAATTCAGCCTGTGAGGGTAGCTGGCCCTCCCTACAAATCTTAATTTTAAGGCAAAATCATTTGACATCTATAGAAGAAACAGGGAAAATTTTACTGACTCTGAAAAATCTGACCAGCCTTGATCTCAGTAGGAATAGTTTTCATTCAATGTCTGAAACCTGCCAATGGCCAGAAAAGATGAAAAGCTTGAACTTATCTAGCACCCAAATACACAGCTTAACTCGCTGTGTCCCACAGACACTGGAAGTTTTAGATGTGAGCAATAACAATCTCAATTCATTTTCTTTGTTTTTGCCTCAACTTAAAGAACTTTATATTTCCCAAAATAAGTTGAATACTCTACCGGATGCCTTCTTCTTACCTGTATTACTAGTCCTGAAGATCAGCAGGAATACAATAAGTACTTTCTCTAAGGAGCAACTGGATTCTTTTCACAAACTGAAGGTTCTAGAAGCTGGTGGAAACAACTTCATCTGCTCCTGTGAACTCTTATCTTTCACCCAAGAGCAGCCAGCGCTGGCAGAGGTCCTGATTGACTGGCCAGACAATTACCTGTGTGATTCCCCATCCTATTTGCGGGGACAGCGGGTTCAGGACACCCGGCTGTCCATCTCTGAGTGCCACAAGACAGCAGTGTTGTCTGGTGTGTGCTGTGTCCTTCTCCTGTTGATTCTGCTCACTGGGGGCCTGTGTCACCGTTTCCATGGTATGTGGTACATGAAAATGATGTGGGCCTGGCTGCAGGCCAAGAGGAAGCCCAGAAAAAACCCGGTCAGGGACATCCACTACGATGCCTTTGTTTCCTACAGTGAGCAGGATTCCTACTGGGTGGAGAACCTGATGGTCCAGGAGCTTGAGCACTTTAACCCCCCCTTCAAGCTGTGTCTCCACAAGCGGGACTTCGTCCCTGGCAAGTGGATCATTGACAACATCATTGACTCAATCGAAAAGAGCCACAAAACTGTCTTTGTGCTTTCAGAAAACTTTGTGAGGAGTGAGTGGTGTAAGTATGAACTGGACTTCTCTCACTTCCGGCTCTTCGACGAGAACAATGATGCCGTCATTCTTGTTCTTCTGGAACCCATTGAGAAGAAAACCATTCCCCAGCGCTTCTGTAAGCTGCGGAGGATCATGAACACCAAGACCTACTTGGAGTGGCCCAGGGACGAAGCTCTACAGGAGGGGTTTTGGGTCAATCTGAGGATTGCAATAAAATCCTAGATTCTTCACTGATGGCCAGTTAGTTATGACCCAGGCATTATCATGATACCACTATTTATAACTCAGTTCAGGCTAACAGAATTAGATAATATTCACAGTATGTACTGTCCCTTGAAGACTTAACTAAAACTACTAATCCTGTAAGCTTTATTTAATAGTGTTGGACTATAAAATCTATTACCAGATCAGGGGAAGAAAATGGGTTTTGGCTTTTCTTCATTCTGTAAGATAGTTGTGATCTGAATCCATCAGTGGTATCTGAATCCTCTGCGCCATTGGTTGGATCATCAGGAAGCAGCACAAATGATTGATTGTATTTGGCCATGTCCAGTCGGCTTCTGTAAAGCGACACGTGGGTAGTCAACAGAGCAGGCTCTGCTCCACCCACCTGTCACCTCTCCCTAAAGTCGATCTAAACAAAACCAGGCAAGATATTTGTGAACTCAGCAAGGTTTGTTGCTACTCCTAGCAAAGGCTGTGTGTACTCATGAATTCTTCAGCATACAGAATACCTGGCAGGGGTGTTTCCAAGTGATCTGGGTCTGTGCTTCTGGGTATGTGAATTTCTCCAGGCATAATTGGAAGAGGGTATGTAACAGAAGATGCCAGAAACTGTGACTTACCATGAGAACAAAACTGTTGGAGTAGATGAAATATTTAGGAGAATATGAAAGAAATCTCCCTATCAGATCTGATCTTTTTAGGCCTTAATCCACATGTCCAATTCTAATTAGCAACCAGTTCTCTTATTTTCTGTTCCCCTACGTAGATGGTGTTTCTTTTCTTCAATGCAAAGTCCTTGTTTCTAACTCTGAAAAAACTTTTCCATTTCTCTTTGTTTCTCAGCATCTTTTTCTCCATGGGCCCTCTGCTTGTCACAAGCCCAGAAGCAACACGGGCCAACTAACCAAAACTGTGGACCAAATCTCCCAAAACTGTGAACCCAAACAAACCTTTCCTTTTTCTTTTTCTTTTTCTTTTTTTTTTTTTTGCCAGTCATGGAGCCTGAACTCTGGGCCTGGACACTGTCCCTAAGCTCTTCAGCTCAAAGCTAGTGCTCTACCACTTGAGCCACAGCACACCACTTCCAGCTTTTTCTGCTTATGTGGTACTGAGGAATCGAACCCAGGGCCTCATGCATGCAAGGCAAGCGCTCTACCACTGAGCCATCTTCCCAGCCCAAACCTTTCCTTTTTTAAAGCTGATTATTGCAGGTATTTGTTACAGTAACAGAAAGCTGACTAACACAGTGATTACTTCAGATATCTGGACTGTGAGGGCCATACTGCATTAGGCCCTGAGTCCAGAGTTCTAACGGGGTCTAGAAGCTATTTCCTGGCAACTATCTATAAAAGGTAAGTGGCAAATACATTAGAGATCAATGTAATAGCATCTGTAATTTTTTTAAAAGATAAAAATAATTTTTAGTACTTTCTGCAAATGTGAGAATTGTTCATTTGCTGATGGACTAAACTTAGGAACCTTGTTTTGTGTTCTTACCTCTTGAGTGCGCCTACCGTATAATGAGTATTGAATTAGTGATGTCTTGCTGAGTACAGAAACAACTGGAATTAGGTCTTCTAGAAGTCTGGATGGCAAACCAGTTGTAATACTGAGGCATCGAGTAGTGTGAAGATGGAAAGTTCACAGCAGGTAGAAATCTTAGTGTGAGTTATCTTGAAGGGGGGAATCTGGCCAGCATTAAGTACATTGCCAGTATTTGGACAAGGAGAATAACCACTAGTGAATTTCCTTTCTGCTCCATCTGAGGGTAGTGGTCTTATGTTCCCTTAGTGCCATTGGCTGTTTAACACATGAACACATGAATTACTTTTTGGAATCCAACACATCATTCTTGGGCCAATTCTTTCTGATTCGTCATCCCTATTCAGCTAATTTTGTTTCCTCCTGCCAGATTAGTTATTCTTCTTTCAACAAACACTTGTCATGTGTGTGTTTTGTGCTGGGCATTGCTTTAAGTGCTATGGGTACAGTAAAGAGCAGAATGGATGAAATTCCTTGCCTTCACTGAGTGGAAAACAAGCAATGCAGCCTGATACAGTTTCAGGTACTGGTATGTACTATGAAAAAGATGAGGGCAGAGGTTTCAGACAGGATGTGGTGTGTGCTTGTAGGCTTACATGTGGGATGTGTGAATATTCTCTCCCTTAAGTGCTTAGTGTTTAGTCCCAGCAAAGTGGTAGCCCTGCTACTGGAGCATTGTGAGTGACCCTTTGTACAGGCTTTGTGGTGCCAAGTTGCCACAGTGCCTAGAAAAGACGTTAATTAGAATACTGTTATATTGGATCGGGAACATGGCTTAGTGGTAGAGTGGTTGCCTAACATGCATGAAGGCCTGGGTTTGATTCCTCAGTACCTCATAAACAGAAACAGCCAGTAGTGGTGCTATGGCGTAAGTGGTAGAATGCTATCCTTGAACAGAGGAAGCTCGGTGACAGTGCCCAGACCCTCAGTTCAAGCTCCAGGACTGGCAAAAAAAACCCACTGCTATAACTAAATTATAACTAAATGTTGCCTGTGAGGAGCATTTTGCGAGCTTTTGAAAATCTTCACAGATCAGAGCATTGTAAGCCAAACTGGGGGTGTAGTGTATATGGTGGGGTGTAACCAGATATGTCATATTAGAAAACAGTTGTAAGAAAAAGGATGAAACAGCATCTTTTATTTGTTGAATCCATTGTTCAGTTTCTCTTCAGTTATTTCCACAGAGATAAATTGCTCTAGGGTGACACCAAATAGTATATTTTAGTTTATTTTTATTTGTAGTAGTCTGAACTCTGAAGATTATCTCTAAAATTAAATATTAATATTGCATGTAGGACCAAGGATTTAAAAATATTCCAGCCATGCCATCCATTGCTTCTGGGGTAAGTCTGCTGCACTATTCCAGCCCTAGTGAATAGTTAATGCCTTGAACTATTCCAATCACCACAGGTTGCCAAGCCACCAAGTAACGAAGCCAGTCCAGGATCTGTCCGTACAGAAAATGTGTGCGCTCCCAGCTGAATCTCAGTAAAGGAATTTGTTGGATAGAAAGCCAAAGTACCAGAAACATTCATCCATATCACTTGCAACTATAACAGACAATGTACTGTAATGAAGGGGTGTCTTCTTTCTTGTTCATCCTCTGTGCTCAGTTAAAAGCCTTCTATCAGTGTACATCTGTAAATTTAGGTACTCAGGTAGCTGGGATTGGGAGGGTCATCATTTGAGGCCAGCCAGGCAAAGAGTTCACAGGCCACCTCAACCAATCAAATCTAGTTTGTTGCTACTCGACTGTCATCTCAGCTATATGAGATATGTCAACAGGAGGACCGAGGTCCAGGTTAGCCTAGACAAAAAGTGAGCCCTTATTCAAAAAATAAAAATAAAAACCAAAATGGATTGAGGGTTCAATGGTACAGTGTCTGCAGGCCCAAGGCTCTGCCTTCAAATACCAGTACTGCCAACATAAAAGGTAAAAAGCAAAAAAGAAGTCTGTCAAGTTATTCTTTTTATACTATTATGGTTATCATTGTTATTTATACCACACTGAAAAGAAATAGAAACAAAACCAGGTGCCAGTGGCTCATGCCTGTAATCTAGCAACCAAGGAAGCCGAGATCTGAGGATCGCTGTTCAAAGCCAGCCTGGGCAGGAAAGTCCGTGAGACCCTTATCTCCAATTAACCACCAGAAAACTAGAAGTGGAGCTGTGTCTAAAAGTGGTAGTGTTAGCCTTGAGTGAAAGAGCTTAGGGACAGTGCCCAGACCCTGACTGCAAGCCCATGACTGATGTAGGGGTAGGGGAGGGAACTTTCTGTCTATATAACATGGGGTAGGAGCATAGCTCTTGCCCATGCATGCTCAAGTGCATGGGTCTAGTGTAAACAATGACAACCACAGCATTAGTTCATCATATATAAGACATACCTTTACCTGGTATCTTTAACAAACAGTCCTGGGCTGGGCGGGGAAGGTGGCTCAGAGGTGGAGCGCTTGCCTTGCGTGCATAAGGCGCTGGGTTTGATTCCTCAGCACCACAAAAGCAGAAAAAGCTAGAAGTGGCACTGTGGCTCAAGTGGTAGATTGCTAGCCTTGAGCTGAAGAGCTCAGGGACAGCACCCAGGCCCCGAGTTCAGGCCCCATGACTGACAAAAACAAAAACAAAAACAAAACAAAACAAAACAAATAGTCCTAAAGGAACATAATCCTTATCTCTGGCGGCAATTTTACAAAGGGCAGCTTTTTACATATAGCTTTACCTTACATTGTGTCTCTAGAAAGAATGCAGGTGATATTTATTAGTTTATTCTCTCCAGAATGTATAAAGAAACAAGTCACCCTTTTATATTTAAACTGTCTTTAAAGTAACACTGGTGATCACATTATCACTGGTTTTCTTTTTCCTTTTATTTTTTTGGGGGTGGAGCAGTAATGGAGTTTGAACTCAGGGCCTCATGCTTGCTAGGCAGGCACTGTACCACTTGAGCTAGGCCCACAGACACATCTGCATTTAGTTTATTTTTCAGGTATAGTTTACTATTTTTGCTCAACAATGACCTTGAACCACAATCCTCTTATATCCAACTTCTGAGTAGCCGAGATTATAGCATGCACCATTGTGCCCCACTAGTTTACTGTGATAAGGGTCCACTTTTTGCCTGAGTTGTCCTTGAACTGTGGTCCTATCTTTGCCTCCTGGGTAGCTGGAATTACAAGTGTGAGCCAGCTTGCCTAACCGTTAATCATCAGTTTTCTGACAAAGATTATGCATTGTAGTCTTATTAGTTCCTAACTGAAAGTGCTTCTGATTCATGTCAGATCCTAGAAGGTGACAGGAGGGTCAGTAAATGGAGAGGGAGGAGCAGGGAGCGGGTACAGGGTCAGCATTGAGTGGGGTTCACCAAGAGTCAGGCCTGTAAATGGAGCGAAGATGATGGTGTAGGTGTTCGATGCCATCACGGCAAGTCTTGTAGGAGGCCTCGGGCCTCCTTCCCAGATGCCCTTCTTGAAACTCACTCAAGAGATGGAGCGCTGCTGCCATTAGCTATCATGAGCACCCACAGAACTGTAAGGCGGATGATTATCTTTGTGTTAGCTCTGGATCAGAGCCATTCCCTTTCCGTGGTCTTAATGAGACCTGCGTTTCTTCTGTTGAGTTCCTGGCGTCTATAAAAAAAAATCCTAGTTGCTGCCATTTGCTGCCATATACTGTCGTGTTTGTAGGAGTTTGTCTCCTTTCAGTATCATTACCACAAGGGCTTAGCCTAAAAAGAGCAGAGACACAGCAAGGCATTTAAAACACTGAAATTCAGGGCAAGGAGAAAATGTAGTTTGGCCTAAAAATGTATTTCTCTACACTTCAGTTCATACTTGGGGCTTTTACACTTTGGACTCTAACTTACCTATTAATCTCCCCTCCCATCACCCATCCAATTCAATCATGCATGCATCCATCCTTTGTATTTTCCTTATGGTTTTCAATATCCTGTTTCATTTCTGCTAAATCCCTTAATGTGGAAAATATGAGACAGAAAGAGTAGTATGTTAGGCATTTCACTTCCTAACCAGAGCAGTAACATAGACAAGCCATTTTTTTTCTTGCCAATGCTGGGGCTTGAACTCAGAGCCTGGGCACTGTCCCTGAGTTTCTTTTGTTCAAGGCTATCAATCTACCACTTGAGCCACAGCGCTTTTTCTGTTTATGTGGTACTGAGGAATCGAACCCAGGGCTTCATGCATGCCAGACAAGCACTCTATCACTAAGCCACATTCCCAGCCCTAGACAAGCCATTTTGAAATAGGTTGTTAGAGACAATGAAGAGTTCTACTGTAGCTGTAGAGCAATAATGAAAGTTTAGCTTAAAGAATGCACCCCTAGAAATAGTTGAGATAGTAGTTTGCACATTTGCGAAAGGATACGGATTGCTGATCATCCTCTTCAGATCCACCTTCTCTTTGCAGTATGGGCAGGTCTGCTTTTTCCCAACAATACACCAGCCTCGGATGCAGAATTCATGAAAGCTGAAGGAACTTGTTAGGGAAGTTCTAGATAGTCAGGAGTAAGGACTAGTGAGGTGGAAGAGATCCTAGCTTAGTAGCACGGGGTGGGGATGGCTGCGAGGCCTACACTTCTTTAAGGAGACTCTAGGAGACGGAGAGCCCCAAGCAAGGACAATGAGCTGTGAAGGGGCTTGAGCTCGAGTTTGCTCACTCTGTGGCACGTAACTTCTTGACCTTAAGTGTAAGTTCTTTCTCCACTTCACTCTAATAAGAACTAGATAAAAACAGTTGGCTGCTTTTACACTCAAGCATTTTTTTCATGTATTCACCTTAGTAGTTCCCAATTCTAAATTTGCACCAGTCCTTGAATTCACAGCCTGGGCACTGTTCCTGAGCTTTTTTGCTTAAGGCTAGTGTTCTATCACTTGAGCCACAGCTCCACTTCTGGCTTTTTAGTAGTAAAATGGAGATAAGCAACTCACTAACTTTTCCTGCCCAAGTTGACCTTGAACCTCAAGCCTCAGATCTCAGCCTCTTAAGTAGCTGTAATTTATAGGTGTGAACCTACTCAGTTCTACTTTTTGTCACTTACTTGTTATTTTCTTTCTTTCTTTTTTTGGGGGGGGTCCAGTCATGGGGCCTGGGTGCTGTCCCTCAGCTCTTCAGCTCAGGGCTAGCGCTCTATCACTTGAGCCACAGCACCACTTCCGGCTTTTTTCTTTTTGCTTATGTGGTGCTGAGGAATCGAACCCAGGGCCTCAGGCATGCAAGGCAAGCACTCTACCACTGAGCCACCTTCCCAGCCCCTTACTTGTTATTTTCTATATAATCAGACTTGTCTTAGGCAAATTTAAATTATGTCAATAAATTTGAGAATCAATCATTCCTTTCCTCCCTCCTTCCATCCATTTTTCATTCCCTACTTTCTTTCCTCCTTCTCTCCCTCCTTTCCTTCCTCTCTTCCTTCCATCTTCTTTCAATACAAGGAACTTACTCTAGGCATCATGAGATCCTTTGTGCTCTCTTTCTCTCTGTCTCTCTGTCTCTCAGGCCATATGTTACCTAGAGGACTATGTCTTATTCACCTTCCTGTCCTCACTACGTTTAGCAAGTATCTAAGAAATATTTGTTGAATGAATCATTCAAAAGCAGTTTTTGGAAATAAATATTTCCAGCTTTTGCAAAACTACAGATAGGGGCAAAATGATTGTGTATAAATTGAAATTCATCCTATTGATTGATTTCTTCTACCACTAGCATAGGAATAGTGGGATCACAGTCCTCTGACCAGCCTGCCTCACACCCGTTTGTCCTGGCTGGCGGGGAAGTTCCCTCCCTGATGCACCGACGGCTGTGAGGCGCCACAGCAGCAAGTCTGTGGGTAATCTCTCAATTCTATGTTGAGAAATTTGGGACATTAAGAAAATATATCTTGGGCTGGGAAGGTGGCTCAGTGGTAGAGCACTTGCCTTGCATGCTCAAGGCCCTGGGTTTGATGCCTCGGCACCAAATAAGCAAAAAGAATAAAGCCGGAAGTGGCGCTGTGGCTCAAGTGGTAGAGCGCTAGTCTTGAGCTGAAGAGCTGAGGGACAGCGCCCAGGCCCAGAGTTCAGGCCCCACGACCGGACCCCTCCCCCCCAAAAAAGAAAACATATGTTTAGGTCAACAGAAAATAGATTGCAACAAACCTATTTGAATCCAAACCCATACAGTCCTTTTTCAAAAGGGCTACAATATAGCCCTATCTGCCATCTGGGTATAGAGTTCAGCACGAAAAATGTCCACCTGTTCTGTTCTTTCCTTTCCCTTTCTTCCTTCCTTCCTTTCCCTTTCTTCCTTCCTTCCTTTCCCTTTCTTTCTTTCTTTCTCCCTTTCTTTCTTTCTTTCTTTCTCTCTTTCTTCCTTCCTTTATTTCTTTCTCTCTTTCTTCCTTCCTTTCTTTCCTTCCTTCCTTCCTTCCTTCCTTCCTTCCTTCCTTCCTTCCTTCCTTCCTTTCTTTCTTTCTTTCTTTCTTTCTCTTTCTTTCTTCCTTCCTTCCTTTCTTCCTTCCTTTCTTTTTCTTTCTTTCTTTCTTTTCTTTTCTCTCTCTCTCCCTTCCCCCCCCCTTCATTCTTTCTCGCCAGTCCTGGGCACTGTCTCTAAGCTTCTTTTAGCTCAAGACTAGCACTCCACCACTTGAACCACGGTGCCATTTCTGGCTTTTTCTGTGACTAGTTGGACTTCCTTGCCCAGGCTGGCTTCAAACCTTAGATCTCAGCTTCCTAAATAGCTAGAGCTACAGGCGTGAACCACCAGCACCCAGCCACATTTTCTTAAACATACTCTTTCACCCCCAGGTCTCCATGCTGAGAAACATGCACACTGCAGGATGGCTGCAGAGACACCCCCACAGAATCCCTCCTCAGCGTGACCACACGAGCCCACCGCTCACTGAGATGACTCATGCTCAAATGAGCCATTAATAATACTCCCTGCAAGGCAAATTTAAAGGTGACTACATTTTAGATTACATATGCACACATGTCCAACAATCCCTAAGGGCTTTTAAAGGTGGAGAGAGAAAATATTTCCATTTGCAAATGGCAGAAGGGGCTCTGTGCCAACATTTGAAAAGTAAATCATATTAAAACCCAGGCCAGACTTGGAACATTTCTAACTAAGAATGATCTTTTCTTGGGGAGGAGGGGGAGAAGAGAGAAAGGTACGGTATTGAAAAAAGCACTATAGAATTCCATATGGGATATCTTCATGTTTCTTCCCTTGACATTTTAAGGCTTAAATGTGGGAGCGAAGGCTCCTGTTACATTTGAGATGCATTTGGATTTCTGACTCAGAATTGAAGAGGTGGAAACTGTCCAGATTAAAGGCGCTGGCTCATCCATGCTCTTTGGAGAGAGAAGGTATTGTAGGCCGCATGCAGTGGGCTGGGGAGGGGCGCAGCCCGCCTGAGCGGCACACAGAGCTCCAGCTTTGTAGAGGGACAATGCTGTGAGATTGGTCCTGCTCTATGAAGTAAAGATAAATGATGCTTTGTTTTGTATTTAGGAACAAATTAAAGTATGCTTTGCTGGCCAACCCAAATCCAAACTTGGGTACCCGCAGCCACATGCCTGGACAACATGCACTGCTTTGTGCAGGGGTTTTGATGCACATGGTTTTTGGTGTACTGAGGCCTTTCTCAAGGCCTGCTGGGGGGTTCCCAGAAAGAACAGCTAGTTTCCACACCATGGCTTGTCCATTACCGTCACCACAGGCTCCCCCTCAGCCTTAGAGAATTACCTGAGGAGGAGCCCATAGCTGAAGAAACCAATAGTTCAAGAACAAGACACCAAATTTTGGTCTTTCTTGTAGTTGCCTGAAGTATTTTCTTATTGCATGTAGTGTGACTTTTTGGGGGAGGGAAGGGAATGGAAAACACTGTCCCTGAGCTATTTTGCTCAAAGCTATTGCTCTATTTGAGCCGCTGCTCTACTTCTGGGGGGTTGCTAGTTAAATGCAGATAGGAGTCTGCCCAGGCTGGCCTCAAACCAGGATCCTCAGATCTCAGCCTCCTGAGTAGCTAGGATTACATGTGTGAGCCAAAGGCTTAGACTTAGGGCTTAGACTTAATAAGAAAGCAGGTGAGGATCTTGGTTTTCTCCCACAACCATCTGTCTCTTGTTGTTCCAAATGGGTTCCCTGGATTCTTTCTAGGCCAAGTGCACTGTGTCAAGGTTGAGATACCACCAGGCCCCACTCACACTGGCCTGTGCCTCCTCCCTTGGGGATGGAAGCCAGGCCTGCCTTAGTCTGAGAGCTCATGTGCCACACTCCCAGCCCCTTTATTTTCTTACTCTCAACCCCCATTTTTCTCTTTTGGTCCTTCTTGGCTGGGTGTTCATCTGTGGCTTCCACCATTTCCCAATGAGCTCCCTTCAGTCAATACTGCCTTCTGGTTTATGGGGACTAAGAGACCTTTTAGGAGACTGAAATGATTGTAGAGCATGTTCATATTAATTAGGAGTTCACAATGCAAGAAGGATCGTCAGAAAGTCTCAGAAATAGAGTTGGCCAGAAGAGTGAAGATGTGGGGCTTGGAGAGGGAGGCTAAGCAAGACAGAAGATGGGGAAGAGAGGAGAGGGAGGGAAGGAGAGGAGAGGGAGGGAAGAAGAGGAGAGGGTGGGAAGGAGAGGAGAGGGAGGGAAGGGAGCTAGGCTGGATGCAGCGGGGGCTGGGGAAAGGATACACATGATTGCATGGGAGCTGGTAGGTGTTTTCAATGAGCCCTTCTTCCTCGAGCTCCACGATGATCTTCTGCCCACACACGGCACAGATATTGTCTGCCAGGCTCCTGGTGGGCATCCCGCTGACACTGTAGAACTGTCAGGAAATGAGCAAGGGGAACACTGTTTGACAGCCGGCACCCGCCATTTCTGAACACAGTGCAGCCCCAGGTCCTAACAGAATCTCCTGGGTTAGAACTCTTGCCACCTTTTCATGTAGGAACAAGGCAGCAGGGGAGTTGAGATTTCCAGGCACAGCCCACTGAATCCCAAGGGGACCCGAAGTTCATTGCTAATCATAGTGTCTACCTGTAGTCTTCCCTTGAAAGAGAAGAGGTTTTTGCCCAGGGCTGTAGTTTCTCAATCACACAGGAAGCCTTGGAGCTTAGCTCTTACCTGGCCCTTCCTTTCCTTTTCAGAGTATGACCTGGAGAGCTGTAGTAAATCCAAGCACTTGTCTTGTTTTTAAATGCCCATGTTTTTACAGGGAGCTCACAGACTTGTCACTCTTAGAAGGCAATGCTTTTAGAATCCTAGGGTACCTACACCTTCCGGGGCTGAAGAGGGAGTTCTCAACTTGGGCAAGACATCAGGTTGTTTTTTTCTTAATAGAAAATGTATTTTTTAGTAGTTTTACATTTAAAATATCTAATATCTATAAAGACAGTATATATGCCATACATCCAGTTTCTCCTATTAGCAGATTGTGTGTGTGTGTGTGTGTGTGTGTGTGTGTCTGTCTGTCTGTCTGTCTGTCTGTCTGTACTGGGGCTTGAATTCAGAGCCTCCAACTCCTTTATATTCAACGCTAGCATTCTACCACTTAAGCCATACCTCCACCTCTAGGTTTTACCTGGTTAATTAGAAATAAGAGCTTTGTGGACTTCCTGCCCAGGCTAGCCTTGAATTAGGATCCTCAGATCTTAGCCTCCTAAATAAGTAGCATTTCAAGTGTGAGCAACTGGTGCCCAGCCCATGTTTCTTTTTTATTATGGAATAGTATTAGAAACCAAGATCTGGAAATTGGGGTGCAGAAGGAGGCATTGTTTCTACAACCTCTTAGCAGACAGTACAAGAAAATATATCTGCATATACTAACATGTGTATATGTCCACAACTCCAAGTATTCTGTACTTACATGTTCATCTAAATTTATACTAAGCTAAAGCTGGATCCCATTTTAATATATCATAGCTCCTTCTTCTTGCCTTTAATTGTTTATTCAGACAATGAGAAACCTAGCTTCTATAATCAGATATCCATTTATTTTTCAGTGGCTCAATTTCAGAATACATGTAGAGGGGCATCAGAATTGTTCATCCAAAAGCTTAAAGGCATGACTTTATCAGCCAGATTACAATGTAATGTACAGTTCCTCTTGCTTTTGGTCTTATATTCTCCACTAATTTTAAATTTCCTTAGGATAACACATCCTCTACCTTCAATAGGGCTAGTTCACACATTCGCAATACAATGAGATTCCTTCCTCTCAGTCTTCATTCTTCTGTGGAATCCTCTGACCTCCTAAATAACTTTTCAATTTTGCATGCATGAAGGTTCATTCTTTCTGAAACATCATTCTTAAAGATTCTGAAAAATGCTGTGTGTCTCATCTCCTTGTCCTAGCGTGAAACAGAATGAGTCCTCCATTTGACTAGGACTCCATCTGAGAACCACAGGAAAAGCATGCAGTGCCAAAGTCTGTGGACCCTCTGCTCTGGTTCTTTGGAAAACATCTTAAGGAAATCTATACACATATAAAAATAAATCCCTGAGCTTCACCTATTCACCCCTGCTCCCTCCCTAAACCCCTACAGCCCTGCGCTGCTACGGTTGGGCCTTTCCTGAAATGTCATATAAAAGGAACCATTCTTTACAGACTCCTTTTGGACTTGCTCCTCACCCTCAGCAACATGCATTTGAGATTTGTCCATGATTTTGGATGGCTTAATAGCTCGTTCTTTTTTTTTTTTTTTTACTAAGGAGGGTTTTTAAACCAAGCAGATGCATTGGCTTCATTCCCGGACATTCTGGCTTAATTGATCTGGTGTGAGGCTCAGACACTGGTCTGGGAATGGAGGCTGGTCCTCCTTTGTTTGCTTCTTCACACACACACACCACTCACAGACACATGCACACTGGTGGCTGGGCCAGTGGCTGCATGCAGTGATTTGTATAGAGTTGGGAGCTAGCATGAAGGCCACAGAGGCCCACAGCATGGACTGAGCACTGCTGGACTGTTGGAGGGGTTGGATCAAGTGAGGTCTCTGAAAAGCTAGTTGTTTGGCCAGCTGAAATCTCTTCTTCTTGGTCCACAGGAGAACTGGCCCAACACCACCCTTCTCTTCCTTCAACCCTGCTCATAAATAAGCACAACAGTTTTGAGCATTGGTGGGGAGAGGAAGGGGGAAGGAGGTCGATATGACTCTGTATTTCATTGGAACGGGGAGTGGCCTTCTGTGCCCACCTTGAACCTCATCAGAAAGGCAGCTTGCCCACAGACCACACATGACCACCAAGTTCCCAGGGCCTGCTGTTGCAGCAGTGCACTGCAGAGGATGGGTGTGGGCTCTAGAAAGAGGATGGGAGAGAGCCCTGGTGCAAGGAAGACAAAGAGGTGCTGATAAGGTCAAGGGGTGCAAATGGAGCTCAAAGAACCCAGAAGCCGGCTCTTCTCTTACACTCGTTTTCCTGTTTCAGATCTGGCTGTGTATCACGAGACAAGAAGGGAAGAGGATGTGGACCCCTGGGTTTGTAACTGTTTAGAGGTGTGCATGGTCAGGCATAGAGGAATGTTCTCAAAGCCCAAATCTGGAATCCATCTAACTGGAAAGTATGTTTATTCTAATGTTTAATCATTTTAATTTTAAGACAGTGGAACACACACACACACACACACACACACACACACACACACACACACACACACACACACACACACACACACACACACACACACACACACACACACACACACACACACACACACACACACACACACACACACACACACACACACACACACGCTGTTTGGGATTTTAAAATATGAAAGGCACCAATATACTATCAACACACATTTTGTATTTTCTGTTTCTTTGGATGCTGGGTCGTAATAACTTAATCTTTCTGGTGAGTATCACAGTGAGTTACTGTCGATGCCGAAGTGCTTTCATGAAGCATCAAATACAAATCTAGATGATTTGTGGTGCTGAGGATACAACCCAGAGTGAGTTCTACTACTGAGCTATACCACAGCCTCTCAAATATGAATTTTATTTGCAGTAGGTGGAGTTTCAGGAGAGAGAAAGGGTTTGGTTAGAAGTATCCTATGGATGATGACTTGAATAACTATCACATTTTATTAATGGCACAGGATTACTACAAGATGACTTACTCCTCGCTGTTATATATAAGAAATGTGTTTTCTAATTAGTTAGCCAGGACTATTTTCTGAGGCAAGAATCAGTGGATCTGAGAGAACCAAAGCAGTTCCAGAGGAAAACGTGGATGGAAATATTAAGATGAGACCATTTCTCCCATGTCATAAATGATTTCAAGCAAGGAAAAGCAGCACTTACCCCAATAGTAGAAGCCATGAAATCAGAGCAGATCTCAGCAAAATCTCTCCCCATTATCCCGTAGTAGAGGCCATAGAACAAGGAAACGATGCCAAACTCCATGGAATCTCTGGCTTTGATTCTACGTAAAACAACATCACCAGGAAGTAAGAATGTAGCCCCTGAGTGAATTTAAATTTCTCTCAAATGGCACCGTTCAGAGCTGGTGGACAAGGAACTCCTGGGGAGTCCCCTTATTCTTGGGTGACACATTCCCAAACCCTTAGTGGGTATGTGACATCTCACTGCTGGGCCCCATGTAGATTGTTTTTACCTCTATACGCACGTCTACGATGAAGCTTAATTTATAAATAAGGCATAGCAAGAGATTAACAACTTTTAAGAACAATGTCATTCTTATCAGTGGTTTCAAAGTTGGCTAAGCACAGAAAGGCCCGGGAAGCTTATTAAAAGCTATTTCTCCAGGCCACAGGCCAGATCAGTCCTAATCATAATCTCTAATAGCCCCAGGATGGGACTCAGGCAGCAAAAACACCAAATGACTCCTGTGAGTGGCTAGTATTAATAACCACCATAGAAGTAGGTTCCAGCCCCAGCCATAGACTAGAATCACGAGGGAGTTTTAAATATATACTGATGCATCAGCTCACCAAGGACGCTAGTTGAGTTGGTCTTGGGTGGCGTCTCTGCATGGCAGCATTTTTAAAGCATTTACCAGATAACAAGAGCTGCAAATTCTCTTGTATACTTTAGATTCTATAAAATGCTTCCAAATACTTCGTTTGCCTAACAAATGTTTGGGATAGATACAATGATTTCTTCTTTATACGTGAAAAGATGAAGACTCAGAGGGGAAAAAATAGTTGCTTCACATGACAATCAATAGTTAACAAAGCCAGGAATCAAGTTCAGATTTTACTGGGTACTCTACCAGTTGAGCCATATGCTTTGTGCTCTGGTTATTTTTTTTTAATATTATTTTATTTTATTTGAGAACATACTGTACAGAGGGGCTACAATTACATGGGCAGGATAATGCATACATTTCTTACCAAGCATTGCAGGCTCTGGTTATTTTTGAGACCAGGTCTTGCCTTTTGTCTGGATTGGCCTGGACTGGCCTGGACTGTGATCCTCCTATTTACACTTTCTGCTGTAATGGGATTATAGGCAGGAACCATCCCACCTAACTTTGTCTTTGTTGAAATGAGATCCTCTGAACTGTGTTTTGCCCAGGCTGGTCTCAAACTGCCATCTTTGCCATCTTTGCCTTCTGAATAGCTAGGATTATGGGTATGAGCCACCATGCCTGGCTCAAGCTCAGATTTTTGAGGACCTTTGGTACTATGCCTTAGTTATAATGAATTAATGAAAACAATTTATTTTTATGAAAACAATTTTTAACAAGTTGAAGCATATTTCAAATACTGGGGTTCTCTGTGCTAGTCCTTCCCCTCCTCCCACACTTCTTTTTAAGGGAAAGATCTTTTTTTTTTTTTTTTTTTGGGTCCGGTTATGGGGCCTGAACTCTGGGCCTGGGCACTGTCCCTCAGCTCTTCAGCTCAAGGCTAGCGCTCTACCACTTGAGCCATAGCACCATTTCCGGCTTTTTTTTCTTTTTGCTTATTTGGTGCTGAGGAATCGAACCCAGGGCCTCTGGCATGCAAGGCATGCGCTCTACCACTGAGCCACCTTCCCAGCCCGGGAAAGATCTTTTAAAAGATGAAGAATTAGCCCTAAATGAGTTTGAATCTTCTTTCTTGCCTAGTTGGTTTGTTATATCTGCCAGTACATTGGTTTGTTATAGATGCTGGTACATTTCACATTATAACACATCTTATTTCATATTTCAAGCTTTCAATAGTCATAGGAGCTAGCAGCAACCTCATTGGACAGTTCGCTGCTTCTGTAGACACAAAGAAAGGACACATATGATTGGAAGTTCCCGCCCAATCAGGATACTCCATCACCATTAGAGACCTACTTTTAATGGTGAACTTTGTAGCTCAAGTACAGATTCTCTTTAAAGTTCCAAAGTTTTAAAAATCTTTAAAAGATATTTTACTTTGTAGGAACTCCCCTCTTGCTATTCTAGTGATTTCCCCCAATCGTTAGCACTATTGGGGAACATAGTGTTAAGTATTATTTAAAAAAATAGGGGCATAGAACACCATGGAGTCAAAGCTGGGAGGGTCTGTGCCAAGGTGAATGGCGCAGTCAGGTGTTGGGGGGTGTTCTAGCCTCGCGGGAGATACCTACTTGAAAAGTAAGTTGAATCCACACATTGTGAACATGATCGCCAAATAGCCTATCACACCAAAGGCATAGCTCAATTTGTAGATGAGAAGAAACCATTTGTAGACCAATCTGTGACAATTGGGGAGAACACAGAAAATGACAGAAAAGTATGTGGTCTTTCCCGAACAGTGTCATAAATAATCTTTTGATTTATTGATATTTTTGAGGCTAATCCTCTTAAAATCTTAGGCAATAACACTCCTAGAACAATGGTAATCCCAAGTGGTTTCTTGAAACTTCTGGTAAATATGCTTATGTTCACGAGTATAAAAGAATTATAGATATATGCTACTGATAGCTTAGTTTTTAAAGAGCTTTTATCTTAAAGAGCTTTTATTCTTTTGGAAGTATTGGCCTAGTGTGGCAAGCCCAAGAGATGGACAATGATAATACCAGCATTCTGAAGATGATGTGTGGAGACACAGCAATGTTTAGAAGACGTGGCACACAAGATGCTCACTAGGTCATTGCTATGGCTGCCTTTGATTTTTCTCTCCTCTCTCTTCTGGTCTACTGGGGATACAACTTTCCAAGCAAGATAAGAGTCCAGAGCTGTTTCTACTCGAATGACATGAAAACTGATAAACCAGGTAAGAAGTTGCATTACTGGTTCAGAGCAGCCTCCCAGTGAGTGCTGGGCCTTGCAGTTGATGAGGCCAGCCACCTGGTCTTGCACGTCGCCTGTCTGTGGAGCCTGAACTTCATGCTTGTTGAGTGGCATGACCTTAGGAAGTAGAAAGACTCTCACTTCTCCTTCTCTGCCCCTCTGCACTGCAGCCAGGTGATTCTGGGAGAGGAGGAGCCACAGGGTTGGTGCTAGAGACCCCTCCCAGGGCTTGCCTCTCCAATGATGCTGATCCGTTCCCACTGGCTTCCTCCTATACTGAATCGACCATTTCTAAATGGAATCTAGGTCTGACTCACCTATCACACATGGTGAAGGAAAGATCTATAAAAGTGTCAGGGCCTACCACTGCTCTCATGGAAGAGCTCCTTTTCCCTACGACTTTACTAGAAGAACCTTCATTACACTGTCACATTGCTCTCTTCCCATGCCTTCTGGGTCTGCTTTAGAATGCAGTGGAGCTTTTAGCTCTCAGACTGGACTTGGGGTACAGAGCTGTGCAGTCAGGAAACTGAAGATGGGTCATGGGCATGAGAAGCAGATGCAGGGCCCCCTGGCCACTTGAGAGGGGATGACCATGAAGAACAATGAAGCTGCACTCGGGTGTCTCTCACTGAAGTCAGCTGATGTGTCTGCACTTTGTATTTAGCTGGAACAACTCATTATACAGTGGGGCAGCAAACCAGTCTCGTTGATATGCAATATGGATTATATGCAGGGGACAGAGACAAGGATGTTTGTGTTATCTGAAATGGAGAGCACTTTATATATCTCAAATAACTTAGTTAACACCCTGTTTATGCCAGCTTAAATATTTTCAGGTTAAAACACAGACTTTCAACTCTTGCTTTATTTTCAAGAGTGTGACAGAACTCACAGTGAATTAAAACTAAAAATAACCTTGCAAATAATAGTAGTCTAGAAATTTGCAGAAGGAGTTTCACTTCTCTCAGTCTTCACCTTGCTCAGTGAAAATGTGAAATTATAAGTTTGACAGCTATTAAACGTCACTATTAAATAACCTCCATGGATGAACAGCAGTATTACTAACCTCCAAATAGTTATGCTACCAAAAAATAAAAGAAGTTAAATAAGCAGGCTCATGGGGAAGAAAGGAATGGAATACATACCGTGGCGTTCTTCCTGAGAGAGGTTTTCGGGTGGCTCTGAAGAGGATATAACTGGTGACAAGAGAGAACATGCCCCACAGAGACAGAAACCGCCACCAGAAAAGCTTAATGGTGAAATAGAGAGGCACAACCCACATCTGCAGCAAGGTCACCAGCTGTCAGAGAAATGAACACAGTCTCCTTCAATGACTGAGGGCCTGCATAGCATCTCTGTGAATACTATTATTTTGTAGTGCTTGGGATTGAACCTAGGACCTCAGAAAAGCTAATTATGCACCATACTCCAGAGCTACACCCCAGGCCTGGATCTCCATGACTAAATCATTCAGAATCTTCGTGGGAGAAGCCATCTTCACTACCAGATCTGCTTCCTGTGACTGGCTCACCATCCAACTGTAAGTGATGGGGAGAATTGGTATAATCCTCTGAAAATCCAAATGGGAAATGATCCCAAATACCCACTTTCTGTCACTTCCTTCCATTTATTTCAGAACAAAGCTATTCTGGACAATGTGATGTTGGGCAAACAAGTCCCATGATAGCTGCAACAGTTGGGGATGCCTGCCCTGCCTGTCTGTGCTGCCTTAGGTGAAGACGGAAGGAGACCTGAGGTGAGAAAGAATTCTGAAAACCACAGGGCACTGCATGGAGCCAAGGGGCTGCCTGTGAGCACGTGCACAGCTGTGTCAATAAAGGAAGTGGCAGTGGAGGACTCAGAGCCCATCCCCTCCTTGCTACTCCTGTGTGCTCTGCAGTGGCCTGTGCCACTGATGTGAGTGTAAAGCCTACTGATGGGGATTTAACCTGGCTGGCACCAATCTCACAGCTCACTGAACTGGAAAGACTGAGCTGATGGCCCAGAGAGGCACTGACTTGGTTTTGTGACCTTAGCAACAGTTCTACTTCTCAGCGCAGGCTAATCCCTCTCTTGGTTTTTGTTGTTGTTGTTTTGTTTTGTTTTAAGTCAGCGGACTTGAACTCAGGGCCTGGATGCTTTCCCTGAGACTTTTTGCTCAAAGCTAGCATTCTACCACTTTGAGCCATAGCTTCACTTCCAGTTTTTGAATGGTTAAATTGGAGATAAAAGTCTCACAGCCTTTCCTGCCCCAGCTGGCTTTGAACCACAATCCTCAGACCTCAGCCTCCTGAATAACTAGGCTTACAGGTGCGAGCCACTGGCACCCAGCCATATTTGGCTCCTGTAAGGAAGGTCTTGGTGTGGTCTAATGTCAATCAGGAAGTCTATTAGGCAGGATGTGAGGGTGTTCTAAAGGTGAGCATACCGCAGCCACTCTGCCAATAAGTAACATCTTCATTCTCCTTCTCAGAAACTAACTAGGGTAAGAGTTCTTTAGAATTACGCAGGTCTGCTTTCTGAAAACACTAAGGTTGTTATATACGTGCCTTTGGGGAAAATTCCTTGAGAGAGATTTCTAAAGAATTCAGGAGGGCTGGGAAGATGGCTCAGTGGTAGAGCGCTTGCCTTGCATGCCTGAGGCCCTGGGTTCGATTCCTCAGCACCACATAAGCAAAATGAAAAAAGCCAGAAGTGGAGCTGTGACTCAAGTGGTAGAGCTCTAGCCTTGAGCTGAAGAGCTGAGGGACAGCGCCCAGGCCCAGAGTTCAGGCCCCACAACCGGGCCCAAAAAAAAAAAAAAAAAAAAAAAAAAAGAATTCAGGAAAAACATTGTATAACTTTTTTTTGCTGCTGCTGTTTTTAAATTTCAGGGTAAATGGAATATTTTTTTTACTTTTGCCCAAATTACTCAGATAAATTGCTTTAATTTTCCATCCTATTGGTGGCTGTGGTCAGAGCTGATGAATAAGTAAGCACCTTTATTTATGATATTGAGATCAATACATATACACAGCATACATACATATGTACAAGTAGGAAAAGCAGGCTTTACTTACAGAATTCTCCCAAATGTCTGAACCCACCTGCTGGAGAACTAAGACTCAAGAAATGCTTATGCTAGCACTCAGCATTAGCCACCTGGAGCCTAGTATTGATAATGAAAGTTATGACTCATTAAAATATCTCATCAGGCCAGATCAGTAGCCCATACCTATAATCTTAGTTACTTAGGTGGTTGAGATCTAAGGCTCATGGTTCAAAGCCAGCCCAGACAGGAATGTTTGTGAGACTTTTATCTCCAGTTAATGGTGGTTAAAGCCAGAAGTGGAGTTGTGGCTCAAGTGGTAGAGTGCTAGCCTTGAGCCCAAACGCTCAAGGACAGGGCCCAGGACGTGAGTTCAAGCCCCAAGACTGGCACACATGTACACACACACACACACACACACACACACACACACACACACACACACACACACACACACACACACACACACACACACACACACACACACACACACACACACACACACACACACACACACACACACACACACACACACACACACACACACGTCATTAGTATTTTTTGGGGGGGGTCCAGTCGTTGGGCCTGAACTCTGGGTCTGGGCGCTGTCCCTCAGCTCTTCAGCTCAAGGCTAGTGCTCTACCACTTGAGCCACAGCGCTACTTCTGGCTTTTTTCTTTTTGTTTATGTAGTACTGAGGAATCGAACCCAGGGCCTCATGCATGCAAGGCAAGCGCTCCACCACTGAGCCACCTTCCCAGCCCCATGTCATCAGTATTTTTGCTCACTTATTTCCCATAGCGGATTATAAAGATATAAATTATAAGTCATAAATTATAGATTCACTGACTTTAAAAAGTCTACTAAGTCAGATATTAAAGAAGGAAATGGACATCTTTCAAAATCTGCTCATCATTGGTACTTTTAATATTTCCTGGCAGGTGCTCTACCACTGACCCACACCTCCAGCCCTTTTCATATTTCTAAGAATTTGATTTATTCCCTCCAAAGAATGAAAACTTCTGAATAAAAAAATTGAATGATTTCATTTAGGGAGACTACTATGCTTTTTAAAAATCACTCTGCTTTTATATTTTATATTGTATATCACAATCCAACATTTATAAGAGTACTCCATTTCCTTAACATTTATGATAGGCTGGGCGTTGGTTGCTCTGTCATCCTAGCTACTCCAGAGCTACTCATGATCTGAGGATCATGGTTTAAAGCCAGACAGGGCAGGAAAGTTCATGAGACTTTTATCTCCAAAACTGGAAGTGGAGCTGTGGCTCAAAGTGATAGAGTGCTAACCTTGGGCAAAAACTAGCCTGAGTTCAAGCCTTACAATCAACAGAAGAACATTAGGATAGATTAGATGTACAATTGGGCATGATTTTTAAGAAATGAGTTCTCTCCCTGTGAATCTATAAGAATAGGCTATTTCTAGAAGATCCCAAAATTCTTACTTGATGCCTGGATCTAATTAACAATGAATAACAATGTTCAATGTATAGACATGCTACTTAAAAAAAAAAGTCTTTGGACATCAGAAATGCAAAGAAAGAAAAAAAATCATTACAATGTATGATGGATGCAAATATTTGGTTTCTTAGCCATCTTTAAAGTGGATACCCAGCACCATATTTTCTCAACATGTCAAGAGATAGGTCAGAAATTTGCATTATGGATTCAATAATTGTATGAGAAGTCATTTTGAAATGAAGGCCACATTTCATTGCAATTTAAAAGATTTTTTAAAATGAATTTCCAGAGTAGTTAAACCTTTTCATTTTTAATAGTAACTGCCACATATGAAATGGAGGAATGCTGTGCCTCATAAATAAACACATGCCCGATGTGAAATCGAGGTGGACACATGCCAAGGGGGAGGCCTGTCATGTGGAACACATTAGTAATGCCAGAGGGGTCACCATCTGGGCATGTGCATATAAAACACATCTGCAGCACCAGCAAAGGCAGCCCATGCGTCTGGATCCTATCATCCCCATCCTCCCCACCCACCTATCAGAACAGGAGGAATTTTCTGACCAATCAGATGCTGCCCGAAGGTACCATGTTTCTTCTTGTTTCCCTGCACATAATGAATGTTAAAAGAATTGCAGATCAAATAAAAACAAAGGTACCTTTCATTTGTTTCATTGCACAAAATGAAGAATGGACCATGCAGTATAAAAAAGAGAATTTATGTGATGCTAGTTTCCTTTGTGCTGTGCGTGTGTGTGTGTGTGTGTGTGTGTGTGTGTGTGTGTGTGTGTGTGTTTATGGCACAGAGGAGGCAGAAGATGCTCAGAGGTGAGCATTTACATAATAAAACTGATTATAATAAACAAATGATTAAGTGTAAATAAATAACCGATTCCAGGAAACCTTGATGCTGTTGATCCAAAAGCAGTGAAGAAAATGGATATGACATGAGCAAGAAGAACATGGAATTTGGCATGTGAAGGACACTGTCTCCAAATAAATCCAGAGGATTGATTTTGTTATTTAACTCTGCAAGATGATTCTACAATACTACACACAGACGTATGTAAGTATGTAAGTGAATATTTGTGCCTTGCTCATTTAAAAAAGATTTCAGCAGACACAACGCCACGTGTGCATGGACGTATTTCCACAGACGCGCAGAGCATTCACTGCGCTGCACTGGTAATATTCATTACCACAGCTCTATCCCTGATGGAGCTCATGAGACCTCCTGGACCAAGGTGTTCTGCTATTCCAAACCATCCCTTTCCTGGGCCATTGGTGGAATCTACTCATGCACAAAAAAGAAAGTGGTTCACTTAAATCAGGATTTCTCAACCTTGGCACCATGAGCATTTGGGCCAGATAATTTTTCTTGTGAAGAGCTAGATGCCCCTCCTCCACACTTCCTTCAATGGAATCATGACAAATAAAACATGTTTGTAGCCAGGCACTGGTGGCTCACGCCTGTAATCCTAGCTACTCAGAAGGCTGAGATCTGAGGGTCTCAGTTCAAAGCCAGCCCGGGCAGGAAAAGCCATGAGATTCTTATCTCCAACAAACCACCAAAAACTGGAAGTGGCACTGTAGCTCAAGTGGTAGAGTGATTGCCTTGAGCTGAAGAGCTGAGGGACAGCATCTAGGCCCAGAGTTCAAGCCCCACGACCGACAAAAAAGAAAAAGAAAAAAAAAGAAAGAAAGAAAATGAAAAAATGAAAACAGCTCCTGAGGACAATTTTTCACCTAGTTGAGAACCACTGACTTAAGCCAACGCAGTTCTTCAGCCTGGTCGCAAGGCGGGGAGGTGGCAGGTGACAAGCTCAGGCAGGCTTCCAGCGCCCAGAGGACTCACGTTGTAGGAGCGGCCATGCCTCTGTCTCCACTGCACCAGTGCCACCTGGGCGACGACCAGGGCAGAGACGAAGATCAGGATCATCTCCACGTGCATGGACTCGTGGCCCCGGTGCATCTGGTACATCCTCTCCTGTTGCAGGCTGCAAGCAAGAAATTCGATCCTCAAATCTCAACCCCCTGAGTAGCTAGGATTATAGGCCTGAGTCACCAGCACCAAGCTTAGTGTGTGTGTGTGTGTGTGTGTGTGTGTGTGTGTGTGTGTGTGTGTGTGTGTGTGTGTGTGTGTGTGTGTGTGTGTGTGTGTGTGTGTGTGTGTGTGTGTGTGTGTGTGTGTGTGTGTGTGTGTTCAGAGTCTTGCACTTGCTAGGGAGGTGTTCTACCACATGAGCCACACCCCCGGCTGTTTTTTTGCCTTTTTTTTTTTCAGGTAAGATCTCATGTTTTTTTCCTCGTCAACCTGGACCACAACCTTCCTTTCTTCAACCTCTGGTACAGCTGTATCACAAGCCACACCACCATACCCAGCTTATTGTTTGAGAGGAAGTCTCAAACTTTTGCCTAGGCTGTCATCAAACAGGGATCCTCTTGCTCTTTGCCTCTTAAGGAGCTGGGATTACAGGCTTGAACCACTTTACTTGGCCTTTAGTCTGGTCTTTTTAGGTCAAGCGATGAGGCTGAGGAGACTTTGGTTCCAGTTCCTATCTGTCAGTTCATTATCTCCTAACTTGGGGAAGTCATGGACCTCTCTCTGAGTCTCAGTTTCCTCATTTGTGAATTTTAAGTTAATCCCTGGGAGCCTCATGATCCACGGGACATAAGACTATAAAGCACATATGTTATTTGTACTGGTATGAGGAAGAATTATGACTGGTAGGCTGAATCATTGAAAAAAAAAAGCCATTTCAAAGATACACTTTAATTTTAACATAAAAAAAAGAAAAAGAAAAAAAAAGCCATTTCTAGAAACTAAAAAAATAGTAAAGTATTGGTAATTTCAAGTAATTTCTACTAGCTTTCAAGTAGATGTTGCCTACGCCAACAATGAGTACATTATCCATGGACGACAGAACACTCCAGAGCACACTTGTAAATGCTGTTGGGCAATAACTTAGGGAGAAAGGATAGAGAGGCATGTAACACCTTCAGAGGATGGCTGGGTGTTTTAGTGTTTAGCTGGAAAATTTGTTTTGTAAAATGGTAGGTAAAAATCACTGAAATCGTAGGTCATCTGACTTAGCATCCTATAACAGAAGTGACCTTGAAGGAAATCTAGAGCAGCGGCTCTTTACCTTGACTGTCAGTTGGAGCTTTTAAAAATCCTGCCCCCCAAGCTATAGCCCAGATCCATTAGGTGACGGGTGTCACTACGAGCCCTCAACCTGCCAGCCCAAACCTGTCAGCACTTCCGAATTGGGCCTTCAGCCTCCAGAACTATGAGAACAGAAGTTTCTGTTGCTTTTGCCATCCCTCCAGCCTGTGGTACTTTGCTGACTTAACTAATACAGGTTTCCAGCATGTGAGCTAGGCATTTGTGATTAATTTTTAATTTTATTTTTAAATGAATACATTAAAGCATAAAATATACCCTTATAGTAATAATATTAATGGGTCCCATGTAATGTTTGGATACATGTATATGGTATATAATGTGTACATCATCTGTAATACTTCAAGTTTCCAATGTGATTTTTTTCTTTTTTTTTTTTTTTGCTTTTTTGGTTAGTCCTGGGGCTTGAACTCAGAGCCTGGGCACTGGGCCCTGAACTTCTTTTTGCTCAAGGCTAGCACTCTACCACTTCAGCCACAGTGCCACTTCTGGCCTTTTCTGTGTATGTGGCACTAAGGAATGAGACCCAGGGCTGAATTCATGCATGCTAGGCAAGCATTCTACCACTCACTGAGCCACCTTCCCAGCCCCCCATGTGATTTTAAGGGGAAGCTAAGGTTCAAAATCACTGGCCTCGAGGAAGGCTGGGGGGAGGGTCTTCAAGTGCCATTCACGAAAAAGGAGGAAACTTAAGAATGCTGTGGCATCTTCTGAATATTGGCCAGTATTCTCTCTCACTGGCAGTCCCATCAGTCCCATAAGCCCTTTAAGATTCCAATGATAACTGATTACAAGCAGTCTGCTTGTGTACCAGTCAATAGACCATGACCTGCGACAGCAGATCAGTGGCATACCAGCCATGTTGTCTCTACCAACTTTTCTACAGTCTGGGAGAACCCAGTGCTGCTGAAAGGGCTCTATCCAAATCTCAGGACTGCCCCCTGCAGGAGAAGGTGTAGAAATAAACCCGCCTAGTAAATATCCCTGTTTGAGTTCAGCTTCTTTGAAATGGACTCTTAGCTGTCAGTGCTGGAAGAAATACAGATGGAGTAAAATCTCATTTATCAAGTGAAGAAGCGGCAGTTCAGATCAGGAAATGATCTGAATAATACTGGAAGCTGAGCTCAGGAGACAAGACTGACTTCTAGAAGAAATAAGAAGTGAACAAAAATGACAGTAGCTTAAAAACTTAATTATGATTTTAACATCCCCAGACCCCAAAACCAATATTTAATATTCTGCATAATTAAGAGACTTCCAACTTAGGTACTGTGGATTGAAGAGTGAATTCATCATCAACCTAAAGTAAAACTTGCATAGATGGAAAACAAAATATGCTTTATGAATACATTCTATGTATGTGTATCTATATTCACATATAAATATTTGCACATATAGCATGAAAAGCATTTCAAATGGGTTAACTTATGTGGAAGCCCTTTGAAAAGTATAAATTAGTATACAACTGTAATACATATTTCCTATTTGAAGTAGGAATATGTCTATAATTGGTTACTGTAGTGCAAAAAGGGAGGAACTTTTTATTTTTATTTCTTTCATGTGGTGTTCACAACACCCAATGGCTCCAGGCAGGTCCCAGAACACAGGGGAAGGAGCAAATAAAAAAAACCAGCTGCAGCTGGGTGCTGGTGGCTCATGCCTATAATCCTAGCTCAGAAGGCTGAGATCTGAGGATCATGGTTCAAAGCCAGCCCAGGCAGTAAAGTCCACAAGACTCTTACCTCCAATTAAAAAAAAAAAACTGGAAGTGGTGCTGTGGCTCAAGTGGTAGAGCGCTAGCCTTGAGCTGAAGAGCTGAGTGACAGTGCCCAGGCCCAGAGTTCAAGCCCCACAACTGACAGAAAGAAAAGAAAGAAAGAAAAGAAAGAAAGAAAAGAAACACAGAAAGAGAGAGAGAAAGAGAGAGAGAAAGGAAGGAAGGAAGGAAGGAGGAAGGAAAGGAAAGGAAAGGAAGGAAGGAAGGAAGGAAGGAAGGAAGAAAACCAACTGTATCATGTGCCTAAAATCAATAGTAACCTGACGCTCTGTTAATCTAGCTTCGTGAGATTTCACAGGTAGGTCCTGCAGTTGTGGTCCGAGGCCTCTTTATTCTTCAAACATAGGGCTCCCTTACCCACCTGCTCTACCCTGTGCAGTATGCAACTAAAGGCAGAATTTCCTTCCATTTCTCAGACTATTAAGAAGCAAATCTAATTTTTAATAACAACTACAGAAATGCTAAGAACTTACTTCCATGCGTCATCTGCTGAAAGCTTTGTGTGAGAAATCTGAAAAACATTAAAAAAAAAAAAAGACCCTGATTAAAATTGCCTTAACTTATCAGTTTGTAATTTCAGGCATGTCACAGGAAACCTAAACTGTGAAAATAGCAATGCTTCTTAGGATAATTTAGGATGAAAGTCCGATTAAAATGACTTGCTTACACACAATCAAAACAAAACAAAAGAATCAGGTCACCATTGATGAATATTTTATTCCGCTTCCAGGTGAGAAAATGTCCATTACTGAACTTCTATTTTGGCCAATGTGGGAGAGAGGGGCTCTCAAGAGGCAGTGGCAATCTGGCTTCTGGGATTTAAGGTGTGGGTTCAGTATCCGTAAAAAAAAGACCCATTTCTGGTGTCCTAAATGATGTCAAACTAACTCCAACTTCAAGGTTTTAGAGAAAGCACTGACCAGAGGCTGTGTTTGGAGCATTGTTATACACATATGTCCTTCTAGCAAGTAGGTGTCATTACCTACTGGGGAGAGGGTCTACTCAGGTCTTGTGTCCTTACAGATTGAATAGGCCAGCCCAGGACATTCCCAGGACAATGTCCCTCCATGTGCTGCTTCCCATGAGTACTGCTAAACCACTATATTTGGTTATTTGAAAACTTAGGGGCATTCATTGGGAAGACACAGTCTTACATCTTTCCGAAAGAGCACAGACAGCTTAATGCCTCATTCCCAAGTGTTAACAGAGTTAGATGTTTGAGGTTCATGCCTGTAATCCTAGCTAGCTACTCAGGAGGCTGAGATGTGAGAATTGTGGTTTGAAACCAGTCCAGGCAGGAAAGTCCCTGAGACTCTTATCTCAAATAGCCACAAAAAGTCAGAAATGGAGCTGTGGCTCCAAGTGGTAGAGTAGTAGCCTTGAGCAAAAGAAGCTCAGGGATAGTGCCCAAGCCCCAAGTTCAAGCCCCAGTACAGGCGCACAAACAACAAAGCCCACCATTATTTCCCAGAGAAAAGGTAAAATAGGATAAGGATGATGATGATGATGATAAGAACCATAGTGATGATGAGTCATCTCTATTCTAGTTCTTTCATATATATATATATATATATATATATATTTCTAGGATGTCTATATTTTGGACCATATTTTCTAATATGTTATTTTTGAAGCCTATTGAAGATACCAAGAGTATTTACTTTGGAAGGAGAATGACCCTACAATTCATTTGGAAGGACAGCATATGAGGCCAGCCAGGAAAATTCAGAAGAGTAAAGACGAGGACTTGGCCCACCAGTCTCTGAAATCTATGATAAAGCCACAGGAATCAAGTGAAAGCAGCCAGTACCGGCCAAGGGATGGGAAGACAACGAACAGACTCCAGGAACTGACTGACTTAAGTGCCTCTGAGTCACTCTGATAAATGAGTCACTTCAAATCAGAGGATAAATGGTACTAGGACAATTGGCTAGGCATTTGGAAAAAAGTGCAATAGAATCCATTCATACTCATTTCTTCAAAATAAATTCCAGATGCATCAAAATTTTAAATGCAAGGAAGAAAATCTTAAAAGCACTCGAAGAAAATACAGATGAATAATTTTTCCAATCTTGTAGCAATCATATTTCTAAATATGACATGGAGCCCAGAAATGGTAAACTAAAACAATGAACAGATTTTGAGGACATAAAAACTAATTATATGATAACAAGTCTATTTGGAAGACAGATTACACTGGGGAAGGGAATAACCTACAAGAGAGGAGGAAGTTAATAATACCCTTGAGATTTTTCAGGTCCTCCTATGGCCAGGTCAGATTTTCCCACTCCTGCAAGTACTACAAGAGAAATGAACTCTCTGAGAAAACAAGATGATAGAAATTTTATATATATATGAGAAAGACTGAGAACAAATTGGAGAACTCTGTCAGCATTTTAAAGAAAAGCCAGATGCTGGTGTCTCATGCCTGTAATCCTAGTTACTCATGAGCCTAAGATCTGAGGATTGCAGTTCAGAGCCAGCCCAAACAGGAAACTCCATGAGACTCTTATCTCCAATAAACTCAGAAAAAGCCAGAAGTGTGGCTGTGGGTCAAGTGATAGAGCACTGGCCTTGGGCAAAAAAAGCTCAGTGACAGAGCCTGGGTTCAAGCCCTAGGATGGGCCAAAAAGAAAAAGAAAAAAAAAAAAGCCAGTGTACTCAGGAGGCTGAGATCTGAGGATCTTGGTTTGAAGCCAGTCAGGCAGGAAAGTCCATGAGACATGTATCTCCAATTAACCACCAGAAAACTGGAAGTAGAGCTGTGGCTCAAAGTGGTAGAGTGCTAGCCTTGAGCAAAAAGAGCTCAGGGACAGTGTCCAGGCCCTGAGTTCAAGCCCCAGGATCAAAAACAGAAACAACCCCCCCCCCAAAAAAACCCAACAGTCACAGAGAAAGAGCCTAGATGAGAAATACAAGAACATTAGAAAATCTGGCTCAGAGAGAGAGAAAGTTCACATCCAAATAATAGGATCTCTAGAATTAGCAAGTGGCAGAAAACTTACGAACTCATACAAGAAAACCAAGGACTGAAAGACAGCCACTTTCAAATGAAATACTAGCCAGCTGCGGGACACATGCCTGAGAAAGACCCACGCCTTTCAGTGCTGTGTGACCTCAGTGCTCCTTGGCTGCCATCACCACGAGGCCGGATCCAGTCCACTGCTGAAGGCCGGGCTCAAATGCCACCCTTCCCCATCCCTGCCGGCTCAGGAGCAATCTTTAAAGCTTCTCGAAAATCCAGCACTTCCCTGCGCCTGTTCAAGAACACTAACACCTGCGTGCCGTCCCTGCGTTACCTTTGCCCTTGTGAGCGCCCCGGGAGCCGCTCTGACGGACGGATGCCCTCCATCCACCCTAGCACGCAGCTCCGGAACCGCACTGCCTACTAGCGAAAAACAAAGCCAGATATGTGGTTCCACCACCACCGGGAGGAGGAAAGGACTGCCCGCGGATCTCAAGCTTACGCACCCATCTGCAGGCGAATGAATGGAGCCAGGTCCACCAGCTGAGGGGTGACCTGATCTGCCCGCCCTCAGGAACCTGGGACGGGGGGGGCGCGCAGGTACCAGGCCCCTCCTGGGGGCCTCCTTCAAGGCCTGGGCCTTTCCCCGGGATCCTGGGCCAAGGAGGCAGGAGGCAGTCTGGGGAGGGCAGGGTGGAACGGATGGGGGATCATCATGGAAGAGAACGAGCGAGGACGGAGGAGAGCGAGGGAGCGAAGGGAGAGGAGAGGGAGGAGGGGATGGTGGCGTCGCCCAGGTCCCGTCCCGGCCTCCGGACGCGGCCGGCTCGCCGCACCATGGCCGGGCTCGGGAGGGCCGCGCTGGGCCGGCGCTCGGCGCGGACTCCGGGTCCAGGCAGGTGTCTCCAGCCCGTGCGCCCTGGGGTCGCGGCGACGCGGCGGGGTCCCCGGGCCACGCCCCCCCGTACCTGCTCCGGCTGCGGGGGCGCCTCCGGCACCGCGGCCCTGCGCGCAGCCGCCCGCGCAGCCATGGCCGGCCCGCGCGCCTTCGCCCCGGCGTCTGGGGCCGCGCGGAGCTGGGCGCCCCGGGCCGCGAGCCCGCAGGTGGGGGCCGAGGAGCCGCGGCTGCGGCGGCCGCTGCGGCAACCGCCCCGCCCCGCCCCGCCCCGCCCCGCCCCGCCCCGCCCCGGGAGGCTCGGCGCCGCCCCTCGGCCCGGGACCCGCCTTCGCGCCTCTTCCCGAGGAGCCCAGGCGCTGGGGTTCAAGCCTCGCACGGCCAGAGTCGGGGCGTCCGCCCGCCTGCCGCAACCCTCGCGGTGCCCAAGCCCGGCGGTCAGCCAGGGGCAGCGATGCCAGCGTCCTGCGCCCCGCCCCGTGAGCCCCGCGTACCCCGAGGTCACCAGGTGACTGGGTAGGAAGAACTGTGGGGAGTCCAGGGAGTGGAGGGGGGAAGAGAAAGAGGAGGGAAGGGGAGAGAGGAGAAGGAGAGGAGGAAGAGGGGAAGGAGGTGAGACAGACAGACAGACAGACAGACAGACAGACAGACAGACAGACAGACAGACAGACAGGCCCACCTCCCGCCTCTCAGTGTCAATTAGAAGGCCAAAGTTCCAAACTATTCCAGAGCTGAGACACTGACCCTGCCTAGCACCCCTCCACCCCCTGGGCCCAGCTGCTCCTCCTCTCTCGGTACCCCTGGATCTCCAGGGTTGGCAGAGTTGAGTCAATCTACTCTGGGGAGACCATAAGACCCGTATGTCCCCTGTGGTCCCTAGGGCAGTCACTCCTCACTGGTCTTGGCCCCCCTCTCTGCTCAGAGGGCGCCCACCCGACACTTAGAGCTGAGCCCGCACTCCAGGTTGGGAAGAAGGGCGAACGTCTTGGCGCCTTTGCAAATCCTGGTCATTTCAGGAGGCAGACAAGGAGGGAGCACACAGATGAAATCACTTGCTCCAGCAGGGAGAGTAATGGGCGGGGTGATGGTGAGATGGATTGGAAATAGAGCGTAATCATATGGAGCTGGGCCAATGAAATGCCCTCCAATAGCTAACAGAAGCTAATAAAAATAAACGTAAAAAAAATCATGGGCCCCACAGAGTTTATTCTACCTTGTGAGGCTCCTATTTCCCAACACCCAAACGATGGCCCGTTGGAGATAGAGATGACTGGTCCATAGGTTGGAAGCACTGGGGAGCTATTGGGGGAACTTAGGGCCTAGCTGGGGGTAGGGAAAAAGAAGCATTGAAGGGCAGTTTAGCTAGGGGAGGGCGTTTGTTTTTCAGCCTCAGCTCTGTATCTGAATCCTAGGAAGGGCTTCAGACAACTTCTAATCACAAGGCTCACCCTCCAGTGCTCAGTTGCTTTCAGAGATTGCTGGTGGCATGACCAGGAGGTTACAAAATATTCCAGATGCAAGAGGGGATATCAAGGCCTGGAGCCTGGAGAAACTGAAGTAGAAGTAATAACTGACACTGATAGAAAGCTATTGTGTCAACTGTACCATGCATTCATTCAAAATATTTTACATGTGTTCATCCATTCCCACCATTTCCCAAGGGAAATGATGTCATTATCTTCATTGAACACACAGGTTTACAGAGGCACAGGGTTCAAAAGTTTGCTGAAGGAAGTGGGTATGTAGACGGTAGAGTGCTTGGCTAAGATTGACAAGCCCTGGGTTTTACTCCCCACCCCCCAGCACTGAAAAAGAGAAAAGTTGATTGACGTTTCAAAGCTTGTAGGTGGTGGAGTGGAAATCTGAACCCAGAGTTCTTGGCTCTGACCTACACAAGAAAGTGGCTGCAAAGGTCAATAAGGCTGGATCAAGAAGGTCTCTGTATGTCATTTTAAGTAGAGTGTTATTGTGGCCACAGGAGAATGGGAAGTCACTCTACAGTTATAAGCAAGGAAATAGTACTAGTAGATTTGCTTCTTGGCTTCATGCTTGGGAAGCAGGGCTGTGACCATGATTGAAGATAGAGAGCACTCAGAAAGCTGTCATTCTATTCTAGCTACAGATGACAGCGCCTGTGTGTGTGATGGGTGGAGAAATGAGAGAGGGAGAGATGAATGGAGCCTCGAGATGTATGTGATTGAACCTACAAAACTTGAGTGATCTTTAGATGCCCGGGCATGTGGTTTAAACAGCATAGCATGTGGGAAGATGCTGCTGCCATCTCTGTGATGGTCATACTGAAAGAGCAGCAGATTTTGGGGACCAAAGAGAGTGAGTTCTTTTTGGTCATGTTGCATTCCGACCACACCTTCTAGCCTGCCATCTTGTAGTTAATGTTCTTTTTAATCCAGCCTATCTGGATTCTTCCAAGTCAACCAGATAAGCAGTAATTAAAATATTGCAGATGGAAGTAGAAGTTCTTTTACCTGTAAAAAAAAAACCTGGCTCATTATCCTCATGAAGGTTCTAGCCTCTTGATTGGAGTCTCTATTCCGTGATTGATTGATAGCACAAATAAGCATCCATATATTTCACACTTATAAAGGGAGATGTCTTCCTTCTGGCTTTCATCCAATAATTACATCAGGATAAAATTCAAAAGTTCCATACCTGTGTGTGTGTGTGTGTGTGTGTGTGTGTGTGTGTGTGTGTGTGTGTGTGTGTGTGTGTGTGTGTGTGTGTGTGTGTGTGTGTGTGTGTGATGGGTAGAGGAGCAAGGGAGAGAGGTGACTGTAGCATGGAGATCTATATGATTGAATCTACAAAACTTTGACTTTGGGCCTCCCAAACTGTGGGCTAAATAACCTCTTTTCTTTATAAAGTACTCACCCATAGGTATTTTGTTGTGGTAATAAAAAGTGGATTCCTGTACAAAACTAATTAATTTGCAACTTTTGTCTCCCATATCTAATGGGTGGCAGTAGGCAGTCTTAAATTCTGGATTTGATGAACCATTTTCCTGTTGCCTGGTGCTAACAGGTTCAGTATATTGGTAGTTGTTTGTATGCCTTCCACTTGTGGCCTGACATGCAGAGACCTGAGGGGACTGTGAAGATTAAACAGCTATAGCCAGTGAATGAGGCAAAGATGTTAGAAAACAAAGTGGACAAAAACATCTAGACAAGTAAATACGGGATTTGGTGATTTGGTGAAGGTGTAGACAGGTACTCTCATGGAAATTGTAAAAGACCCTGCTGGGCACATGGGTGCATCTATGAGAAAGCAGTTTTTAGTTTCTAGGCTCTGAGCAGGAAATGACTTGGGCTGTTTAGTAACTAGACTATCATAATAAAAAAATAATCCATACCAAAACAAAGCCAATGTTAGAAAGCCAAAGTTTAAGATGATTGGAAAGAATTTCCTGATAGGAAAAGATATGTCAGACAATAAATAATCAAAAGGATAAACCACTAAGAAAAAATAATAACCTGATCTATGCTTGAATTGAAATTTTCTGTACAAAGTTACAATTAAAAAAGGCAAGCTATGGTTCAGTAGAACGTATTTAGATACCTCTAACTGACAAAGGATTAGGATTCAGAGCAAAAAATAACTGCTAGAAATTAATGTTTTTAAAGCATTAAGTCAGGTGCTGATGGCTCATGCCTTTAATCCTAGCTACTCAGGAGGCTAAGACCTGAGGATCCAAGTTCAAAGCTAGTCTGAGCAGGAAAGTCCATGAAACTCTTACCTCTACCAAAAAGCTGGAAATGGCACTATGGCTCAAAGTTGTAGAGCACTAGCTTGAGCACAAAAGATCAGGGACAGTTACGCAGACCCTGAGTTTGGTTCTCAGGACTGCCACCTGCTCCCCTGCCCTCACCCCCCCCCCCAAAAAAAGAAAGAAAGGCAAGGAAGCAAGCAAGCATTAAGTCAAAAGAAAATGGACAGGAGACATACATAAACCAATGTGAAGAAATAAGATTAGGAAAGTTTTTTTAGTTAATAGGGGATTAATCATTGTACCTGTGTATTCGTAAACTAATGTAAGTTGCATTAACAATACAGGCTTTAACACTAACTGCTTTAACCTGGATCCCTTCAGTATTCCTTTTTTTTTTTTTTTTCTCTCGGTCGGTCATGGGGCTTGAACTCTGGGCCTAGGTGCTGTCCCTCAGCTCTTCAGCTCAAGGCTAGTGCTCTACCACTTGAGTCACAGCGCCACTTCCGGTTTTCTGCTTTTTGTTTTTTTTAAATTATTGGATATAAGAGCCCATGGAGGGGCTGGGAAGGTGGCTCAGTGGTAGAGCGCTTGCCTTGCAAGCCTGAGGCCCTGGGTTCGATTCCTCAGCACCATATAAGCAAAAAGAAAAAAGCCGGAAGTGGTGCTGTGGCTCAAGTGGTAGAGCGCTAGCCTTGAGCTGAAGAGCTGAGGGACAGCGCCCAGGCCCAGAGTTCAGGCCCCACAACCGGACCCCAAAAAAAAATAAAAAAAAAAAAAAAAAAAAAAAAAAAGAGCCCATGGACTTTCCTGCCCGGGCTGGCTTTGAACCGTGATCCTCAGATCTCAGCCTCCTGAGTAGCTCGGATTATAGGCATATGCCACTGGCTTCAGTCTTCCTTCTCTGGTCCTAACCTCTCAGGGCCTCCCTCAGGGGGCAACAGAACTGCTTTGGGATGATGGCGCCCCCTGCTGGTTTAGTTCTTGCAAAATTCTACTGCATTGCTTTGCAAATGAATTTTCTTTCCAGTTCGTTCCTTTCCTTTTTGTGTTTTGTTTTCTCTGTATGTGTTTTATATCGGCTGACAAAAATGTGTATTTTCTTCTTAACATTAGGCGAACGCAAGTGACTCAGAATGTGTCCATTCAGCTGTGTGCTGGACACCCAAGGACAGCCAAGCGGCAAAGGGACAGAGGGAGAGTCCAGACAGCTGGCTGGGCCTCTCCTTCCTGAAGGGGACATTTGAAACACATTCTGTCTCTTTAAGGATGGTGTGTGTGTGTGTGTGTGTGTGTGTGTGTGTGTGTGTGTGTGTGTGTGTGTGTGTGTGTGTGTGTGTGTGTGTGTGTGTGTGTGTGTGTGTGTGTGTGTGTGTGTGTGTGTGTGTGTGTGTGTGTGTGTGTGTGTGTGTGTTTTAAAACCATCCAAGCCAGTGAGAGCAGTCAAGCTCATATGATCTCAGAAATTCATATAAAAGAAAGGCACCGAAGCTTCTGGATTCTGCTGACTGGGGCCAGGCACACTTGGGATTGGCAAGTGTGGGCTACTGAAGCCAGGCCCCCATGGGTGAAAGCTAGTTCCTTTCCTGTCATCCTCACTCCTCAGCTCCATCCACACCCCAGGTCCAGCTTTCACATTCAGTCCCTGGCCCATTAGGACAGGCAGAAACCCTGTAAATTGGTCTAGTCCCCCATTGCCAGATTCTTTACTACAGTCCCTATTTTCCCTGGACCCTCAGCCTGTCTGGACAGCCAGCAGCTTTCTACTACTTTAAATGCTTTTAATTAAATCTGCTTGTGCTTAACCATGGCTAGTTGGAACAAATGAGATTCTTAACTTTATCACTTATCTCATTCTTTAGTTATTGGTTTTATAACATTATTGATTGCTACTCTTCCTCCTGCCCCCCCCCCCCAGGTAGAAATGTACTGCGTTTGGCCATAGTGTGGTCACATGACTTTTTGTGAGCTGGCTTGAAGCCCTAATTGCCATTTACAACCCTGCTTCTATGGGAGAATGCATTGTGCTTTTCAAACCACAGCCTTCCAAATTCATGTGTGGAGCCGGGGACCCAAGCCTCCTGGCCCACGCAGCCCCCTCCCCCCTCAGCCGCATGACATGTGGTTTAAGGTTCATGTAACAGCTGCTTCACTTAAATGATGTTAGCTGGAGCTCAGCTTTCAGGTTCTTGGGTTTCTGGTTAGTGTGGAGCAGCGAGTGAGCAGAATGGCCACGGTGGAGGATGGTGGTGGCAGGCAGCGGTGGTGGCGGGTGTGGTGTGCCCTGCACCCTGTGGAGAAACACAGCACATTCCTGCTCTTTAATGGTTTACCCTACAGGTTTTAGGACTGAGCCTCTTCCGAAGGCAAGCTTTTCAGTTCTCTGAACAATTGATCTTGGAAAAAAAAAAAAAGAAGAGCTCCTTTTAAAACCCAGCCATACTTTCAAGCCTGGAAGTTCAGCCAGGGTCATTGTGGTTTATGGAGTGTAGGGCCCTGTCTGTGGGAGAGGGAGAGGCACACAGCAGTCCCCCTGGGGCGCCTGCCCCTCCCCTCTCCTTGTTTTCTTTTGGCCAGTCCTCCTTTGAGAGGGCTCCCCTTTACTATGCTGAGGCCAGACAGCCCAGCCCAGCACGGCCAGGCTCTACTGTCCTAGCTGTAAACAGTTAATCTTTATCAAGCGCTTACAGTATGCAAGGTTTCAGCTAAGCATATACTGGGTCTGATATCAGGCATCCCCTCAGACATATCTGATATGTCTGATATTTCCTTTTAATCCTCAGAATGGCCCTAGTGTCAATGGCTCACACCTGTAATCCTAGCTACTCAGAAGGCTAAGATCTGAAGATCATTGGTCATAGCCAGCCCAGGCAGAAAAGCCCATGAGATTTTACTCTCCCATTAATCACAAAAGAAGCCAGAAGTGGAGCAATGGCTTAATGGTAGAGCGTTAGTCATAAACAGCAAAGCTCAGGGACAGTACCCAATCTGTGAGTTCAAGCCCCAGGATTGGCACAGAAAAAGGAAAGGAAAGGAAGGAAGGAAGGAAGGAAGGAAGGAAGGAAGGAAGAAAGAGAGGGAGGGAGAGAAGGAGGGAGAGAAGGAGGGAGAGAGGGAAAGAGGAAAGAAGGGAGGAAGCGGGGTGGGGGTGTGAGGAAAGAAATGTTCTGAGTGTTTTCAAGGGCCCTCATTTGACCCAACATCAGTCTTTAAAACCCCAAAGATGGCTCAAGATGAGTTGAGGTGCTCTGCCACGTGTTCTTTCCCATCATCTTTACTATGTTCAAATCTTACCTGAATTCTTCCCTTGCCATACTCATGAACCTGCCTTAACTTTCCAGTAACATATTCGATGCCTAGGCCAGGAAGTTAGGGATTGTTTTTTCTGACTTGCATTCACCCAAAAGTAGCAAGTGAATTTCTCACTTGGAGCGGAGGCCAGGATATACCCGTGTGCTTCCTGTTTGTTAATAGCTAAGATCTTATTGACTCTATCCCACCAAAGTCACATTCTTGTGAGAGAAAATACTGGTATTCTCACTCCTCTGCACTTTAGATATTTCCTCCTCCAGAGGGGTGGTGGTGGTGCTGAAACAAACTACATTATAGAAAGCGAAAGCACCAACCAGAAAGAGTGCACAGTTATTTTTGCCCTCCAGTGTGAACTTCTGGCTTGACCTGCTGTGTTTCTTACCCGGACAACAACTAAACTGCTCTGCAGGGAGCTACACACAGCCCAGGTAACATAAAAACATTTTATAATGCTGCCTAATGGCAGGCACGTTACATATATTTAATCCTAAGGGACCACTATGTATGAGGAAAGTATACTATTACAATACATATGAATGAATGGAGACTGGGCCAGTCCATCTGCTCCCACAGCCTCCTCTTCTCTCTCGTTGGAATCTGTGCAAGTCCCACCCTCGTCCCATGTGCCAGGCTTGCTTACCCCATCTCGGAGACAATAAATCTCTCTCTGCTTTTTGCAGATACATCTGTTCCTCTCTGCATGTTGGTTTTCCTGAGGATCTTCCTTTAAAATGGCCATAGTTTTGGGGTAAGAGGCAGATATTGGAATGACTCAGGGCATGGCTGACAGAAGTGTGTCTCGCATTAACACTTCTCCAGAGCCGAAGTTTTTCTGTTCGCTTGTGTAAGCATGGTGACTTAGGGCTTGGATGGAGACGGAACGTTCAGATAGGTTGATTCTTCTGAATTATTCCCGTTGTCTTTGTTGTAATCGAATCAGTTGGATTTCCCTTTCTATTCCTGCTCCTTGATGAAATCAATCCTTGATTTACTGTTTCCTTCCTTTTGTCTTACCTGTTCTTTCCAGGGGCTCTAGCCACTCATTCCAAATATTGAAAACGAGTACTAACCTTGATGGATGAGTCCCCTGACCCCTTCTCAGTCTGGTCCATAATCACCCTGTGTGGTGGAATCAAATGAGAGGCCGCAGCATGTGTACAGGGCTGCTTAGGCCATGCAGCTTTGGTGACACTAACTGCAGTGCTGTAGAACCATCATGGACGGATGTCCAGGAATCTTTTAGAGCTTTGTATTTCCGATAGAGCAGACAGAGCTCTGGTATTGCCCTGTCTCTAGTCTGCCATCTTGGATGGACAAGTGCCATCAGAGAAACTTCAGATGTGATCGAGAGACTGCCAGTCACGATCCCCTTACTGCACACGACCTCCCGGCTCTGCGTGTGTGACTCTGGCTGTTTTTTTTGTCTCTCCTCCCTCTCTCTTGTGAGCTCTATAGAAACCAGGACTAAGGTGGCAACCTCCGCACTTAGATCGAGGGCTTGCTGTTCTTTGGTAGCTACTTGGTGTGTGTTTCTTCAGGCCTGAGCCCCTGGGCTGGACTTGTCTCTGGCAGGCAAGTTTCCACCACCGCTCTGCCTTCTGGCAGCCTCACCTCCCTCAGCCTGTTTCCCGCTTCTGTGGAGGTTCCATAGTGAAGTGATGATGCATTTGGGTGGACATTGCTGCGATGTGTTTGTGTCCCCCCAACTCTTGCTCTGGCCCCGGTGACTTGGCAGGAGGACTTTCAGGTGACAGGGCTGGCAGAACCCCTGTGATTGGTGCCCTCACCTTTGAGGAGTGAGACACCACCACTCAGGAAGGACTGAGACAGGTCTATTGGCTCCTTAACCTTGAACTTGGGCCGTCAGAAGTGTGAGAAACTTCTGTTTATAAATTACCCAGACTGGGCTGGGAAGGTGGCTCAGTGGTAGAGTGCTTGCCTTGCATGCATGAGGCCCTGGGTTCAATTCCTCAGCACCACATAAGCCAAAAAAGCCAAAATGGTACTGTGGCTCAAGTGGTAGAGCGCTAGCCTTGAGCTGAAGAGCTGAGGGACAGCGCCCAGGCCCAGAGTTCAGGCCCCACGACTGGACCCCCCCCCAAAAAAAATTACCCAGACTAAGGTGTTTTGTTATGGCAACCCACCTGGGCTAAGACCTTTTACTGATGTCAATGTCTGTCTACTTCTTTTCTAATATTAATTTTTCAGTCCACTCTCTCAAATCCCTGGCCTCCTGGCAGATGCTTTCCAAATTAGCGCTTTTTCACCTGAGGATCAGAGGTAAACTTGGGAAAGGATTAACATTCTTGCAATGGTTATTCTTTTACATTATAAAAAAAAATTCCAAGAGATGGAAAGCAAAACTGTAAAGCCCATGACCATTTTCTATTGGTAGTACTGGGATTTGAACTCAGGACACTGCGCTTGCTAGGGAGGTGCTCTATCACTTGAGCAACATATTTAGCTGATGTAACCATATGCAGTATATAGTATACAGTTACAGTATACAAGCTACAGTTGAACTACAAGAAACAAAAGACACTTTCAAGTCTCTGCTTCCCACAGCAGCTATGGTGGAATCCGTAAGAGAAGTGTCACAAGGGAGATGGAGAAACTGAGGACTGAGGACTTCCAACTGCCAGAGGGCTGGGACACGGCTCCCTCCCAGCTCCGTGTTCCACAAGACAAAAGACAAAGGCAAAACAGAATGTCAAGTTTATATACAAAGAATATAATGTTTATCTGAAATATGTACAGTGTTGGTTAAAGCAACATTTTTACAACTTTTAAGGTAAACTAACGATATATATTACAAGTAAGCTACAATGGTTTAATTTGCAAAAGTTAAGTAAAAAATGTTTTAAACAAGGCTTTGAGTACTCCAGTCAGTTCATCAAGATTTCTTTGCCGGTTACTTGAAGAACTCATCAGGCTATGGAGAATGGTTACTGTGCTGTTTATAAATGGAGGTTCTGTAGCTGCATTGCAGTAGTGCAGCCGTCTTAAGTTCCCAGGGAGGGTGCGGCATGAACAGTGAGTTGGTGCGAGGCTCGGCGTGCCAGGCTGCAGCTGGGGGAGACGTTGAGACAATGGCCAGCTTTATCTCAACTAGGTTTTGTGGTCCGCAGGTTTGGGCCACAGAGAAAAGTGAAGCAGTTTGTGTAACAAGTCACCTCAAGGAGCAGTGAAAGGCAGCTGACTGACCAAAGAAAGAGGACAGGAGAGAGCCCAGACCCAAGTCACAGCTCCATCTATTCAAAACTAATCTTAAGATGAGATACTTTTCACTGAGTGCTTGGTGGCTTGTGCCTGTACAATCTTAGCTACTCAGGAGGCTGAGATCAGAGGATCATGGTTCAAAGCCAGCCCAGGCAGAAAACTCCATTAGATTCTTATGTCCAATTAACCAGCAAATAGCCGTGGCTCAAGTGGTAGAGCAACAGCATTGAACCCCAATGCCTAGGGAAAATGCTCAGGCTCTGAGTTCAAGCCCCAGAACTGAAAACAAACACCCGCCCCCCGAGCTACTTTAAAATGTCATGAAAATATTGATGGTTTTAACCAGTCTGGATATTGCTACAGATTTGGGGTTTTCTTTTATGGGAAAATCCACTATCCTTTCCTGAGGCCCCCTGGGGACTCGTAACTCAGAAATGCTGTAGGTGGCCATGTGTGAGGGGCACGGGAACGTGTCTGGGCTGGGGGTGGCCAGCGCAGATGCAGCTGTGTCTGGGCAGTTTGGAGGGGCAGGCGGAGGGGCAGGGCGGTCAGCCCGGCTGGCTCGTGGCGGCAGGAGCCACGGGCACTAGCACTGAAGCTTGCGGATACTGCGGGAGATGCGCTTGAACTCCCTCTGGCCCTTCTGCCACCGCTTCACTGAGGTGATCACCAGCTCCCCGCCCTGCTTCTGTCCCATGACCAGATAGGGGGCGTTGATGTCGTTCATCTCCTCACAGGTACACTGCAAGCTGTCTTTGAGCCACAGCACCGATTTCTTCAGGTCCCTTTCAGACACGCCATTCAGCTTGTAAATGGTCTTGCTTTTGGTCTCTAGAATGATTTTGGTATCTCTGTTGATGTAGGTGATTTCCTTGACTTTGATTTTCAGTGCTGTGAAGACAAGAGAGGCCAAATCACAATCAGATACAGGGTTACAGATGGAAGGCAGTCTAGATGGAGTCTCATTTCCTCTGACTTCGTCTAGGGGCCGTGGAAAAAGAACTTCCCAGAATGAATGAGCCTCTGGGGCTGCAGGTAGTGGGGAGGATGTGGGCAGAGGCAGCAGGTGGCTCCGTTTCTAAAGCCTCAAAGCATTTGTCACACACTCCTTTTGCAAGCAGCAGCCCTTTCAAAACGATTGGGTTTTCTTCCTCACCTGAGTCAGGAAGCAGCAGCTTGTTGGGGTCCATCCTTCTTTTCCTAGCAAACTGAGTTTCCCTATTGGAAACTTCAGCATGAAAACAAATGCCTGAGTCCTAGGTGAAACCTGATCCATCTGTGGCTGCCAACTTTAAACTCCATTTATTATGGCAGGCAAGTTTTTGGACAAACCTGTAAGAAAACTGTATCACACAAGCCTCATTTTCTACAGCATAGATTGCAGGAAAGCAGAATTGATCTTGCAGCTGCATTTGATTTGGGAAAGTCACTGGGAGGGGGAAAACATATGCAAGTCTCTCTTTAAGAGCACAACATGTTTAGCCATAAAAGTGTTTCTGAAGACCTCATCCTCTTAGGCTCTTGTTTGCCTGTCCCGGGCCGAGGAGTTGTAGATCATGTATGTACTGTGTCCAAAATGTATATGTAGACTCATTAGAATGTTAAAGATGGAATGTAAGTGGTTTCCTATAAAAGACACATTTTATTGTGTGCCTTGGGAAAGAAAACTCTACCAATACATAGGCTGGAGTTAAATTTCAAGACTACGCAAAGGCAGGAAAAGGATAAAAGTTTTAAGGTTAGAAATAGTCATCCTAGTAAATCTCTCGTTAGTACCCAAAGAATCTGAAGTCCAGAAATGTAGTAACTTGCCTCAGGCCACCCAGCAAGTTTGGGTCCTGGAGCTTAGTCTACTCCTCAGCCCCCAGACTTCTTTCTGTAACATAGGCATGTTCTCTTAATTTCTTGTCCTGGTTGGTACATTCATTTGTCCAACTCTAATGTGTCCTAAGATACTGGGGCCACCGATGGCTGCTCTGTACAGACCACATGCAAGTACAACTTCCTGACTCTAATGAGACCTGATGCAGTTTAAATCGGTAATAGCTCTCTATTGAGGTTTTCCTTGAAATCCCAGGAGTTGCTGCTAAGTATGCCTTTCTAGCCAACCAGGCTAAGAGAGCTCAGCCAGGCAAATCAAGGATGCCAGGAGGTAGCAAACTATAGAGTTTTGGTCGTGGGGCTTGAACTCTGGGTCTGGGTGCTGTCCTTCAGCTCTTCAGCTCAAGGCAAGAGGTCTACCACTTGAGCCCCAGCACCACTTCCAGTTTTCTGGTGGTTTATTGGAGATAAGCTGGCTTTGAACTGTAATCCTCAGATCTCAGCTTCCTGAGTAGCTAGGATTACAGGCTTGAGCCACCAGCACCCAGCTCTCAGACCATAGTTTTGTCAGACGACCCCACAGTGGGGTGAGTCAAAGTTAGTACAGGACACCACAAAGTCTCTAGCATGGATGGAGCATGTGCCTGATGCCACTTGGTCCAAAAAAACATTCTTGGGCTTGAAACATTAAGAAATCACCACTCTGAAGCAGCAGCAGGAGGAAGAGGAGAGGAATAAACACTTATCATTCTCTAGCTCTCAAATAACCAACTTGGAGATGCCAATCATGGGAAAACACTGGGGATTTCTTACTTGGATGTTCAGTGGAGATCCAACATAGAGAATCAAAAGATTTCCAAGTAACTTTCCTGCCCTACAAGATGTGACTGGGGATTCTAGCTGGGGTAGGAGACATAGGTGATGATATCTGGCCCAGACTTGTGCAGGACACTTAGAAAGGGAGTTTTAGCCATTCCTCACTCACTCCAGTACCTGGGTCATTAAAGTGCCAAGGCATCCGGGCTTTCCCCCGTGGTCAAGGGGGCAGTGGGGGACATGTTATGACTTCCCCAGAGACTCAAGTTTTAAAATAAATCGGGATCTATACTTCTTTCTTTTACCCATGACTTCCCAAAGAACAAGGGCAACATGGGGTACTATAAACCAAAAGTTTATGATGCACTTCCTGAAATTTGGCTTTATTTTCTCTTTATGGATCCAAAGAGGAATGCAGAAATAGAAAACAAAGCTCCTGGGGTGCGTGCATGTGTGTTCTCTCAAGTATGAGGACTTGCCTGATTTGAAAGGATTTTTCTAAGGAGACAGACCATGGCCACATTTCTAGCCACACTTCCACACACACCCAATTTTTGGCTCAGACCTTAGTGGGACATCCATAGAAAGGGGGCCTTCTATAAACCACAAAGCAAGTAGTGTGTGCGCGCGTGCGTGCGTGTGTGTGTGCATGCATGCTTGTGCACATATGTTCCCTAAATGCAACTGTGTTGCAAAGTCAGAAGCAAGTTCTTATATCAAGTGCAAACCTCATAAGATACCTGAAGAAAATGACACTTTATAAAGTCTTATAGGGTGCCAGCTAAGAACTGTGTTTGGGTAAAGGTGTAGTAATTGGGGATTATATGATGCCAAGGTTCCTGAATACATATAAAAGCCTATCAGCTCCTTTAGTGGCTCTTCCTAATGGGAATGGTAGATCTGCATTCTGGGCTAGCTTCTCCCTTCCTCCTTCCTCTGCTACAGTTAAACCCAAGATACTTCCTGGAAGATACCTGGAGTTGACTGAAGTATGATGAGGAGAGTTATCAGAAACCAGGGACCTGAGATTTCAGGGATAGAAAAGTCAGAGTGTGAGGCTGTCAATCGTGGGTCCTGGGATGGCTTCCCTCAGGCTGACTCCAGGATTTGTTCTGTACGTAGAAATGTTACTGTGCTTTCTGGCTTTCGATTGTCCCCAGGACCCATGTCACCAAATGTCTTTCATGTTTCTTGCAAATGTCTTTCATGTTTCTTGCTAAGGCAAATTTCTATGCTTTCTTCCTTTTTCCTTAACTGTCTGCAAAACTATGGCACATGTGCCTAGACTTACTTTAAAGAGTTTATACACACCTTCGAAAGTGTAAGAAAGCTCATGTTAGGTATCTTTGTACATTTAACTGGTGACTTGGTGGTATACACACTAGCCATGATACACCGAGGAGCAAAGCATTTTTATGGGCTATGAACAAAGCAAAAAGATTTCTATTTGATACCAGGCTAAATGTTTGCTTTTGGCCAATTTAATGCCTTGAGTCTCTTTTGTTGACGTTCTAATTTCAATAGAGGGCGTACCTATCCCATGCATGTTTTGTGATTGAAAGAACACGGCCAGGAGTTATGTCTGTGGCCATGAAAAAGCCAAGTGAGATAAAACATGTGCCACTGAACACTGGTCAATTTGAATTTTTTTTTTTTTATCATTTGATGATTGCTTAAGAAAATAATGACTCTCACCTAAAAAGATATCACTCAAGGAGGAAACAGGTAGAGAGAAAGCTGACTTGGGAGCATGAGCGATGACTGTATCTTACCCAACTCTTATGTGGCAACATCTTAACGACTGGTAATTTTAGGTTTTCATGGCAAATCAAACTTTTGAATGTGGAATCTCTTGGCAGTGGTGGTGTACTTACCGAAGTCATTTTTACAGAGAGTTTCCATTATGTCATTGTCGTCATCGTTTTTAGTTTTGCAGGCCTCACATACTTTGGGAGCTAGAAATGTGGAAAAACAGTCTTTGGTAAGTTTGCTTTTACAGGAAACAGCAAGTGGCATTTGGAAACAAGTTAAAGGGGCTTCGCCAGGCCAGAGCAGCAGCGGCTCCCCGACTCCTGCTTCTGCCTCTTCTAGAAAAGTAGTATGGATTATTCATTCCTAAAAAAGTCCTCTATGGGTCTCACTTTTGGTGGGAGAAAATGAAAAACAACAACAACAAAGCACCCAGAGGTGTGCTTGATGAGCAATCTCTCTCAAATAAAAGGGAGCAGGGTGTGCAGGTGTGTATTGCTAGGACAGGTGGCCGCTCTCCACTTCTGGGTCCAATTCAGTCTGAAGAGAGGCCCTCCCCATGTCTCCCTTGGGAGAAATAAATCACCCAAAGATCCAAGGACCCTTGAAGGATTTGGAAAAACAGGTAACCACAAAATATAGCTGAAAGAGGCAAGGCACCAGAACGCCCCCTCCTCCCTCAGCAGAGGCTCTGTGGGAGGGTGGGGGTGGAAGGGGTCACTTCAAGATACTTTCAAGTCTGGATCAGGAGATTTGGCTCCTGTTGGGAGCCCTTACAGGGCCACAGATAGGCTGTTTCCACCCTGCTCAGACTGGTTCTATCCCACCTTGTGCTCTCTGCCAAGTCTGGGTGTGAATTAGGCAAAATGTAGCTCATTATTATCCACTGGCTGCCTGATATGGGTTCTTCTTGTTCCTCCTTGTCTGTGAGGCCTGAGCAAAGTAGAATTATGTGCTTGCATAGCTATCAAAATGCCCATTGTAAGAGTCTGAATTTCTTGGGGGAAAGAAAATATTCTCTCTCATTTATGTGGGCTTAATAATGTCCTTAGAATTTACATGCAATTCGAGTTTCACCAATAGGAGAGTGAATTTTTGTTTTTACAGAAAATAAATTTTGTGACTCATCACAGAAATGTTATTTATCAAATTAGTCCAAAGTCACAAAGAACAAATTTTTGAAGTGGATAAACTTTTATTCTGAAGGAAGAAAATGGCTTTTTTGGAGGAATGTGCAGTATACAATGTTGGTGTTGATTGCAAAAACTAAAAATAAAAACAAAAGGAACCCACAGAGAACTGTTTTAACTTCCTTCACCCTTCCCAAACTAAACATTTCCAATTAGGAGCCCTCCAATGTACATGAAATGTTACTAACCTGTTTGGTTAGTCTATGGTATATGTTGGACAAATGTTTGAAAAATGCCAAACATTTGCAATAAATTAGAAATCTAACCAATAAGATGATTGCAAACTTATGGTGCCTGCCAGGAAAGATTGCTAAACAACTTTGCATTTTCTTGAGCTAACGATGTCGGTGGGAGATTGAAAGGGAGAAGCTGCGAGGCGGCTCTGAGAAGGATTAGGCGCCCCTTCGCTATCCCAGAGGGACCTAAATCAGCTCAGACACATTGTATACTTTTTTTTTCCCTCTCTCAGGAAGAATATTAAGAGCCCATGAGGTTTTCATTGCTTTGATGGTTTTTGCCCAGGAACTCCCCGGCTGTTTTCTTAAAAAAAAAAAAAAAAGTCGGGGGAACCTCTTTTGCATGATTTTCTCCAGTTAATTAAAACCACTCCGAAGATAAAAGCTGATAGTGACAGAACGATCCCCAGGGATTCCCCGGCTACCCTCTTCCCCCAACACCTGGGCAGGGGCAGGCCCTGCGCATTCAATTCCCAGGCTCCGGGCCAGTCCTGGTTTTCTCTCTCAAACCGAAATCAGTAAAAGGACCAAGAAGAAAAAATAGTTTACAAGGTCCTCTGTGTGTGTGTGTGTGTGTGTGTGTGTGTGTGTGTGTGTGTGTGTGTGTGTGTGTGTGTGTGTGTGTGTGTGTGTGTGTGTGTGTGTGTGTGTGTGTGTGTGTGTGTGTGTGTGCGTGCATCTTGACTGTCCTGCCCCGGGCTGAGAACTAGCCCAGCCCGCCGCCCCCCCCCCCCCCCCGCACCCACCACCCCTTCCCGCGCTCTCCTAGCGACCGGCGTCCAGATGAATGGATACACATAATGCGCGTGTATCGACGCCACCTTTCATGTCTTCATTTTCCTTCCTGGCGTGACGGGGAGGGGGGCCTGGGGGTGACCATGGGCGAACGCGTGTAAATACGATGCCAGCAAGTGGCGACAGCCCAGGCTGGTAAAGTCTGTCCCAACCTGGATGCGGGTGGAGAGCTGCGGGATTCCCGCCCCCCCCCCGCGCCCCTCCCTTCCGTAGCACCTTGGCCCCGCCAGGACCCCGCAGGGGTTCCCGGGAAAGGCTCACCTTCCTCGGTGGCTGGCAGGAGGTGGTCGCTGCTGGCCAGGGGGATGCAGAGGTCGTTGTCCTGCGGGAAGCGATCGCACTCCAGCATGTCGGGCCAGGGGAAGCCGAAGGCCGACATGACCGGGGCGCAGCGGTCCTTCACCTGCACGCACAGCGAGTGGCACGGCTGGATGGTCTCGTCCAGGTCGTCGAGGCAGACGGGGGCGAAGAGCGAGCACAGGAACTTCTTGGTGTCGGGGTGGCACTGCTTCATGACCAGCGGGATCCAGGCGCCCGCCTGCTCCAGCACCTCCTTCATGGTCTCGTGGCCCAGCAGGTTGGGCAGCCGCATGTTCTGGTACTCGATGCCGTGGCACAGCTGCAGGTTGGCGGGGATCGGCTTGCAGTTGCTGCGCTTGTAGGAGAAATCGGGCTGGCCGAAGAGGAAGAGCCCCCGCGCCGAGCCCAGCCAGCAGTTCGACGCCAGGACCAGCAGCAGCAAAGAGCCAGGGCCCTGCGGAGGCATCGTGGCTGCGCGGGACCCCCGGGGGGCGCGGAGGGAGCCGAGCCGGGGAGTGCGGGGCCAAGCGCGGGGCGGCTGCGGCCCGGGGAGCTCGTTCCTCCGGGCCTGCTGCTGGCTGTGCTCAGCGGGGGATCGTGGGTTCGGGACCCGCAAGCCCGAGTGCGTGAAGGAGGATGGAGCGCGTCGCAGCTCGGGGGGCTCCAGCCAGGGGAGCCGAGTGAGCCGGGGCTGGGGCACAGCCAGAGTTTTCTCGGCCTTTTTTATGCAAATTTGGAGGTGGGGGGAGCGGGGCGGAGCCAGCGGAGGGTAACCGGAGGCGGCTGCTCGGCGCCCCCTCCCCACGTGCGTGAGGCTGCGCGCGCACCACCCCGCGATCGCTTGAAACAACGCACCGGGGAGCTCGGCCTCCTCCGCGTTCCGCCGCGTCCCGGGCGCGGGCTGCAGGGCTTGGGGACCCTCGCGGGGCGGGGAGGGGGGCGCTCAGGCAGCCCCTCTGGCTGCCGGGAACCTGGGAACTTGGTCCTCCCCGCCCGTGAGGCCCTGGCCCGTTGGTGCGGTGTTTTTGCTGAGTGGCGATTTGAAGTTGGTGCGAAGGAGCACCGTTACATTTGAGGGGGGCGGGGGGGGGGGGTCCGCCCGCGGGCGAACTTCCTTTCCTCCCGGGAGTCGCGAGCCGCAGTTCTGCAGCCTTAGACAAAAGCAGAATTATCCACCTTAGCCTAAGTCAAAGCTTGGCGTGGAAAGCGGATTCTTTTGTGGGGGTGTCTAGGGGATCGTGTCCCCTTACACGACCCCCAGCGCAGGCCGAATGCCCCAGCTCCGTGGTGACCCCGGGCCGGTGCCCCCTCTGCCGCCAGCGGGGTGGGCCGTGCGCAGAGCTCACCCCACCCCACGGGGGGGGGCTTTCATATGTAAGTTAGGAGCATTGTTATTACTTCCCGGCCACTTGGGGTCATCTGCAGGCTGGGCCTGGGGCTCCCGCTCGCCTCTCCTTCCTTGGATGCTTTAGCTAGCCGGCCCCGCCTGGAGGCTTGGGCTGGTTTTGTGGTCCCCCGGAGGCTTAGGTTAAGGATGCAGAGGGAGAGGCCTGGTCGCCCTCCGGGGCGTGGTGGGGACGATCGGGCCGTACCTGCTGAGCGACCACGGAACCTGGGGCTCTTCAAAGCCCGGCCTCCAGCTGCTCCTCCGGGCTGTGCGCACGCGTGTGCGCGAGGTCTTTCGAACTCTTAAGTAGGGAGATGCTTAAAACACAGAATCAAACACGGGAGCCGGGGCTAGAGCAGCGCTGGGAGAGGCTGGGGTCGCCTGGGTCCCCGCAGAACCCTGCGCCCCCCGCCCCGCCCCGCCCCGCAAGCTGCCGGAGTGCGGGCGCGGCTCTACTCGCCGCCAGAGGGCGCGGGAAGCCACGCCGGACGCTGCTGCGCCGCGGTGCGCGCTCCGGGCCTCGGACCCCAGCTGGCTGGGTTGGGGGGGGTGAGGGGACCAGGACAGCCTTGGGCCTTTCCCAACGCCCCTGGGCTTCGACCCCACCCCGCGCGCGGGCTGCGTCTCCCTCACCCACGTGGTGTCGCGCCCCCTCCCTCCCGTCCTTCGAAGCGCTGGTGTCCGCGGGGGCCGCGATCCCTGGGGATGGGGTGACACTCGGTACCAGAAGCGCGGACTGCTGCGGGGGGGGGGTAAAATGCGCCTCCCGGACACTCGCCGTCCGTTCCCGCGGGACAGCTTCTGGGGTAACCCACACTCGTCTCCCCCCTCTGCCCAGGGCTTCCCACATTTCCTCCTGGCGCGTTATCCGAGGCCTGCGGCCGGCCGGCGCCTCCCACCCTCCCTGCCCAGTTCCTCGGTGGTCTGGGCCGTCCACCCACCCCAATCCAAACGCAGAGCCTGGGGGAGGGGGCACGGGCTTCTGGAGAGGGTCCGATCCCCTCCCCTGCGCCCCGGCGCTTCGCTGAACACCCTCCCACCCCGAGGCTGCAGGCCGGGACCAAAGACCCCGTCGCGAGTGCTGTGCATTCGGCCCTGGTTTCCTGTTGCGTGTTTGGTGGTGTCCGGGTACTGAGCAAGCTTGAGGGGCAAAGAAAGCTCCCCCCGGGACCACCCAGGTCCCTCCGGGACAATCGCTTACTGCTCGGTTAAAGCCAGGCCCACGGGGGCGAGGAGGGGGTCCCTTGGCAGGAACGGCCCCCGCCTCATCCTCGGAGACGCTGGCCTTGCTTCCGGGTGTCTAAGCCCCGGGGTCCCTCCCTGGGCCGCACTCAGCTTGTCCTCAGCGCTGGGGGAGCTGGACCGCGAGCCGCCCTTCCTCGCCCGCCCGCAGCCGTGGCTCCCGGCAGGTGCCCGCGTGCTGGGCGTGCTCCGCCCGCTTCCCAGGCCGTCTCAGCGCCCACGCTCGCCCCGCCGCCCTGTCGGGTCGCTGGGAAGCTGGGGGTGCTGCGTCCCGTGGCCTCGCCATCCGCGCCCGCGCCCCACGGGGGGTGGTGCTGTTCTTTTGCCTATTCGGATCGCAGGGAAACGAAGGCACGAGGGATGTGTGTGCGTGTGTGTGTAAGAACTTGAATCAGGTCTCTCCGAAAGTGGCACAGCTGTGCGGGTGTTACTGAGCCTTGGAAACCTTGGGGACCGGGCCTGACCTCCGGGGTGTCTCCCACTGCGTCCTCACGTGGCTTCCACGGGGTGCGGGGCTCCGTGGCCCCCCCGGGCACCCCCTCTCCTTGTGTCTTAACCGGGGGTCCGCGGCGGCCATCTGGGGGTGCTGTTTCTTTCCCAAAGCGGCGCGCGTCAAGCCCTGCAAGCCGGCTGGTTTTGCTCCCAGGTTGTTCCGAGTAAGGTGTTTTTAACTTTTTTGGGGGGGTGGAGGATAGTTCATTTCCTCTCCTGTCTGCCCCGCCTCCGCTTCCCGCAGCCCCCCCCCTTTGTCTCCCCCCACCCCGGGACCGAGGTGAGGGCGCCCCCTCGAGGCGTCGCAGCCACCAGGGTCTCCCAGCCTTGGCCCCGCTGGTTTGATGAGATGAATCTGCACCGATCTCATTTTAGCGCCTGGATAGCAAAGCCTGAATCACGCCTCCTCCCACCCCATCCCTGCCCCCCCCCCCCCAAATCTGGGGCTAGCTGGAGTCAAAGGATGCCGGCTGGGATTGTGTAGTAGTAGTTGTTGTGAGTGCAGTGAACTTGCTCATGGAGGAAGGTCTGGAGTCCATGAATGGGTAGTTGGGGAGGTCTGTAAACCGACCACTGTGATCCAATGATCAGCGTGATAACAACAGTGACACCCACCGCCCTGATCGCCCTCAGTGACAGGACAGCTGATTGGGGGTGGACGTCGGAGCTGTGTCATAGGATGCTTCCCACAGGAAGGGCCAGGCAGCCGGTAGAGGCTCTCTGTGGTTGGTCCCTTGAAAAGGCCTGTGTTTCCATTTCTTTTATTGTTCCTTCCATGAGAAAATGGTCCTAGACATTTTGAGAAAAAAAACAACAAAAAAGGATGTCAGGTCCTATTTGTATCCATGGGCTGACCCCCTCCCCCACCTCCACCCTCTTCAAGCTTATTCATCTCCTGGTAGAAGATTCCACTTTTGCTTTTAGTAAACACAGACTTCTCAGCAGCCTAAACTCTCAGATTTGCTGGGCAAGCACTAATTCCTTAGCCTTTGTATAGTAAAAATAGAAAATGGTGTCAACCATGGGTGTCTCTGTGTACATTTTGCATTCTTAATGACAGAGGATTCCTTGACATTTTGCCTTTACCCCCCCCCCCCCCCCCCAGCTTTCCTTGTCTCCTCTGGGGTCCCGGGAGTTTATTGCTCACTGAAGTGTTACAGCGACCAGTGAGACTTGAAATGAAGTTATCTTGTAATTGCTCACATTAGGAAATCCTGAATGGAAACAGCAAAAACCCAAGGCCATTCGCAGAGGGCAGTCCCCAACCTTCAGAGTCCCTGGGAAGAAAGACCTGCTCCTTTGTTGGCTAGGAGCAGCAGGGGTCACTGGCTAAGCCAGTGCATCCCCTCTGGTGGGAATTTATGGCCATCAGATAAGAGCACAAAGTCAATACAATAAAGCCTTTGGCTCTAGAGCAACAGATGGAATCTGAGTTCCTGCACACAGGCACGGTGGGTCCAGAGTTAAACCCCAGAATAAAAAGCTCTTTGTGGTTCTTACTGAACTGACTTTTAGGGGTGCTTGTCATTCTCTTGTGTTTTGCTGTGTGTCTGAATCTTTCTCTCTAATGGCAATTTTAAATGCAGCCCACGCTAGGGAAGTTGTCAGATTCATTAATGTGATCCTTTTATGTCATAGTTAGCGTTAGTAATTCTAAATAAGAGAAGCCATTTTGGGAGGGGAGGGTGGTGGAGGAGGTTGTGGTGGTGGTGGTATAATGGTGATGATCTAGGACTAAGAGAGTAGTTATGTAATTTCAAAGTTGAGTATTCCTTCTAGACTTAACACTCCAGCTGAGCTCATTGGCACTAACTATTAACAAAGTTTCATTAGTAATCTGCATGTCTTAATAGTTTGTAAATCTCCAGTGGTACAATGGGGAGTGAAATAACATTTCCAAATGTTAGATTGGGTTCCTGGAAGGCAGCCAGTGGGCAAAGTGTCTAGTGATCATCTTGGCCGTATTGTGCAAGGTTTTATTATTTTTCCCCTGAAATCTTAATTAACTGAAGAAGTTTAATACAAGTTCTGCTCTGGAAGAAAAAGATGAGTGGGAAGAGTGCTTTTTTTATGAGTAGAGATAACTTGTTATCATCTGTAATAGTGCACAAGCCCTTCCCTAAGTCCATCTTGCTGGAATTAAAACTGCGCAGAGCAAGACCATCTGAGGTTTTTCCACCATCACTTTTTCTCTGAAACAAATACTGGAAACATTTCTAGAACTCCTTTCTTGGTGGCAGTAAGTTGAAGCTTTTGATTTCTGCTAGTTCTTGTTCCACTCACAGGAGTTCAGGGTGAGGAATAGGTGGGGGGAGGGAAGGAGGAGAATGTCTTATTGTTACTATTTTTTGCTGTGCCTAATTTCAAAATCAGCTATTTTTTTGGATAGTCTTTGGAAAATTATGTTATTCCTTAGGATATTCTCATGGGATCTGGAGAGCTATACAGAGAATCATTGAAATGATTCCATGGGTTATCAGCATGTTACCATAAACAGGATAAACAGTCCACGTTTTCTTTTTAAACTATAGAGGATGGAATTAAATTAGCAGCCTAGTGTCTTAAAAAATTCCTCAAATTTCATTCATTCATCCATCCAACCATCTCATTTCCCATGTGTGCATGCATGCATCCATCCATCGAAAACAGATTTAGCTTCTCCCCTATACTCTGTGTGTGTGTATGTCTGTGTCTGTGCTTGTGTCTGTGTATTTTCAGGTAAAGGTAAAATTTCTGCTGCTCTACATCTTAAAGGTGCAGATGGCACATCATGTAGAATAAAGAATCTTTCCAATTGCACATGGATCCAGAGGGAAGATCCTCGTAGAGTGAAATAGATGTTGCTTGATAAGAGAGCAACAAAAGAAAGCCTGAAACTTAGTTTGCTGGTGATACTTGAGACCCTTGTTCTTTCCATGGCAATACAAGCTTTCTGAGAAAACAAGCAATCAGAAAAAGGATCCTAGAATCAGCTTAACCTACCGCAGGGAGATTGTTCTCTGTTTCATTTTTAAAATGTACTTTCAGAGAAGAGTATTCTAAATTCGTTTGAATGCCTGTAACCCAAAGGAAATGATGTGTCTGTAGTCATAAATAAACGAATTGTCCTGCTCTGATAATTAAAATATCACCCTGTATCTCATAAACATGTACAATTACTATGGGGAATTTTTTAGGCCCATTAAGCAGTGATGTGTCTTGAAAATTGTTGCATTTCCTTAAGCAACAGGTAACACCTGGAGAGGTGGGAATAAATGCAAAGTCAACTCGTTAGTATAAAACTTTTCAGTCATAACTTGCTTTCCCTAAAAAAAAAAAACACAAAACCCCACACAAGCTTCTCTTCTGTTTATAAAGGTTCTGCACATCCCATATTAAAAACTCAGACAACACAAGGTCATAAAGAAAACAATGGAAAGCTACTTAATGTCATAAAAACTGTAAAAAAAAGTAGTGGCATTCTTTTAACTTCAGAGCGCATGTACACAAAGCTTTATAAAAATGCAAGCAAATGATACCTCCATTTGTAATAGTGCCACTCCTGCATTGATACTTGTCATCTATTTCTCACCAGCTCATTAGTGATGTTGTTGTTATAGTTGGTGAGTTATACGTATCCTGGCCAGGATGGCTCTGGGCAAGCTTCTCATGGTCTAAGTATGATCATAATATTAGATTCTGAAGTTTGGGCAGGTTAGCCCAAACTCAGTGTTTTCCTTGTGGCTCTCAATATGACATTTCCCATATCCACTTGGTTGAAAAGGGGAATTTTTATTTGCAAAGGAAAACAAAAAAGGCAATAGAGTTTTTCTCTTAACCTCAAAAATGGGCATGGTTAAAATTTGAGAACGGTTAGTCTTTATTTTTCTGAATCATTTTTTCCCATTCATGGACTTCAAGTATCCTTTTATTCAAACAAGGGCATACTTTAAGAAACAGAACCTTCTGGTTCCTGGATAAAATACTTGGAAAGCCTAAGTTGTATATATCAGAAGGGTAACTGGTGTGGCGGGATATGTCTGAGTTTATACAGATTGTGTGGTGCTTTGGAAGGGAACAGTATCAGAATTGATCTGTCACACTTACCTGCATGGAGATCCTTTAGGCCATAGAATGAAGACCTTCATGGTGAGCCAGGCACCAATGGTCCATGCTTGTAATCTTACCTACTCAGGTTGCTGAGATCTGAGGATCAAAGCCAGCAGGGGAAGGAAAGTCAAAAAGCTGGAGGTGGAGCTGTGGTTTAGTGGTAAAGTGCTAGCCTTGAGCACAAAAGCTCAGGGACAGCACCAAGGACTTGGTGTGTGTGTGCGCGTGCGCGCATGCGCGCGCGCGCGCGCGCGCGCGCACACACACACACACACACACACACACACACACAGAAAGATCTTCATGCTGGCACCAAATAGGTGGGGACAGTTGCTTGTGTTGTACATACCTACATTCTACTTTCAGAATTAGCTTAATCAAACTAGGGTTTTGATTTACAAGATAAAATGGACTATCCCTCATGTTCAAAGATGATGCTGTTTGAGCCTTGATCATTAAGTTGTATACTATCTTGCTTTTATAGAAGTAGAGGAGCTGATTTGTTGTAAGTCACCACCCTGATTTATGCCAAGTATTTTTTTCAATTCTCCTAGCAGCAACCACACATTGGTACTATTTTTCGAGATTGTAGAGTTAAAATGGTATCTGGCAATTGACAGGCCAAGTAGAATACTTAGCACTTGCACATTTGGCTCGGGCCTTCAGTATGATGCAAATAAATCATCTACAGCACTGTATTAGTCAGGATGGGCAAGGTTATGGTGCTATACCAATGAACACTAAGCCAAAATGGAGTGAAAGTAACATAGGCCACTTACAAATGGAGGTATTTAGCAACCAATAGTGCCAAACTGAAGACCAAACCTTTAACCCACTGACCTCTCAGGGACACATATCCAAACCATCACAAGAAGTGCTTTATGTATTTGCTACTTGTTCTTTCTGTTCTACTTGGTAGTTAATAGTGACTCATGGCACAGAGGCTTCTGGGAATTCTTCATGCGGGTGCACTGAGGTGTGAGGCGACCAGCCTTGCTCACTAGCTGAGCTGGCGTGCTGCTCAGCTATTAGGACCAGGGCCAGGACTCAGGCTCATTCATACCCTCATCTTGGAAAAGGGAAAACAAATCTGACTTAGACTTTATTGCCCACTGGAAAGAAAAATCAGACTCACTAAACTCGAAATAAGTCTTTAAAAAATGTTGTTCCTACCATTGGAATTTGAATTGCAAATCAAAATTGTATTACAAAATAGATGACAGGTAGTTGAAATATTAACTGAGGGAAACAGTTTTGGCACCACAAGAAGAGCCCTTGTAATTCATCTTCCCTGGTAATCTCTTCAGGATGACCATTACTAATTACAAACAGGTTTTGTCAACCCATCCACATTTTGAGCTCCATGATGGCAGGAGTTTTTGTTAATTTTTGGTCCCACTGTACCCTCTAGACTAAATGATATGCTTTTTGCATACAGCAAGTGTATAATGAATGTAGTTTGTTACTATTCTGCAGTCGAGGGCTAAGCATAGTATCATTGACTAAAGGCCAGCAGAGCCTGGAATGGGGCTGTTCCCCTTTGCAGTCACAATCCCAATGGAAAGAGTGAATTCGGTTGTGACAGCATGAGCACAACATCAGGAGTCTGGCCCTGCATCCTGGGTCTTGACCTTCTCCTTCAGAAACAGTGGCTGGATGGCTTGTAGAAAAATGATTCCAACAGCAAATGGAGTGCAATCCTGTAAGACCCACCAGGGCAATGGGACTACTGTTCTTTAGGTGAGTTTACAGTGCACGTGAACTTAGCATAAAGACAGTTTTCTCTCTTTGGTGCCCGTGATATATATATTTCGACCTCTTATTCTCTACTCCATCACGCCCACCAAAGAGTTGCCTATTTTCTTTAAAGATTTAACATGCCTATGGATGTAGCGTGTGATTAAAACTCTGTTGCTTTTTCATTGTGGTGAAATATGCTTAATATCATCCAACCATCCCCACCCCAGTGCTAGGGCTCGAATTCAGGGCCTCACATTTTCCTAGTTTTTCTTTTCACTCAAGGGTGACCCTCTACCTCTTGAGTCACACCTCCCCTTCCAGATTTTTGTGCAATTGGAGATTGTTTTCCAGGGCTGGCTTCAAACTTTGATCTTCAGATCTCAGCTTCCTGAGTAGCAAGGATTATGGATGTGAGTCACCAGTTTTGGTGCCTTTTGACCATTTAAGAAATGTTTTTTTTAATTGTTATTATTAAAGTGATATATATATATAGAGAGAGAGAAATTAAAGTTTCATGAGTCAGGTAATGAGTGCATTTCTTCTGGGAAAATGTCACCCCTTCCTTCTGACTCCCAGTTTTCCCTTCCCATCCCCACCCACAAGTTCATTGTCAGTTTCAACATCAGATCTAGCAAGTACCACTGCTGCATTTGTTCACCCTATGTCCCTCCATTTCTGTGCTCTCCTAAAGACAGATCATTAGACCATATTTTTTAGGGTATAGTTCAGCAGTACTAAGTACATGTGGTGATCTTTTTTGTTGTTTGTGTTCCAGTCCTGGGGCCTGGGCACTGTTTTTGAGCTTTTGTGCTTGAGTCCCTGCTCCACTTGTGGACTTTGCTTCCCTGGCTTTGAACCACGATCCTCAGATCCCAGCCTCCTTAGAGTAGCTAGGATTATGGGGATGAGCCAATAGGGCCAGCTTATATGTCAGTTTTTAAAGGCAAAGTACTGTCGATATTTGGGAGCATTTGTGACAAGACACCTAACAACACTTGAAGAGAGGAGGGAATTATTTTGCTCATCTCTTAGAGGTTTCAGTTCATAGTGGTGGGAGAGTGTTGCTAGACCCTATGTTGAAATTGAAAATGAACTTGTGGAGTTTGAACTCAGGGCCTGGGTGCTGTCACTGAGCCTCTTTGTGCTCAAGGCTAGTGCTCTACCACTTGAGCCACAGCACCACTCTGGTTTTCGAGTGCTTCATTGTAAATGAGTCTCACCCGTGCTCTTCTGCCTGGACTGGCTTTGAACAGCGATCCTCAGATCTCAGCCTCTTGAGTAGCTACAATTACAGGCATGAGCCACCAGCGCCTGGCCCTCCCTTTGTTTTGAAACTATCAGAGTTTGATCTCAGGCCTCATGCTTGCTTGGCTGATGCTCTACCACTTGAGCCATATCTCCAGTTCAGCTTTTCTTCTGGATATATTAGAGATGGAATCTAGTGTGAGCTTTTTTAATCCTGGCTGGCTTCAAATCAGGATTCTCCAGATCTCAGCTTCCTGAGTAGTTAGGATTACGTGCATCTGCCGCTGGCACTGAGTCTTTTTATCTTCTTTGAAAAAAGTGTTATTTTAAGTGTCATAAATGTGTTATTCAGTTTGTGTAATGAGAAAGGCTCTTGACTTTTTAAAAAATAACTTTCTCTCAGGACTCGTTGAAGGGTGCTGGTGTGCACTCTCCATCTTAATTGTTTCTGACCCTGGGATTTGGTGTCATGCGTGTGTGTGGATGCTCTTCCATCCACTCACACTTGCACACTCTAGTTCCAGTGAAGAAGCTGCTGGGAAGTACACATGGATCTGACCCTTTCCTTCTCAGCTCACCAAGATGGAGTGTTCAGTGCCGTAGGGGAAGACATGGGAATCTCTCTTGTTTAATTCAATACTGGGGTTTGTCTTGGGGGCTTTGTGCTTTCTGCTGTGATTACTTGTGAGCTAAGGTTTCACATTGTGCCCAGGATCCTCCTATTTATGTTTCCCACTGTAGCTGAGATGATAGGCATGTACTACTATACTCACCTTTTTCTGTTGTGATGGCTTCACAAACTTTTTGCCTGGGTTGGCCTCAAACTTGGATCCTCCTAACCACAGCCTTCCAAGCTAAGAAGGCAGCTGGGATTACAGCTGTGAATCACTCTGCCCAGCTTGGAGTTATTGTTTGACATCATTTGCATAGCTGCTCATTTTCCATGACCTCTTTCTTCCCAAATTATTTTTTTTTCCCAACCGGAAAGCTGGATGAAAATTCAAGCATAGGTCTCCATGTACAGTCTCCAAGCCACTGGAGGTGCAATCACATTAAATTGAGGAAAGGCATCAGGGCTGAAGTTTGAAGGAAGATGTGATATGCCACCAGCTTAGCCTCTGAATGGAGACAGCTATGTGATCTTGCGATTTACTTTGCCCGTGCAGGCTTGTTTTCTTTCTCTGTAAACTAAAATCATGTATAATGAAATACAAACCACAGGAAAAAATGCTTAATTATGTTTGGGCATTTATTACAGTGTCTTGATTTATTTCATGTGTATGTACATTTCACTGTAGAGGATTTCAATTTAAAATTATAAATAGCTTCTAATAGTAATAGCAAGTTCTTTTTAAAAGTTTATAATGATCACAATATGAGGAATTGTTCTAAGCTTTTTTTTTGGCAGTACTGGGGCTTGAACTCGGAGCCTTGTGCTTGCGCAGCGGCCGCTCCACCGCTTTAGCTGCGCCCCCTAGGCCAAGGCTTTTCATTTATTAACTTATTTCTCTTGCTACTCTATGAGGCAGTTACTGTCATGTCTCTTTTATGGATGTAGAAGGGAACCACAGAGATGTTAAAGAACTAACCCAAGGCCACACAGCTGACAGGTGCTTTTCAATAATATACATTCACAGCTGGGCACTGGTGGTTCATGCCTGTAATCCTAGCTACTCGAGAAGGCTGAGATCTGAGGATCAAGGTTCTAAGCCAGCCCAGAAAATCGGCAAGACTCTTATTTCCAATTAACCACCAGAAAGCCAGCAGTGGAGCTGTGGCTTAAAGCAGTAGGGCACTAGCCTTGGGCAAAAGAGCTCAGGGACAGCACCCAGGCACTGAGTTCAAGTCCTACAATCAGAAAAAAAATACATTCACTAAGAAGCCCTGAAGATTATGCCTTAAGGATCTACTTTAAAGTCTCCCTCCCTCCCTTCCTTCCTTCTCCCTCCCTCCCTCCCTTCCTTCCTTCTCCCTCCCTCCCTTCCTCCCTCCTTCCTTCCCTTTTAAAAATAGGGTTTGCACACATTTAAAGCTATCACCAAAGCTTCTGAGGACAGGAACTCTGTATTCCCTGCTGTGGACCTCCAGCATCCAGCCCAGTGCCCAGCACAGAGTAGGCACTTGGTACCCAAATTACAGACCACGGAAAGACATCTTTTTATTCCTGGGGGTCATCTTTAGAAAGCTAAAGCAGGACTGGATGAGAGGGAGGGGACAGCCCCATGACCGCTCACGCGTGGGCCCATAGCTACTCTGGCTGCTTGACACTGAGATGAGTGCTCGGCGATCCGTGTGAGGAGCACAGGATGATCCATGAGCTCTTCATCCCGAGGCTGTCTTTTGGGACTTGGTACCAAGCAGCAATGCAGCGAGTGCTCATTGCCGCAGGAAGGCATTCCTACGGGACACAGCTGCTAGCTGTGGGGGATGATTCCTCCTTTCAACCGGTGAAGGGCAGGTAGGTGCAGATACTCTGCCAAGCCAGCAGGTCCCCTCTGCAAGGTTCAGCATGCTGCCCTTTCCAATCCGAGCAGGTAAGTGTTAACCATTGCTGGCTCATGACCTAGGGGCATGCAGTTCTATTCTCCATGACTTAGATCTAGTGAGGCATTCTTTTACTGTTGTTATTTCTTTGCTCTCCTTATGTAATGACCTCTACACACTCTGGCGTGTAAATTCTAACGCCATGCATTTGCATTAGCTCATGGATGTTGGTGACTCAGAAGAGATGGTCAGTTGTGGGAAAATTCACCTATTATTTATGCAGAGGGACAGGGAAGTTTCTATACCCGATCTCATGGCTTGTGGTTCATGGATCAGCAGCGCCTCAAACAAGAGGCCCACCAACCAATACGGCTTGTGTTGATGGACAGATTCTGATGAAAATCAACAGATGGAGCCTTTTCTTACATAGATAAAGCCTGATATGTGGGCTTTCAGAAATGATGTTAATTTCCATAAACACCTCATGAGATTAAGCTATGAGACATACCTTATGAGTGTGATAAAATAGAATAATATAATCAAAAATAAAAACCAGAAGCTGGTGGTCAAGCCACAGCAGTGAAATTCTTCCATCAAATTAATCATATTAAGTGAAGTAGGCCAGAACCAAGGAACTATAGTTCCCATGGTTTCCCTCATTTGCAATAATTAGAATACATCTAGGATAATTTTATCAGCTGAGCAGAAAAGCTCAAAAGCTACGTACATAGGACCATATAAGATGATGCTAAGTGAAATGAACCCCAAGATATGGACACAAGAGGTCTTTCTGTGTTGTCGTGGTTTTAATGTACTACGTGATGTTTTTCGTTTCCTTTGTATGTTCTTCTCCCTATGGTAGGTATATCCCCGGTTGTGACTGTACTTGATTTTGGTCGCCTGCATCTTGTATATACATTTGTCTAATTTGGGGAAGGGAAGGAAAATAACAAAATGCTGAAACAAGGACACAGGATGAGCCATTGCAACAATCATACCACAAGACAGTGTATCAGAAATGAACTTACAACTTTGGGGGGGGGTGAAGGAGTTGGGGGAGGGAAGCGATAGTGGAGAACAGCAAGGGAAGGGGTAAGAATGCTCGAGAAGACGTACTCATAGCCTTACTCCTGTCCCTGGAACCTCTTTGTACAGCATCTTTATAATAAAATGAAATTAAAAACAAAAAAGTCAACAACAGAAAAAAAATTAACAGGAAAGCCTCAACAAAAGTCGTAGAAACGTGTGTAAGCAATCTTACTTCAGGGAATAAGCCATTAATGAGGACCAATGTTTTATTCAACAGAGCTAACGAGGACGAAAGCCATAAAATTGCTTCTCCAGATGGAGCTTCCTTGATTCTCTGCCTTCCAGAACACTCTTAGGAACTATACCTTGGTTAATGTTCTTGTATACATTTGTATGTTCCTGGCTTTTGACACCTTTACAAACAGCTCTGAGTGTATGAAATATGTGCACAATCTGGGTAAAGTACTGGTAACACGGTAGTTTTCATGAGAATGGAAATCGCAGGCCTGCGAGGTTGGGACCATGGCGTTCAGTTCTGCAGCCCCCCTCCCCCGCTCCCAGTGGAAGGGCTGGGTGTGGTCGGCTGGTGGGAGGGCTTCCACAAGAGAAAGAACAGATACCTTCTTCCTGACAGTCTCCTCATTAAATCTTATTTTTGTTCCATAACTGAATATTGACATTCAATCCTGGTGTGTCTGGAGTCCCTGGTTGTTGATGAACAGAATTGCTTGAGATTTCTGGGTGGGCTGGTTGGTTGCTATGATAGCTAAATCAATAGCAGTGGCACCTGCCATAAACCGAGTCACTGGAGGAGGCCCCCGGGGAGCTGGTGGCGCCCCCCTGTGGACAGATGGGTAGGCCACTGCCTAGAGGTGATGATGTGGAGACATTTTTCCTAAGAGAGGCTGCCAAGATCAGGCCTCCCAGTGTGTTACCTCATTCCTGAGAAGTTTCAACACGTTATTAAGCAATTTGTTTTTTTTTAATAAGGGAAATTTCAATTTTCCATTCCTAGACTATTTTAAATATGACAGTTGGGGATGAGATTTCTTTTTTCTTTTGGACACTGTACTTCTGATGGCTGGTCTGAGCCACAGTCTGGAGTGCTAATGCACAGCTAGATCCAGTGAAACTTGGCTTTAAGGCCTTCAGAACATATCATCGACCGTGGTTCCAGGCAAAGTAAGTGTGTCCATTAATTTAACATCCGAAAGGACTTGAGTGTTGTCTTCTGATGGCTGTTAGATTGCCGTTGGTGAGTGGGGCGCTGACTCTGGTGGTCTTGCTGCATACAGCATGCATGTTGTTCCCGAGACCACCTCACCTCTGGGCTCCTGGGAGCAGTCTCCAGTGGAATGGAGAGCAGAGAGGGCCATAATTATGGCTCAGCTCTTGTTCATCACCCTATAGGGACTTGTATTTCGACATGTGCCCTTATAAATCTTGTAGCTAAATCAGGGTCTCAGATGTAAAAATCTAGTTCCCAAGGGAACTCTTTAATAGGAACCAAAGTCTGGTTTAAGTTAGGTGTTGTTTTTTTTTTTAAACTTTTTGCGACATTTATACTCATGATAATTGCATATTTAGAACAAGGTCTTATTTATTTATGACACTAAAAACAAAAATAACCCCCAGAATGAATAAAATAAATACAAAAGAAATATATAGACTGAATTCAATATAAGTTAATATCTGTGAAAAGACAGCTTGGAAGCTACCATTACTATTATCATTCTGCTTGGTTTTGCTTTCCAACTAAGTAATATTATTTACTTACTTAATTAATTTATTGTGTCTGTCTTGGGGCTTGAACTCAGGGCCTACATGCTGTTCTTGAGTTATCAGATTATCCAAGATTAAAAAAGCAAAGAAGAAGAAGGTAATAGATGAGCTTCTGAGGCTGGTGATGCTGTTGCGGTGCTGATTAGTATCTTATGAGAGATACAAATCAAGATCTCTGGGGAAAAGACCAAGGTTGGAAACAGCAGGAGAAATTCCTGGGTGGATTATTGCTTCAGGAAAGCTTGAAAGGGAGGGGTAAGTCAACAGCTGGAGGGCAGAACTGGAGGGCAGGGCACGAGCATGGCTTAAGATGGCCCCCTTTTCACCCCACTATGTTTTGGGAATTCATTCTTGTTGACCCTTGAGCCCAATCTTATTTATTTTAATGTTATTTTTATGTAGTCAATTGAATGAATATGTAATAACTTATTTACCCATTCTTCTTCTAATGGACAGTTAGATTGCTTCTAAACGTTTGTTAATTACCAACAGCTGCTGGAAACTTCTTTGTCTGTTTCTTCTGGTGCATACTTGGGAAATATTTTGAAAAAGAGAATTGCTGAGTAGTGGGGTATGTGCTACATAGCCCAAATTGCTCTCCAGAGTGGACATTCCAACTGGAACTCCCACTGGTGACATTGGAGCTTTTATTTTCCACATCCTTATATTTTAGTATTGGCAGTAATACTTTGTAATTTTATTTTATTTTTTTACCAATTTGATGGGTGTGAGTGAATATTAACTTTTTAGTTTAATAATTACCAGTAAGGTTTACAATTCTTTCTCCTCCTCCTCCTCCTTTTCCTCCTTTTCCTCCTCCTCTTTTTGCACATTTATGGGTCACTTAGCATATCTTGAGCTAATAGGTTGTTTTTCTCTAGTTCCAATTTTTTGGGGCCATTTTCTTTATGGGCTTATAGCTCTTTATATATTCTCAAAGTCATGTTTTTAAAATTCAATAAAATAAGTAGCAAATATCTTTGCTTTCTGAGAGTCTTGTTTTCAAAGCTTTATCATGGTCTCTTATTTGGAAGTAATTAAAACATTTCAGACAAATGTATCTTTTACTTAATGGTTTCTATTTTCCTAACATGTTTCGTGGAATATTGCCAACATGTTTCATAAAATATTCTAACATTCTTTCTAGAATTTTTTTTTTGTCAATTATGGGGCCTGAATTCTGGGCCTGGGTGCTGTCCCTCAGCTCTTCAGCTCAAGGCTAGTGCTCTACCACTTGAGCCACAGCGCCACTTCTGTTTTTTTCTGCTTATGTGGTGCTGAGGAATCGAACCCAGGGCCTCATGCATTCAAGGTAAGCACTCTTACCACTGAGCCACCTTCCCAGCCCCGCCTTCTAGAATTTTTGTCACTCATATTTATGTCTTTAATTGGCCTGCAATTGATTTTTTTGTGTGTAGTGTGTGGGAGGAGTATCATATATAATATGGTACATATACATTATGCATTATAAATATAAGCATTGCATATTACAGATAAATAAATAGCATAATTTTCCCCCAAAGGACAGCCAACTTCCAGGGCTCATCAACAGCTCCAGAATTCCTTTTACATTTCATTTTTTGAAATGTCGTTGTCACCTGTCAGACAAGCTTATCCGGGCCTCAGACCTCGGCCTTCCACAGGAAAGACTATGGAAAACTTCCTGGTGGCGAAGTGCGTCCAATAGTTCCGTATAGTGCACGTGTCACAGGTGTTTCAGGAGCAGCTAACAATGATGAACGCTGGCGTGATTGAGCCTTGGATTCCAGCCTCTCATTGATAAACAACGCCAGGTATAAAGATGGCTAATAAAATGAATCAACTTGCTAACGTTGGCATTGAAATGACTATAATTGGAGAGAAGTTTGGGATAGAAATACAAGCTGTCTGCCTCAATTTAAAATGGCTGGAAAGGCTGGAAGATAAAGGTCTAGCCTCTGAGCTCTGGAAAAAGGAGAAGGGAATGATAGAACTCTTTTTTTTTTTTTTTTTTTTTTTTTGTCGGTCGTGGGGCCTGAACTCTGGGCCTGGGTGCTGTCCCTCAGCTCTTCAGCTCAAGGCTAGCGCTCTACCACTTGAGCCACAGCGCCACTTCTGGCTTTTTTTCTTTTTGCTTATGTGGTGCTGGGGAATCGAACCCAGGGCCTCATGCATGCAAGGCAAGCTCTCTACCACTGAGCCACCTTCCCAGCCCCTGATAGAACTCTTAATAACATCAGCCCCCAAAGCTTCAACAAAGTGATGGAAATAAACAGAATCAATTTCAGAGCAATACAAAGTATGTGAAATCTGTTTATTCTTGAGGAAAGAGCTGAGCGCACATAGCACCCTGCCTCGGCTCATCCAATCCCATTCCTTCCTTTCTCTTCCCTTTCCCTTTTATAGAGGATAAAAGCAAAGCACTTCCTTTTCGTAGGCATCCTGTGTCTTTAGTGGCTAAGTGGCTTAGTGGTGACCATGGAGGCCAGGGGACAGCCTTCCCATGGGAAGGTTGGGACCACCGTGGCTTTTCTCTGCCATGCTCTCTTCCTTCTTGGAAATTGGAGATGTGGGGCCTTTTAAATGCAGAAGCTAACCTGCCATCTTAACGAGTGAAAACTGTGAAATTCTGAGCCCTCCTGGCACCTCTTGTCTTCAGAGGCAAAATGAATGCATATCTCTTTGAGTCTTTGTAGCGAAGCCTTTAATTTTTGTTGTGTGTCAGTATCTATTGGTTGTACAAAGTGAGAGTTTTCATGATGAGATTTCAACACCTGGGTACAAGGTACTTGGATCCTTTAGCCTTTCTTTATTCCTCTCATTCTTTCCTTCTCTATCTCCCTATTAATCCCTGCTTCTGTCTGTCCTTTTATTTTATTTTATTCTTTGTTCTTCTTGCTGATTTTCCCCTAGATCTCACTTAGGCAGTACTTACCGATGGGAGTCCTGCTCAGATAAATACCGGTGCAATGCAGCTTCGATGGTCTTCCTTCTGAATTGGTTGTCACTGAAAACGTGCAGTAGTGAATATGTGAGTGAAATGAAGGAGAGCTGAGCACAAGAGAGGAAAGAAGATGGGAGATGATGGTATCTACCTTGTGTATTCAGAAATAAATGTATAATGGGGGAAATGAGATGTGAGCACTGTTGGTCCACTTATGGCCTTTGCTCCCACGTTTCCCTCGGGTGATCTTTTACAAACACATGGGATCCACTGTGGCGGGTTTGGTACTCCGCAGACATCGTGCACCATTGTCCTGACAGCGTGTCTTATGCTCTCTCAGAGTTGCAGGAGGCATTGCTTTTTTCTGTAATGGGATGTGTTCATGGAATAAGCCATTCCTGGAGAACCGGCTTTGGAACTGTAAGTAGTTATCCTTCTCAGGAGACAGGTTTGTTCTACCTGTTACAGGAGAAGCCTGCTCTCCCCATCAGGGTGACCTCGTGCAAACAAGCAGCTTTGCCATCCCACATAGCCACGGAGCAGACACCAAGCAGACTGGGAGAAAGGCCAGGCTGGCTGATTTATAAATAATAGACAGCTTGGACACCCCTGACATATTGTTGTTTTGCACCCTGGTGTCCCCCACTATGATTAATTTCTTGCTTGCACGTTTTAGGAGCTCAAAAACCTGCTTGCTTTTCGCCATGGTCTACATTTGTCCCCAGAATTCTTGGGTTGAAACTTTCTCAGCAATGTGATCGTGTTAAGGCCCGAGGCCTTTCTGAGGTGGTGTCTACGTCATGAGGGCAGGACGTTCATGGACAGGGATGGAGTTGTTAGAAAAGGAGGAGTTTGTGCCCGATGCAACTCCAGGCCCCATTCTGGAAGCAAAGAGCTGCCCAAGATCCGCGAGAACCTTGCTTTTGGATTTGTCCGCTTTCCCTAAAAAAAGTAAGAATAAATCTCCCCCCTTCCTTTCTTCCTTACCAGTTCTGGGGCTGGAACTCAGGGCCTAGGCACTGTTCCTAAGCTTTTGTGCTCAAGGCTAGCGCTCTGCCACTTGAGCCACAACTATACTTCTGGCTTTTTGTGGTTCATTGGAGCTGAGACTTGTCTGCCCAGGCTGGTTTCAAACCAAGATCCTCAGATCTCAGCCTCCTGAGTAGTTAGGATTACAGCTATAAGCCTGTAACACCTGGCTAAATTTCTATTATTTATAAATTACCTAGCCTGAGACATATAAAAAATAATATGAACAGATTGAGACACACTTCAATCTTCTATGCCTTTATTTTATGACAGTCATATAATGTGGAAACAGTCTGATTTGCTCCATTACTGGAAAATTCTGGATTTTTTTTTTTTTTGTCTTCTGGGAATCAAACCAGGGTTTTGTGCTCAACAGCTGAGCTACATCTTAGGCCTGAGAATCCTGGGTTTAAGTTTGATAGTGAATGCTCCATCAGGAGTTTCCCTGGTCCACACATTTGGCCAGTGTGCGTGCCATGCCCCCTCTACTCCTGAGGTCTTCTTTGATTCTCATCAAGGCTGAAGATGGCTTCCGAGGGGAGGAAGAGGGCAGGCCGGCTGTGCTGATTGGGAGTGGGGCTGGGAAATGTTTGGGATTGTTAGTTCTCCTTGGATTTCATAAGTGTTTCCCAGAGGCTATTGTAAGGGTTTTGCAGTGAGCCGGGCGTCTTGATTGTGTGGTTTGTGACTCAAGCTGTCCCATGGTCTAACTCTGGCACTTTCAATCTGACCAGACATGTATAGAGGCTGTAGAAGTAGCAATTGAAAGTGTCAGGGTACAGGGCTGAGGTGAAGGGCAGCTTGCCAACTCATTACTGTTGAGCTAGAAATGCCTTTCTTCGGAAAACCCTCTGAGTAAGCTTTCTGTACCATACTCTGCCGCATGTACTAGACCAAGATGGCTCACGTGTTAGCATAGAATGCCTGGAGCCTCTAAACTTGGATCTTCAGCTCATAGAGACACATGGGATGATGTGGTTTCACTCTGTCTTTCCCCACCTTTCTTGAAGATTGTCTTTTTTCAATTAAAAAGTCACACGTATGAGCTCAAAAGTGTTGTACTGATTTTCACTTCCTACAAAGGCATGTAAATGTCTTTGTTTAGTTCACAGATTTAGTCCTGCTGTGATTACCTCAATACTGTTTTACTTGATGTAAACAGAAGAGCTTTACAAAAATGTTGATGATTCCTACTGTCGGTTAACATTAGTTTGGCTTATACTGAGAGCCATACTGACCTCAGAGTGGAAGTTTATCTTTTGATGTTGTTTGGCCTGGGGACTGGAAATTTCCATGGGGAATATTGCCTGGTGGACTTGTTTTTCCCTCTCTATGATGTGAGAGGGGAAAGCTCTGGGACCAGAAGGCTCACTTCTCAGTGTAAGGCGCAGTCCACCTGCTGCATCATGGGCTTTACAGAGGAAGGAATCCAAGAGGTCAGTGCATGAAGTCCTACCCCGGGAGAGGAAGAGAGTGGTCTGATGTTTTCTAGGGGAAGTAGCTATAACATGCCACTAGGAAAGGATACTGATCAAGAAGAGAAATAATAGATCGAGAGGAGGAGGCTGGAGAATGTAGCGGTGGGGGAATGAGCAAATTGAGGGATTATCGATTCCAAATTCAAGTCCACATATCTGTATTTCAAAATTGGCTTGCTGAGTGCTCTGATAGTGATCTGCTAGAGCCAGAGACTAACAACCAGGCCAGATGGTGAGGGAGAGAAAGTCAGTCTTTCTGTTTTCTATATTTTGGTTCTGGAATGTCCCTCTATGAGCCATGCAGTAGAGGCTTGGTACTCAGTCTATGGGCTCTTTGGAGGTGCCTTTGAAAGGTTCGGTCTGGTGGGAGGCAGTTAGGTCATTGGGGTTGTACCGCTGAGAGACTAACAGGGGATCCTGGACCTTGTCTGTTCTTTTCTTTCACTTTCTGACTACCATGAAGTCTGCAGCTTCTCCTAACCATATGTTCCCTCCATGGTGTTCTCCTTAGCCATAGGTCCCAAGGCAATACTTCCAAGCAATCTTGGATTCACACTCTGAAGCCATACGCTAAACTGTAAACCTTTCCTTCTGATAAGTGGATTTATTCAGGTATTTTGTTACATGAATGCAAAGCTGACTGACACAATGCTCTCATTTGGAAATGGTTTTCTTCAAAGTATTTCATCTTTCAAAACATTTATTAAAATATTAGTGAAGCCTATTTTTCCCTCTAAGGCCTGAGTTTATTCTCAGCCATGGCTTCTTTGTTGGCCTTGTTCATTTAGGAATCTTCTCTTTCCTGTCTTTCCCTCTTTCCTTTCATGACTGGTCTTTCTTGCAGTTTATAAACATTTTACATTCAGAAAAGGGCAGTATCTAGCCTGCTATCTTCGTATAGCTCAGTTTCTTGAAGGAGTTGTCTGTATTTATTTTCTGTTTCATCACTGCTGGTTCACAATTAGCCCAATGCAATCCTCTCCTGGACCATTTCACTTCAGCATTCTGGCCAAGGTGACTGTGGTATGTTAATGATCCATTTGAGCTTTGTCCCAAGCTGACTGCGATTGCCATCATACTTTTCAGACTGGCTTGGAATCCTGAGTACCTTCCCAGTGGATGGCTTTCGTGTGCCCAATTAATATTGTTAAATTAATGAATCACAGCAGCCCTACTGGTTAACATTCATGATAATTAATTCTGAAATTTCTATGTCTGGTTCCTTCAAAGCTACCGTGAGGATTTTCCACTTTCTTCAGTTTCTGTGATTAAATCAACATCTTTTAGACAGACCATCGTACACTCCATGGAGACAGAAGCTGTGACCACTTTCAGGCATAACTGAGTCATGTAGTACTTGTTGCTAACTAGTGCTTGGACAATATTTGCAGAATTAAAACTGATCCTGAGTGAAGCGCAGGCTTAACAACAGCTTCTGTAGCAACATTGCATAATGCTAGTTGAACATGTCTTCACTGGTATTATTTTCTTGAAATAATCACAAAACCCTGTCTAAATGACAGGGTTAAAACTGAGGAATAAAAAATAAAAAATTAAAAAAAAATAAAATAAAAAAACTGTGGATAAAACTGAGGAAGAGCAGAGGTCAGAATCTTAAGGTGCCAGACCTCATCTTCACTCAGAATCTGGGCCCTGGATTATTTCTTGTCCATGAAGCAGGCTTTGAGGAGCTCTGTAGATAGTTTAGTGGTGTAAGATACAAGTGAGAGAATTTATGGTTTTTTTGGGGGTATTTTTTAATGTATAAAAATGTTTATGTGTTAAATTGCACAAGCAGGAAGTGGTGCTGTCGCTCTAAAGTGGCAGAGCATTAGCCTTCCAGGGAAAAAGCTCAGGGACAGCACCTGGGCCCTGAGTTCAAGCCCCACGACTGACAAAAAAAATTGCATGAGACAAGACAACAGAAATGGATAATAAGTGCAGGGATGCAAATAATCTTTTTCATTTGGTCTGGGGGACCATCTGGAGAGGGTCAGTCTAGGTTCAGGTCCAGCCAATGCCAACATCAATGGGAGAAAAATCTTGGGGTTCTGAAGAATTGAGCTCCTTCTGCATCCTTTTACAGTCGAGGTGATTGGCCATCGATGTAGTAAGGGAGAGCTAGGTCAGGGCTCTGTAAGCTTTTGCAGGCCCAGAATCATTAGAGGGACAAAGACTTAGAGATCCCTTGATTGCTTCTGAGAATAACAGCATTTACCCACATTAATTTTGAAGTAGTGGAGAGAATGGATTTATGTGCATGAAAGACCACTGTGGGTGACTTATTAATCCATTCTTTAAATCAAGTAGAAATATGAATACTTAAGAACTTGAATGCATTAGGAGATGAGCTGGAACTCCAGCAGAATCCCAGAATGCCCAGCCGAAAGCCTGATATTGCTGGTGAGTCACCTAGATGATGTTTTACTCAGAAATAACAGTAGGCTCAGTCTCGAAAACATATGTATGCAGAAAAAGAGAAACAAAGAAGTAGATCATCGAGCCTGGGTTGTCAAATTCTGTAATGTGACAATAATGGGCTACGAGATCTTAGGATGTTTAACTTCTGCTCTTCCTCTGATTTTGCTTCTTCTTTGTCTCTTCCTTCTTTCCCTTCACCTCTCTTTTCTCTATCTCTTTTCTTTCTCTCTCTCCTTCCTTCCTTCCTTCCTTCCTTCCTTCCTTCCTTCCTTCCTTCCTTCCTTCCTACCTTCCTACCTTCCTTCCTTCCTTCCTTTCTTTCTTTCTTTCTTTTTTCTTTCTTTCTTTCTTTCTCCCTTCCCTTCTCTTCCCTTCCCTTTCCCCTTCTCCCTTCCTCTTTTCCTTTCCTTTCCCTTCCCTTCCCTTCCCTTCCCTTCCTTCATTCTTGTGTTTGGGGCTTGAGCTCGGGGCCTGGGTGCTGTCCCTGAGCTTTTGTGCTAGTTCTTTACCACTTGAACCACAACTCCACTTTTTGGTAGTTAAATGGAGATAAGAGTCTCACAGACACTGTTTTTGCCTGGACAGGCTTCTAACCTCAATCCTCAGATCTCAGCCTTCTGAGTAGCTAGGATTACAAGCATGGACCACTGCCACCTGGCTGTCTTCCTCCAATTTCTTGTCTATTAAGCAGAGATAAAACTTTCTTAGGGCTGGGAAGGTGGCTCAGTGGTAAAGCGCTTGCCTTGCATGCCTGAGGCCCTGGGTTTGATTCCTCAGCACCACATAAGCAAACAGAAAAAAGCCGGAAGGGGCACTGTGGCTCAAGTGGTAGAGTGCTAGCCTTGAGCTGAAGAGCTGAGGGACAGCGCCTAGGCCCAGAGTTCAGGCCCCACGACCGGACCCCCCCCCCAAAACAAAACAAAACAAAAAAACACCTTTCTTAGTAGGCCCTTTGTGATTTCAGTTAGCACTAGTTGCTGTGACTGAGATGTTAAGCTCAGGCTGAGCCTCCCAAGTCCACACTTTCCTAAAACTGGCATTCTACTCCCTGCAGATTCTCCCTATAGAGAAGACATTAGCTAAGAATTTATCCTGCACTGAGCAGGTACTTATCACTGCCTAGTAATATTCTACATCATCCTACCAGCTAAACGAAGGTGTAATGTGTTGAATAAAATGGAAACTCCATTCTATCCTATACCTGAATGAATGCTCAACAAGAGAAAAGCCTTCCTACACTGAGTCCTGATTTCATGTAATATTTGCTGGGATGTACAGAATTTATCTACAATGATATGAAGAAAGAGTCTGTAGCCTATTTTACATTTTACATCTGATATTAAAAAAAAAAGTATCAAAGGACGTGTGGGAAGGTATGTGAAATTCCCATAGAATATTTTTTTGTTGGTTGTGGGGCTTGAACTTAGGACCTGGGTACTGTCCCTGAGCTTCTGTACTCATGGCTAGCACTCTACCACTTTGAGCCACAGCACCCCTTTCGGTTTTCTGTGGTTAATTGGAGAAAGAGTCTCATGGACTTTCCTGCCTGCACCGGCTTTGAACCATGATCCTCAGATCTCAGCTTCCTGAGTAGCTAGGATTACAAGTGTGAGCCACTGGTGCCTGGCTCCCATTGATACTTTTGACCACCCATAGGCAAATGCAGAAACAACTTCTCTCTCTAGACAGGAAAACCAGAATGGAGTTGTTTACGTTTCACTTGAACCAATCCTTTCCAGGGAAATTAACACTGCCATGTTGGAACATGGTCTTTAACATTTGCATGACCTATTTATTATCTGTGAGAATAATCACCTGTGAACATTTTGTAGAGGTAAAGCAAATTTTGCTCCCTGCTGAGAGGAGGGTGTTTTGCCTTTTGAAACATCACCAATGAGCTGTTTATCCTGTGAGGCTGGAAGAAATCTTGGGTGGGGGGAGGGGATTCAGTTTTATGAGGTTTAATGTAAAGGTGTTATATTTCATGAGATGAAATCATAACACAGTGGGTTACAAGAATTCTGAGAGATTATTTTTTTTTCAGAGTGTTGGCAAGCACCATCCTCGAGAGGATTTTATGTCTAAAAAAGAAATACAGGCCTTCTTTCACTGAATCAAAATGATAAGTAATCCTTAATTCGTTCTAGATGGCCAGGGTCTGGCTGGCCAGCCTGGGTTGGAATGCGAGTAGCAGATCTGACCTCGCTAGCTGGATTTTTAAAAAAAATCTGTAACTTTTCTATCTTTCAGCAGAGAGTATGGACAATGCATTTTTTGGGGGGTGGGGTGGGGGAAGGGCCCCTAGTCCTAAGCCTTGATTAAGGATTTAAAAAATTTATTTACAGATCATACTGGACCTGTAGGATTCATGGACAGTTTGATTTCCTATTCATTTTGACAATCCAAATGGATATTTGGCCAAAGCAAGAGAATGCTATCAAGCCCTAGCTCAGGTTTCTTTTTTCTCCTGCTCTTGTTACGATTTCAGCCGCGAAAACTTTTCTGTCTCGGTTTTAGAGACAGCTGAGCCATTCCGTTGACTTAGGTTTGACTTTCTCCACTTTGTTCTGGAACACATATGACTATTCTCAGGCTAAACATCACTCTGCTTTTGTGATCATTTCATCTCCAATTTCCCTGCAAATGCAACACATTGGACCAAGTTTCTCATGAATGACAAGAAACAAGACCCCATGGGCGGGGGGGGGGTAGGGGGGGCAGAATCTGGCATCTGCTCTGATGTTGATATGTATGGAAGGGGTTTGTGTTCGCTGGAGCTCAGAGCCTCCTTGAAGCGTAGTTCAGGCCAGAACATTTTGGATGTGAGATGAATTCAAAATGGGAGTCGAACAAAGGGAACGCATGCTCCCTTGGACGCAGTTCTTTCCCTAAGAAGATCTGTTGTTTTTTTTAAAGTTCTTCAGCAACCAGGCGGGCTGAAATATCATCTCTCATGATCAAAAGATGTGCACATCAGCCCAGATGTGTTTGTATCAAATCGTGTGCATGATATATCTCACATGGAGTCTCCAGTGAATTCTCCCGGTCACGTTGATGAAATTTGTGTTAGGGAGGAAGGGAGGGGGGGTTAGGAGTTATTACCATCAAGTAACAAATGTTACATTCCTTATCTCCCTCAAATGCTTTCTTGCAAATATGTGTCAGAGAGATGCAGCCTCAGGGCCGCTCAGAGAGTCTAGCCTCCTTCCTATAGACAGCTTGGGCATCATCCACAGGGGATTCGCTGATGCGCGGCTGTAACCCATCACGCAGCACCCTGCCTCTCCGACGGGCCTGCTCACCTGGGCAGTGTTAAACGTAGAGATCCGAGCAGACTTAGCACGTCAGGATCTCCCCCAGGAGAATGGAGGTTGTTAGCAAGCAGCCCAGCTGTTTCTTATGATGGTGCACCTCAGGGAATCCTTCACCTGGTACGGTCAGGGAGGGCGTTTCACACGGGGTGGGCTGGTATGTGTGGATGATCAAGTAGCATAGGCAAAGAGACAGTTCTGTCTCTGAGTTTGCTGAGAAGTTGCTGGGAGACCATCACCCTGCGTTTTAAAATGTCCCCTGGGTAAGCTATTCCCCTCCCCTCCCCCCCCTCCCCTTCCCTCCCCACCAAGGATATTTCTCTCAAAGCTGATGTCAGGAAGACTTATTTTTCTGGGGGAAATTTCTGGGTTCTTTTACAAGATGAGAATTTTTGTCACCTGAACTTCTTCGCCTCAGTTGCCAGGAAATGTGATGCTAGATTTTGTTCATGCTTGGTCTTTGTTTTTCTGTCTCCTGTTATAGCTGTTGGATTTTTTTTCTCTTCCTACCATTGTGAGTTTGTTTTTTTTCGGTCCTGGGGCTTGAACTCTGGGCCTGGGCGCTGTCCCTCAGCTATTCTTCAAGGCTAATGCTCTACCACTTGAGCCACAGCGACACTTCCAGTTTTCTGATGGTTAATTGGAGATAAGAGTCCCACAGACTTTCCTGCCCAGGCTGGCTTTGAACCACGATCCTCAGATCTCAGCCTCCTGAGTAGCTAGGATTACAGGTGTGAACCACTGGTACCTGGCTGATCTTCTTTTAAATTCCCATATTGATGACCTTTATATTTGTTTTGTAACGTCTATTGCTCTGTGAACAGGGTTCGGTGTGGCTGGTCATGCACACGATGACTTCTTCCTTTATAGTTCCATTTTTCTTTCCTGTCCTCCTCCTTGACATCATTTGGAGGTTTCTTTGGGGAAAATTATTTTCCATTTTCCTTGTGGCATTATTCTGCACCTAGTAAGGCTGCAGCTGGGTCTGCTCTGTCCCTATCATCAGATTCTCCTCATCTTTCTCTTTTTCCACGTATGTCTGAGTTTGTTGGTGGATGAGCTAAGGCAGGAGAACGGAACGCAGTATGCACCTTACACCCTCAGTGGTTTCATAGACCAGCAGTGTATTTCCATCTTAACACAGAGTCCAGTCTGATGTTCCTTTTCGGGTAGTTCTCCCAGTCAGTTCTGGAAGCCGAGTCCTTTCCAGCCATGCAGGTGAAGGGTTGAGGAAGGGGAAGTTCAGACTGAGGTTGATACGGTGTGAATAAGAACTAGAGGGAGAAGCAGAGGAAGCGTTGCATAGCTTGTGTTCATGATGCTGTTTCTGCTACATTCACTGCTGGGACTCATGAAGAGAAGCCATGTAGGGAAGTTTGGTTGGATACGCAGGAAGGAGCAGAGAACAGGAGGTGGAGGTTTCTAGAACAATCATTACTATGTTTTATCTGCAGGAAAGTTAAGTTTGTGTGAAGGTTTGATTTCCTGTCTTGAGCTAGAATTACCTATTGGCTTTTAACTTGTTTTATTTCCCTAGTAGGAACCAGAGTGCTCAGGACACAGCCAGGGATGAATGGGGAAAGTGGATCTATTCAGATGTGTTTGGAGTTCTACATTTGCCAGGCCGAGGGTAAGTATTGATTACCAGCGATTTCTTTTAAGATATGCTCTTTTGGTTTGGTTTGAGTTTTTGTTTGTTTTCTGTTTTTAAAGACAGGATCTTGCTATGTAGCCTGGCTGGACTTAAAATTTATGACCCTGCTTTTTCCTCTCAAGAGCTGAGATTCCCAGCATCCACCACCATACTTGGCTAAGAGGTGCTTTAAAAAGATAAGCCAGTGTATACAATGCATGTGCATCATGGAAAATACCAGATAAAAGTCACCATTAGCTTCATTTGTCAGAGAAAACAGTGCTAATATTTTAGTATGTTTTCTTTTAACATTTCTTAAAAGATGTCATATGCATATGAGCATTTTATTCTGCTTTACTGTTTACTAAATAGATATATTTTATTAAAGCATTCTCCTGTCATTGGATCTTTACATCATTCTAATGTTTTGCCCTTAATAATAATACTGCTTTAAATTTAAAAATAGCCTTTTTGTATTTCTAAACTTAAAATTTTTCCTTAGGAATGGAATTACTGAAAAGAGTACAAACTTTTTGAGATATTAGTTTTATAAATTTGTTTCCCAAAAATATCTGTCCCTGTATTTTCTCACCTTAGGGATTGTTATTTTCCCTAATTTTGTACTTGAAAATGTTTATTTCATTGACGTGTAAATCGTGTATATGAGTGATTTCCCTCTTCTTGAAACCAATTGTTTTCACTTTTCATGTTGTTTTCCCATCTAAATTTTATATATTTTTCTATTGGAGATTTACTAAATTCAGAAAGAAACTCTCTCTATATTAAACCATGACTAATTTTTATCTCATATGTAGGCTTGTATGAAAGCACACAGGATTGGTTTGGATTAATTGACCAGGACCAGTGGGAACTTTACCTTTCCTCCTCTGTGTGTTTTTTCAGTGATGGGAGATTGAACTATGAACTTATTTTAGGTTTCTCTTTCCTTTTTCAAGATGGACAAGAGCTTGCCTAGAATGTTTAATAATTTTGCTTCAAGTTCCAAGAGCGAGGGGATTGTATAGTTTATGGGGAGCAGGTTAAATAAGGCATTCAGAATAAGACATAGCTATGGGGAAGACAAGTAGAGTAACTGGCAGAGAAGGAAAGGCAGGTGTGTTCAGGTATTCAGGAAGGAAGTGGCTGGGCCATTGTGGGGCCAGATCTTGGGAATAGGTAAATGGTGGCCAGGTCAGGGTGACCATGAGACATCATTGCAGATGGAGGCCGGCAGACGCCTCTCAGAGTCAGAGCTATAGCTAATGGCCAAGCGGGGGCCCAGAGATGGCTGAAATCATGAGAGTAGAGTGGGACTTTGTCAGATCTCTATGCTTGTCTTTTTTTTTTTTTCCCCGTGGTCATGGGGCCTGAACTCTGGGCCTGGGCGCTGTCCCTCAGCTCTTCAGCTCAAGGCTAGCACTCTACCATTTGAGTCACAGCGCCACTTCCAGCTTTTTCTGTTTATGTGGTACTAAGGAATCGAACCCAGGGCTTCATGCATGCAAGGCAAGCGCTCTACCACTGAGCTACCTTCCCAGCCCTGTATATACTTCAGTCTTAATGATCCTTGATTTATCCTGATTCGTTTTCTGAGTTTGGGCTTTATTTGGTCAAAACAATAAGCCAGATACCAGTGTCTCCTGCCTATAATCCTACCTACTCAGGAGGCCAAGATGTGAGGATCAGGGTTGAAAGCCAGTCAGAGCAGGAAAGTCCACGAGACTCTTCTTTCTAGTTAATCAACCAAAAAAGCTGGAAGTGGAGGTGTGGCTCATGTGGGAGAGTACCAGTCGTGAGTGAAAGAAGCTAATGGACAGTACCCTGAGTTCAAGCCCCAGTACCAGAACAAAACAAACAAGCAAGCAAACAGAAAAGGTCCTGGAAGTCTGGAGACTAGGAGAGGACTAGGGCAAGAAAAAGGCAGAGCAAGGGAGAGGCTGAAGATTCCAGGACACATTTCCCCTGTTTGGCAGGGATACGATGTATTCTGGATAGTGGATTGAGGGCCACTGGGAGGGAGGAGAAGGAGAAGGCTGGGTAAGGCACGGAGGCGATCAGCCCAGGACAGGCTGGTGGTGCCCCATCAAGATGCTTTTGCTGAGAAAGAATGGGTTCTGCAGCAGGTCGAGTGTAGGGAGGGGGCAGCCCGCCTGAACGGGCCCAGAGGACGAAGGATTGGAGCAATGTCTGTGGCTGGCCTCCATGCTGGAAGGGAAACTGTAGGGAGACGTCTGCTGGGGAATTGTCAGGCGCCTCTAGTCCTGATTTCTTTCAGAGTCGAAACTTGCCAACTCTGCAAAAAAAAACAACAACAAAGATCCAAAGCAAAAGATACAGTTGATTTACGGTGTCTAGGTTCACAGTGGAGGTTTATATAAAATATTGGTCAATGATAGTGAAAGAGCCAAAAATATGACAGCAAGGGATTAAATGTCAAGCCAGATGTATCTTGTGTGACTCTTGCCGGATGTACCAAATAAATAGCACATGATCTGTTTTGGAAGCCTATTCATCTTTTTGGAATTTTTTTTTTCCTTGAGATTGGTAAACTTTGGTGTTGAGGATGGCCTGAAAGATGGCTGGTACTGGCTGAGACCGGAGCTCAGTGGTGGAACATGTTGCTTCAACATCAGAGTTCAATCCTAAGCCTCATTAAAAAAAGAAAAGTGATTTCTATTCCACAGTTAGACTGTATGCAAAGTGATTTAAAAAACTTCAGTGTGGGGGGAACAAAGAGCCATGTTCTCAACTAATTTCCTGGTTTTCAATTTCTGAGATGTCTTGGAGCAATCAAAACCATTACTGCCTAGAACATGTTTGCAAGCAAAATTATTTTTACTGGATTTCAAATAAGGGAAGTGATATTAAACACTGGCAGGTTGTATTTCCTCCTTATTCGCCTGAAGTTTTGGTAAATCTTTGTCATTTCTTTGTTGGGTACTAAATTGTGGGTATATTCTGGAAAACGACTCCATCCTAAGGTAGATATACTACCAGCTAAGATAAATTAAAACTTGTTAGAAAACATCACTTCTAAACAATGGCTCCTCACACCAGCAATTTGCATTCAGTAATGGGAACACAACTAAGCAGATGCTGTACCAGCTTGAGGCTGACAGTCTTTTGCGGGGATTATAGCACCGCCCCTGTGCATGGGGAGTGATTCTTTCAGAGCTACCTGGCTCAGGTGAGGGGCTGGCCGCAGCAGAGCCTGGGGAAAAAAATGACAGGAATGTGAAGTCCCATGGATCCAGTAGACTCTTGAGTGGAGAAGAGCGAGTCTGGCTGAGCGGGCTCAGTGGTTTAACCTGCTGCCTTGAGCTTGTGCCTCTGGCTTGTCTACTGGAGGAATGTGAAGCCAGTGAAATCTCTCGCTGGCCCCTGCATGATCGCCCAGCTGGTCTGATTGCAAAGAAAGGCAGGCGTGGGCATATGTCTGCAGCCTCTCCCTTTTCATCACATGGATTTTCGTAGCTGGCCATGAGGTCAGCGTGCAGTGTGCAATATGTCCACTCACCCACTCTCACCCAAAGACAAACATGAAATGATTTCTTTATCCAGGGGACTTTCCATGCTTGAATACCCTGTGACCCCTGACCTCCCAATCCCTTCTCTGTATGCCCTTTTCCTCCTGCCTTGTTTTGTGAAGGGATTTTCCTTTGTCTTCTCATTCTGCTTCATTTGGCCAGCTCTCTGCTGGCCTTTGGTACCTGAGAAGATCTGAATGTGGCCTTTGTGTGCGGGCTGAGCTGCCCTGAGCCGGGCAGTGCAGAGAGGATCACTAAGTCTTTCTTTAGCTTCATGACTGGAAAGTGATCAGCCATTTGGTGTCTAATCCTTACCAGCTCTTTGTTCTGGAGGCAACACTGCATTCTCATCACCCTGCATTTTCCAGTTCAGAAGGCAATGCTCTGTGACTCGTTCAAAGACACAGGGTGGAGAGGAGAAGCTGTTTGCTTGGGCCAAGAGAGATTGGCAAGGGAAGCTAACAATGGTGCCGCTGTACTGGGAGTGTGTATGGACCTTGGTGGGGTTGAGGTTTGCAGGCTTTTGAAGAATTCTTAGCACTCTGCATTAAATCTGTGAAAGTCTCACTAGAGATGCAGAATCATGCCCCAAATGGGAGCTTGCCAACTCAGGTCATTTCTTGGTGGCAATGCTTACACAGAGATAGTGTTAGGGTTGGTGGCATCTAGGTCCCTTGATGATTTCAGGCAATGAGTCTCTACTTGACAGCACACAGCTTGAACTCCAGACCTGCCCCACGTATCGCAAAGCTTTGCTCCCCTCTTCTGAGATATGTTCTGAATATTGTTTGAATGAAAGTACTGTTGTTTTCTGATTGGCTAAGAAACTCTACATCAACAGACTTTCAGGTACCTCTTTTCCTCCTTTCTATCTTTTCAGGGTGGTCCTGGGATTGTTATCTTAATTGTTAACTTGACTGGATGATTACTAAAGCATTAGTTGTATCTGTGAGGATGTTTCTAGATGTGAGTAAGCAGGGAAGGCCTGCCCCAAGTATAGACTGCACCATGCATAGGCTGGGGGCCTGGATGAGCCAAAAGGGAAATGGGAGGCTATGAGTCAGAGGCTCACACCAGTAATTCTAGCTGCTCAGGAAGCTGAGATCTGAGGACTGAGGTTCAATGCCAACCTGGAGAAAAGTCCATGAAACTGCTATCTAATTAACCAGCAAAAAGACAGAGGTGGATGTGGCTCAAGTGGCAGAGCACCAGCCTTGAGCACAGAAATTGAACAAGAGTTCATTAGCTCAGAGTTCAAATGCAGGATTGGCCAAAAAAGAAAAAAAAAAAAGGTAGGTGGAGGAGGGAAGGAGAAATCCTGTTAAACATAGGCACAGGTAATCTCTATTTTCTGACCACCATGATGAATGAAAACTGCTCTGTTCCACTCTGCACTCGACACCTTGATGGATGGAAACCTCTGAAACTGTGAACCCCGATAAATCTTTCATCCTTTAAGTGGTTTCTCTTAGGTGTTTGGTCACAGTGACAAAAGGTCTGACATGCAGAAAACTGGCTTCAGAGAAGTGGAGTCGTTGCTGTGACTAAATCTGACCACGTGGTTCTTAAGCCTTTGTAAGAGGAATTCGGAAGCTTGGTGAGGTGAGCTGGAGAAGCAGAGCTTGCTGGGTGATTGCTGGGAGCTCAAACGATCAGAACACCGGCGGGAATGTGGATGGTGAAGACCGTGATGGCGAGGTCTCAGAGGAATTTTCAGTTTGAGGGGAGGCCATCTGGTACCCTTTGACAAAGAACTTGTCTACATTTTGTTCTTTACCTAAGACCTTGTTGGGTGAGTGGCAGCGGTGGGAACACTTCTTTCTGCTCAAGGCCATTTGGGTAATTCACAACATTCAAAATCATCAGGACAGCCAGGCCCTGGTGGCTCCCACCTGTGATCCTAGCTACTCAGGAGGTTGAGATCTCAGAATCTTGGTTCAAAGCTAGACAGGGCTTCACATAATCATCAGAAAGCCAGAAATGGAGGTGTGGCTCAAATGGTATAGTACTAGTCTGGAGCAGAAAGGGACGGCATCCAAGCTCTGAGTTCAAGCCCCAGACTGGTGCGTGGTACCTGCATACGCTCAGTCACCATGTGTCCCCGGTTCCTCCAGTGTACTCCCCGACTGGTGTGGCTCAACCTCAGCTGCACAACAGAGCCACCTGGGAGTTCTTCAAAAATACCAACGGCCAGGTGACATCCCGACCAGTGACATCAAAATCTCCAGGGCTGTGACCCACTTACAAGTATTTATTAAGAACTCGCATGATTTCTATGTGCAGCCAAGGACTTGTGCCTGTTAATCTTGGACATTTTAGGGATTCTTTTTAGTGGAATAGGTCCTTGTGGGCTTCGCTGCTATTTGTTTCTTGTACTTGATGGATCTTTGGAGTAAATAAAACAATTTTAAGCTGAATTTTAAGAATGGAAAAGGAATGAAAAGACTTTCTTTTTAAGAAGGGGAAGAAAGCAAGTCAACTTTGTGGCTGTTTCACTCTAGAAGTGGCGAGTGGAGGCTATTTTATAATTGAGCAACCTGTTTCAAGTATTTGGTAGGATCCATTTGTACCTAAGAAGTTAGCATGTGTAAGAAGTTAGCACATTAATTAAACATCTATTAACATTTACTTAGAAAGGCCATACCTTGCCTATGTGGTAACTGCAATTGAGATCATTTGTATACAACTCAGGGATAGTGGATGAGTATTGCATTTCTTGGATTGTTAATCAAGACTAAATGAGTAAGAGCTGGGGCTTGAGTGCCGGGCTGGCAAGTATAAAGCTCTGAGTATAAACCTTAACACCCCCCCAACAAACAAACAAATAACAGCAACAACAAGAAATCCAGAAAGCAAAAATAAATAAATAAATTCTAATACTACCCCCAAACAACAGTAACAACAAGAAATCCAAAAAGCAAACAAAACAAAACTAAAAACCAACAAAAAACCCCAAACCACAAAGCCCTAAAAACAAACAAAGAGAAAACCAAACAAACTTCTGCAATTAGCATCAGTTGGGGTATTATAGTAACTTTGCTTCCAAGAAAGTCACATTGACATTTGACAAAAGGTCCCAAATGATTGCCAGGCACAGAAGTTTTTTTGGAAGGCTTCTATTTAGTTTATTATCTTGTGTATAGATTGCTTGAACTAATCACAGTGGCTTAAAAGGCAAACAAGAATTCACTCTTAGTCCACAAACAGCCCTATACTGTGTGTCAAATCCTGTCTTTTTAAAAAATCCTGAAAAAAGTTGGATGTTTTAGTTAAAACAAATGACAAGTGGATTTCTCCTGCCTAACCTGTCCACCAACATTTGTGGACCCTGTCCACAAATAATATACCTTTTATAGTGTTATTTTCAGTCTTCCTTATATTTCCTTACCAAAATTAATTTTCTTTTTTAAATTTTTTATTGTAAATATACTGTACAGAGAGGTTACAGTTACACGAGTAAAGTAATGAGTACATTTCCTATTGAGCATTGTTACATCCTCTATTTTTCCCCTACCATCCTTCCTTCTCTACCTCCCCAACTCCTCCCTCCCCACCCAAGTTGTAAAGTTTGTTTTCATCATAACATTTCATTGTTACAATGGGTCAACCTGTAGCCTTGTTTCAGCATTTTGCTATTTCCCTTTCCCTCTCCAAATTGGAAAATTTGTATATACAAGATGCAGGGCACCAGAATCAAATACAGTGAAAACAGGGGTTATACCATGGAGGAAGAACATACAAAAGAAACAAAAAAAATCACTTAGTACAGTAAAAACAACAGCAACAAAGATAAAACCTCTTGCATCTCTATCTTGGGGTTCATTTTGCTTAGCACCATCTTATATGGCTTTTGACCTTTTCTGCTTGTCTGGTAAGATTATCCTGGACATATTGTAATGGTTATTGCAAATAAGGGAAACCATGGGACTTATGTTTCTTTGGGCCTGGCTTACTTCACTTCATATAAAATTTTCCAAGTCTTTCCATTTCCTAACAAATGGGGCAGTGTCATTCTTTCTGATGGAGGCATAGAATTCCATTGTGTATATATATACCACATTTTCTTGATCCATTCATTTACTTAGGGGCATTGGGGTTGATCTAAAATTAAATTTCTAAGTGTGAAACTGGGCATTCTGCTGCCCTATGCACAAAGGCTTTATTTATTTATTTATGTATGTATGTATTTTTGGTGGGTCGTGGGGCTTGAACTCTGGGCCTGGGCGCTGTCCCTTGAGCACTCTACCACTTGAGCCACAACACCATTTCTGGTTTTCTAGTGATTTATTGGAGATAAGAGTCTCACGGATTTTCCTGCCTGGGCTGGCTTTGAACTGCGATCCTCAGCTCTCAGCCTCCTGAGTAGCTAGGATTATAGGCGTGAGCCACTGGTGCCCGTCTTGCACAAAGGCTTTATAAGTTGAGCTGAGACAGAGCTTATATGCTCAGAAAACTGATGTCAAGGCCTGTTTATATGAAAGGAAAATTAAATTTATAGATTGGAGAGGAAAGTTTAATTTTTAATGGGCCTTTGCTTTAAAAGCCAGCTAACATCTAGAAAGAAGAGCACCTTCAACCATGTTATTTCTCAAGGCTGGCTTCTTCATGACATAGGCTTCGAAGGCAGAGACTAGCTCCTGCGAGAACAAGAGTATAATTATATTCCCACATTTTTGTCTTTTGCCCAAATAGCTGACTCATTCAAATCAACAAAAATTGAAATAATACATAAAATAATTTTCTTCCTACCCCAATTTTAAATCTGAGTTTCTCATCAGTCTTCACTATTTCCGGTTCCTGACTAACCCATTAGGGCTTTTTATTACAGCTTTTTTCTAGCTTCTCCTCCCTCTCCCCCTTCCCCATATCTCTGGATTTCTAGTGCTCAGAGTTTTGCTTCCTACCTCTCGAGCTCAGGAGCCAAATTTGCATTCCACCCACATCCCGAAGCCCTCCAATTCTTGATTCCCATCTTGTTGACATTTATCAAGGGGGAAAAGGAATGTATTACGTTGATCTGAAGGAAAAAAATCCTTGCCGAGTCTCTATTCTATTAGAAAACATAATATTTAAAAAAATACTGGCCAATTCTATTTCCTAGGCCAGATCAGATCAGATGACTTCAGAGCAAAATCTTTGTGTGATGTTTCTGTTTACAAGCTGGAACAATTCAGGCTTAACCACACACCCTCGTGTTACGGGAAGTAGAATCAGAAATCCTAGTGGATTGAATTCTCTCCTCCTTCCTTGTGTCAGGTAGAAGATAACAGAGGATGAGCTCATAGACAAGAGCTCTAGGTGAATACCTCAAAAACTTTTTAAGTGTGCTCTTTAATCGAAGTTCAATAAAAATGCTTTTCTAAGGCTAGTTATTTATTTTTGATTAACAGGTATTAGAGAAACTAATGGGGTCAGAGTGATTTTCCACACCTGTGTACAACTTGCAGTCCCCCTGTATCCAGTCCCACCCCCTTCCAACCTCTACATCTCACTATTCCACAGTCGATTCCTTTCCCTTCCGTAGAAGAGGGAGCTCATGTGATATTCGTCTTTCTGTGTCTGGCTTATTTCTACCCCGTCCTATGGCAAATTACAGAATGACATTCTCTTTAGGGCTGAATAACTCTGCATGTATCCATAGGCTACATTTCCTTTATCCATTTATCTAATGATGGACTCTTAGGCGGATTCCATGTCTTCGCTATTACGCACAGCTGGCTTCTTGTGCCAGGCACTGTGATAAACATCACCTGAATTATTCCATTTGCATTCCACAGCATGATGCCATGACTGCTCATGGAACGCTGGTGTGTAGGGGAAGAAGGTGAGACAGAGTGTGAGCAGTAGTGCTGAAATGACACCAAGGGCTATCTGAGGCCCAGCTGATGCTTCCAGCATTCAACTGTTGTCCGACCTAGGAAAGGTTCCACAATTCCTCACTTAGAACCCAGCTTTGGACTCCAAAATACCTCCAAACAAGCTGGCTTCAGTCACTCCCAGCCCTGTGTCCTGTGGCTCCTTTGTCACAGTGATTCACCTCAGGGTTCCTGGACACAGTGCTCGCCGCTCATCACAGGCCCTGTTCTGGGGATGCTCTGGGCTGAGCAGTCCCAACTTGGTCCTCGGATGAGATTTTTCTCTCTGCCTGGCTTTCCTCTAAAGTCTCAGCCACATCTCTGCACTAGCCATCAAAGAGAACCTCATGTCCAGGTAGAATTTCTGACTTCCTTCCCACCTGTGTGTCCTGTGCCCTTCGGCCCACCTCATTTAAATGCTGGGCAGCCAATGTGCTCGTGTGCTTGGCTTGTCCCCAAAGTGTGGTTATTCTCACAGGTGAGAGGATTTCATGGGCGAGCTCTGAATGGTCACAGACAGGTAGACACAGTTGGCACTATCTGAATGTTCTGCATCTCTGTATTCAACAGCTAGGACTTGAAAACTGAATACATAGAGGAATCACAATTTTATGGATCATAACCACCATTTTCCTTGGGATTATTCCCTAAACAATACAGTGCAGCAGCCAGTTACAGAGGGCTTACATTGTCTTAGGTATTATAAATAGGGAGCTGGAAAGGTGGCTCAGTGGTAGAGTGCTTGTCTTGAATGCATGAGGCCCTGGGTTCGATTCCTCAGCACCACATAAGCAGAAAAAGCCAGAAGCAGTGCTGTAGCTCAAGTGGTATAGCGCTAGCCTTGAGCTGAAGAGCTGAGGGACAGCACCCAGGCCCAGAGTTCAGGCCCCACAACCACCACCATCACCACCACCAACAAAAAGTGATATTGTAAGTGGGATTTGAAGCATCTAGGATAGTATGCACAGAATTATGCAGATGCCATGTCTTTTTATAGCTCCTTAGATTTTAGTATAGCTGGAAAGTTCTGAAACCAACCCTTGAGAATACTGAGGGATGATGTACTGGGTGCTGAGAATATTTACTACCATCTCTCAGATGTTAGAGTCAAGAAAAACCCAAGGTGAGATCTTCTATTTATTATTGGAACACTCTACATTAATATTCTCTTAGTTTCTTTTTTTTTTGGAGGTGGGAGGAAGAATCTCCCATCCTGTGAGATTATTTTTTTTTTAAATTTTATTGTAAAGGTGGTGTACAGAGGGGTTCTGGTTACAGAGGTCAGGTAACTAGCACATTCCTTTTTGAACAGTGTCATTTTCTTTGATATCAAGGCGTACTCTGGGCATGTCTTCAGGCATCGTTTTCAACAAGACCTAGTTTAGGAACTTGAGTTTCTAGAAGTGAGTCCCCTTAACATTTTTCTGAGTCCCAGGGCTCTCCTCTGGCCTGGAAGAGGGGTCTCAAATGAAGGCCTCCTCTTTCTCCAGAAAGTATATATCATTTATTGAATGCCTTTTCTGTTTTATTTAGTTTTTAAATAATGCATTCTCACTGTAGAAAATGCAGACAAGTTCTCCAGGGCTCTTTTTCACATCGAAGTCTAAGTGAGTTCTTTCTTTTCCTTGAATGCATTTTAATTGTTATTATAAAGGTGATAGATAGAGGGGTTACAGTTATATAAGTCAGATAAAGAGTACGTTTTTGAACAATGTCACCCCTTCCCCCACTTTCTCATAGTTTTTCCCTCCCATCCCCACCTACAAGTTGTAAAGTTCATTTTCAACATAGTGTCTAGTGAGTAGCATTGCTGCATTTGTTCACCCTTTGTCCCTCCATTTCTGTGTTCCCCCGTATCCTCCCAAAGACAGATAAATGAACAAACAAGACATAAGGAAAAGAAAACCAAACCAGCAACAACTTCTTGTTTCCATTTCCTGGAGTTCATTTCGATGAATATCATTTTATCTGATCAGATGCACACAGGCGTATTGAGCGTTTGTGTCCCTCGCCTGAGAATATCTTCCTTTGGTCTAAATGAGTTCTTTCTGAAAATTTTTTCCCTCAAAATTAGGTTTCCTTCGCATGTAAATCTCTTTGCCTCATTTAAATCAGCACACAGGGCCCTGCCATTTCAAGTCAGACCACTAGACCACAGGGTCAGGAGAGCAAGCAGGTCCCTACGTGGCTTGAATTATGGACTGTAAGCTGTTCAGGAGAAGGTCAGAAGTATAGTATAGCCCTGAAGGGGTGTACTGGTGCTGCCCCAGATTCCCTCTTGCCATGAGCCACACCACCTCCAGAAATAACATGTGAGGCTTAAAACAACAAACAGCACTCAGATCTGGAATTCTAGAGGGCCACAAACATATCAGCGGAAATGTAGAGTGCCACTGCTAACACACAGCTATCATTACAGCTCGTGTTATTAGCTGCAAAGGATAATTATATCCAGAAAAAATCCCCAATGAAAATGCATGCTGCAGAGATAATGCGTATGTTGCTCTGAGAAAATAATACAGCAGAGGAGTTTCAAAAGTATTCAGTGCTCTTTCTAGCACTCAGCACTGATGAAGTACATCTGGGCCAGAGGCGCGCAAGGCAAGGGTAACTGGCAGAAGTCAAGATGACTGATCTCTCTGCCCCTCTGTGTCTTGAGGGAGGAACACAGCTCTGGAAAACACCAGCAAGCAGTTCCCTTCCTAGAACTGGATGCTTAGGTGGCTGGTTTGAGTAGCCCTGAGGTGTCAGCTAGTGTTGGCACATGGATCCATGCACCACTGGCAACATGATGAGCCTAGTTTGTTCCTCAAATCAGCCTACTCCGTGCTAGTCGGACACAAGGTGCCACGCCATTCTCCATCCGGCCTACAAACTGCAAACCCAATGCTTCGTGTACCCGTTTCAAACCCTAGCTCTGAGGAGTGAAGAGGTGTTGGAGATCAAACTTCACATATGTAAACACTAGAACTTTCTTTTGATAGGACTGAAGTGACCTACTATAGTGACTTACTATCACACACCTCAACCAGAAAGCAGAGGGGACATTTCTTCACAAATAGGTACTCTGAAGATAATGGTTACTGCTGCTGCTGCTGAAATAATCTAGAAACTCAAAATACTCATTTTTTTCCTAAGAGAAAAATCACAATCCACTTCCAAATAATATTTTTCACATAAAATTATGGTTTTATGGTTTTAGCTCTCACAGTATCTATCTATCTATCTATCTATCTATCTATCTATCTATCTATCTATCTATCTATCTATCTATCTATCTATCTATCTATCTATCTATCTATCTATCTATCGATCGATCTATCTATCTATCGATCTATCTATCTATCTATCGATCTATCTATCTATCTATCTATCTATCTATCTCCCATCTATCTATCATCTCTTTGACAGTACTGGGGCTTGTTCAGGGGTACTATACCACCTGGACCATGCCTCAGCCTGGCATTTTGCTGTTTAGTTTGAAGAATGAATTCCATGTTCTTTTCTATCCACATTTCTTCAGCGCTCAGCCTTCTGAGTAGGTAGGATTACAGTTGTGAATTACTGCCCCCCCACATCTGCTATTATTAATTTTGCATCCTTCTAAAGATAAAATGTCCATTTTAAAAGTTTCTGTGAATTTGAGAAATGATTATATTCCTCAAGCTAACAAGGTGGTAATTTGAGGTACCCAAAGTTATGTCTTTGAACAGATCTGATAACAATTGCCTGGGAATGACATGATTAATTGATCAGTGAAAGATGTTTAGTTTTCTCCATTGACCTTCCAGAAGATTGCTAGAGGATAGACAAGGAAGGCACTTGAGTTGGAAGAAAAGCCACTATGGCATTAGTATTTTTCCTTTGCATTGTTTTTTAGATATGATAATGGTCCCTTGCTTATTAAGTTTAGTCCATTTGCAATGAATGGAAGAGCAAAAGAGAGAGAGAATGTGAAAGGAAGGGAAGGGGAAGATGGTGTAGGTGTGGTTCTTGTTTCTCTGAGGAGTTGGAGCATGACACTCCATTCTTGCCTTCCATCTTTGTGTGCTGGGAAGGACCTTTGGGGGCCTCGGGACTCTCCTGGGATTGCAGGGAATGCCCCCATCCAGTCCTGAGCGTATTCTGTTGTATGTTTCTAGGTTCGCAAGGAAAATGTAGGGGTGAGTCTGCTTTAGGCTTCTGGGTGCTTGATGGCAAAGAAAGATGCCTGGATAGTGTGAGACAGACAACTAGTCCCAACACTGAGGAAGTGGAGATGAAAGAAAAGGTAGAGGCAGAGCAGACAGTAGCATCCAGAGAGTTCTGCGGTCGGGGCGGTGTTTTATGTTTAATTTCAATTAAACATTTTTTTTAAGTTCTTAAAAGACATCTGTTTTGTCTTCCAATAGTGAAGGAAAGAAAAGCGAAGGCCTGGGATGGATGGGAGGAACTGGCAGGGTATGAAAGCCAAAGGTCCAAGTGAAAGAAAGAGCAGGCTGCGTCGGATTGCAGGAGTCACCCTAGAAAAGTACATTGGGTTAGGCTTGGCTTTTAGTGTGACATTATTTATCTGTCTGTCTGTCTGTCTGTCTGTCTTCTATCTATCTGTTGGTCTATCTACTATCTATCTATCTACTATCTATCTTTAGTTGTACAAATGGGTTTCAATTCAACATGTCGATGTATGAGTATAATGCACTTGATCAATGTCACCCCTTTTATCTTTCTACCCCATCTCTCCCAATGCCACCATCCCTCTATTTCCTTTGTTCTATTTCCACATCTGTTCTGCATCTGTCCACCCTTCTGCTCTTTATTTGTCTACTTTCTCCCCTTGATCTCAGCAACTCCTACCCAATATCTCAAGCTCCAGCTTCATGGTATTCATTTTGTTATACTGTAAATGAGCTGTTCAAAGGCATTACACCACTGGAGTTCTCCCCTGAAGATACCATACTTTAATTAATATGTCTGTGTCTATACGCATATGAAGAAGTTAGATATAGTTTTATAAATATAAATATATACGTAGACATTTCCATTTTTGCTGCCCCTTTGGTATACAGGAGACACATTCCTTCTGGTCTTGAAAGCCTGCCCCTAGGGTATCAGGTGGGAGCTACCATGGAGGGCGGGTTAGGTGCTGGCAGCCTGGAGAGGCTGTGACCTTTGACATGGGCTGCTGCTCTTCAGCTCAGTCTTGTTTGTCATGGAAAAACATATATCCAGTATCACTGGACCAACAGAAGCCAGAATTCTAGATTTTTATATGAACTCTCCCAATTTTGAAATATTGATAAATGTTAAACAGCAAGGAAGACCAAAAGAGAAAAAGAAAAAAAGAAATCTAACAGCATATGAGATCTATCTCTTGGCCTTGTCTGGCTCCTGGACACCAGCTTGCAGTCTTTGATTTAAGGGAAAAAATCTCTTTTATGGATGAGGCTTATTCTGGTATTTTCATGTGCCAACACTGTTTTCTCCATAGAACCATGGAGAAAAATGGTAACATGGAAAATAACACAGGGGAAAAGAGTCACAGGGATGCATGGGATCCTCCCTCACCTGACCTCTGGTGTTCAGGGGGTGCAGATGGCTTTGCCTCCTACCTCAGGCCAGATGAGTTCCCACAGCTGGAATCCCGTGTTTCAACCCTCCCCTTTTTGTGATAGTAAAAGCACAGTTTTCTCTCTTCCTTTATGATGTGACCTCACTCCTGTGTGGGAACCTCAGCCTCTACTTTATCTTTCATGTCTTGCTCTACCAGTTATCCCTCCTTTGTGTGAAGTCTCCCTCTTCCCTGGTTCCTTCCTGGCCTGTAAACATTGCTTACTCTCAGAGTAAGCAATCTCACTTTGAAGCCACTACCTTTGTAGAGTCGATCACATAAACTGGTTCCCACAAGACATACTCAGTCCTTCTTATTGTTCCCTTTCTGTCTTACCCATATTTTTCTAGAGTACCCTGTAGCCAGTGTCTTGGCTGTGATATAGGTTCTGGAAAATGGGAATAAAAGAAATAGCATGAAACTAGATGCACATTTCTCTGGTATGCAAGGGTGATTTTTCTGAAGCAGCTTTGGGTGTGGGTGTCTTCCCTCTTGGTGGAAAGATGTCAGGCTTCTACATCCCATAGCTAGCGGTGACTCCCACTCTTTCATTTTGGAGGTTCCCTCATTTTATAGCACTGTGGTCATGAAAGAGCCAGCACCTTCCTTGGTGGCCTGATTCTGTGCTAATGGCTTTGAGGGTCATTCCTGGAAGCATAAGTCTTCCAACTTTTCATGTAGCTGGCAAGCCATTTTATAACTCGTCACAAAAATGCTCTTTTTTTTTTTTGTTAAACTGAGCTAGAAAATTTAAGCCTAGTTTTCAGGTGGTTCTTTACCATGGACTGACATCTCCTGAGTGTGCGTGGTGACAGTTTTGTAGCCCACCTTGAAGTTGGCTTTGAGGGACAGTGTTTGGCATCTGGCTTGGAAGAACAGATGTCCTCAGGCATAGACAAAGGCCAATGATTTAGGTCCTGGAAAGAACACAGTTGGTGACGGAGCCAGCGATGAATGTAGTTGTGTCCCATGAGAACATCCACCAAAGAACAGCATCTGAGGATGATCTACATGATCAAAAGACCCGAATGACTAGTTCTATGGGATTCAGTCTGCTTTTTTTCACCATCTGCTTTGTCCTTGATCAGTGGCCACATGGGCAAAGTGGCTGTAGCAGCAGGGTGAGAGGTCATATATGGCGCCTGCTACTTGGACAAGAACTAGAGCTACCGCACAGTGAATTCCCCAACCCACAGTGGAGGCTGATACTAAGCCTTCACTATCACATGGTTCCCGAAGGGGCTCAGCAGCCACTGTCGACAGGTTGATTCCACAGAACAGCACCTTCCCCCCCCCTCGCCACCCCCCCACTCCCGCCACCATGCTTACCTTGGATTTGCCTTCAGTGCTTCTGCCAAAGTCACCATCTGTGAACTTCCAGAGTCGCTTATTCGGCGTCATGGTATCCCATGCAGGGTTAGCTCCAGAGTAACAGGCTCACTTTGTAGCCAGTGAAGCGTTACCGAGGGTTCCTGCTCATGCCGTTCACTGGTTTAAGCAATTCTGCCAACACCTTGAAACAGCTGGCCCAACAGAGTAATGGAGTGGCCTTTTAAGACTCAGGGCCAACTGGATGCAAACACCTTGAACAGTTGAAGCCATTTCCTTCGAACTATGAATGTGCTCGAAATCACCAGTGCTTCCTTTCCCAGAGCCAGGATTCACGTGTCCAAGAAATGAAGAAGTGGAATGGAAATGGCTCCATTCATGCTTCGCTGTGCAGCTTTAGTGAGGAAGGCTTTGCTTCCTATCTAGTGTCTTTGGGTTCTGTTGGTGTAGACGATTACTTATCAGAGGGAGATGATTTCCGCCAGGGATGTGGCATTGGTTCCACTAAGCTAGGGTGGTGGTGTTTTCTGCTGGCCATTCAGGGGTTTCTCACATCAGAGAAGGAATTAGAAACCCAGGCTGGAGGTGGCAACTGGACAGGCTGAGGTGATGGATTCCACTGAGGGTTGGCTGCTAAACACTGGGGGGCAAGGAGGCATAGGTCTAAGCTTGAAGTACCTGCTAAGGGCAAAGGGTATAGGGAATGGATAACGGAAAAAGGAAGTTATAAATATCAGTGGATACTACATGACTAGTTGCAGTGAAGAGGACTGTAGTCTTAGGAGTAGTTCATCCTTATTTTGATATGAACACACACACACACACACACACACACACACACACACACACACACACACCTCACGATCCTCTACCATCTTAATCTTAGATCTCAGTAGTTACGTTACAAGATACCAAAATGGGAGCATTGCTCTACTAGCTAATGACGATCTCCAAAAGATGGATAATTTTGGTTATTTGGGGGTCTTTTGTGCTTTCTTATGACATTTAGAATTATTCCTTTTGGGCTGGGAAGGTAGCTCAGTGGTAGAGTGCTTGCCTTGCATGCATGAGGCCCTGAGTTCGATTCCTCAGCACCTCATAAGCAGAAAAAGCTGGAAGTAGCGCTGTGGCTCAAGTGGTAGAGTGCTAGCCTTGAGCTGAAGAGCTGGAGGACAGTGTCCAGGCCCAGAGTTCAGGCCCCATGACTGGCAAAAAATAAAAATAAAAATAAAAAAAATGATTCCTTTTCTCCTCCCCTCCCCTCCCCTTCCCTCCCCTCCCCTCCCCTCCCCTCCCCTCCCCTTCCCTCCCCTCCCCTCCCCTCCTCTCTCCTCCCCTCCTCTCCTCTCCTCTCCTCTCTTCTCCTCTCCTCTCCTCTCCTCTCCTCTCCTCTCCTCTCCTCTCTCCTCTCCTCTTTCCTCCCCTCCCCTCCCCTCCCCTCTTCTCCCCTCTCTTCTCCTCTCCTCTTCTATTTTGTCCTTTCCCCTGCCCCTGCCCCTGCTCCTGTCCCTGTTTGCTTGCTGCTTTGGAAGTACCGAGGTTTGAACTCTGAGCCTTAGGCTTGCACATGCTCAGTAGTGCTGTACCACTTCAGCCATGGCCTCAAACCTTTTGTTCCTATTTGTATGTGGGATAGGATCTCACTAACTTTGCCCTTGTCTGTCCTGGCACCTGTGATTCTTCCGCACACCTGTGAGGACAGGTGTGTTGTCCCACACCTGGCTGGTATTTTTTTTTGTGTGAGGGGGTGGGGGGACGGATGGCCACTATTGTGAATAAGATTGTTTTCCTGATATCTCTCTTTGGGTCTTCATGTTTCAGTCTCTCAAGGATAAATGAAAACTGTAGCTGATTTAAGGAGGGTCTATAAAAGTTGGAAGGAGCTAGATATGGTTTCTAGCACCTGTAATCCCAGATGCCTGCAATGATTGCAGTTCAAGACCAGCCCAGGGCAAAAAGTTAGTGAGACACGAGCTCAACAACAAGAAGGTGAGCAGGGCGGTCCGTACCTGTGAGCCTAGCTATGGGAGAGACATAGGTTGGAGGCTGTGGTCTAGGATGACTGGGACAAAATATGACACACTTTCTGAAAAATATCTAAAGCAAGGAGGGCTGGGGCATGGCTCAAGTGGTAGAACACCTGCTTACTAAGCTCAAGTTCTTGAGTTAAAAAAAAGTTGGACAGACTTACCTGAAGCCTGACTTTCTCTGTCTCTAGATCTTGACCTGTGTCTTTTCTGTCAGTAAACATACCTTCCAAGAAGTCAGGAATTATAAATGTTAACACGATCCTCTCTCTCACTCTCTCTGTTTCTCAATGGTCAGACCACCACCTCATCCACACTCACCGCACACAATTGAAGCAAATGGCTATGTTTATGTTGTGTTCTGTTGATCTGCTGGAGAGGGGAGCGTTCAAGAGCTGTTCATTCATGACTGTGACTCAGCCAGGATGGCTTTCATGAGCGTGTATACATGATCAGGCCGCTTTGATCTGGTGAGTCTGCTATGTCCAATAACTTGGATTTTCTTTCCGAAACAGAGGAAAAATGCAGTGTACTTTTTTTAGAGGACAGATAGTGGAAAGGAGAGTTATTTATGAGTTATTGCAAAATACCACAAGGAACAGTGTCCGAGGAAGGGAAGGGCAACTTGGACAGCTTGCTGACAACTCTCTGGATGGATTAGGAAAGTGTGTTCCAAAAAGAGTTGGGATTGACAACGGGTAAAAAAACCCACATCTTCCACAGAAAACACTGAACTGGGGATTGGAAGAGATTTCATTTCTTGCTCCAGATATTGGGATTTTACAGTTTCAAGCCAAATGATTCTGGTGAAATGTTTAATGTGTTATTATTTTGATGGTTGCTTCTGATGCTCGGATGTAGTTTAAGATTTCTGGTAGTGGAATCTGCACAAAAGTGGTTGTTTGCTAGGCTCCTGTGATTTCACACTGGAGATGATCGTTTTTGCTGTGCCAATTATAAGGAGTATTCCATAGTTAGAAAAGATAGCAAATGATTGTAAATAAGGTTTACATACAGCAAGGCTACATACATACTTCTCACCTTTTCAGAAATGTCCAGTGTTGTCCTTAAGTATGCGAAGGATTTGATTTAGTAATTTGCAGGATCTTCTGTTTTTAGCCAGAGTCTGGAGATCTCATCTATTTAGACTTAATTTGGCATGTCTGCCATCTCTGGCAGCTTGGCTCACACTGAGTTATGGAGCTCAGTCTGTTCTTAACCAAGAGACAGCAATCCTTAGTCCCAAGACTCAGGTGCAGCAGCAATCCTGCTGGGTTCTCTCTAACCGTGTATCCCTCTCTAGATACTGCTGATCAATAGTTTATATTCGTCACTCATACTATGGTCTGACTTAGATCATATCTTGGGTCTCCAAAATCTATTCTCGAAGAGATATTTCACCAAGAACTGGGGAGGAAAAGTTGATTCATCTTGATGTCTTTGTCTAGTTGCTAACTTTTTTGAACAACTTGACTTGTGTTGGGTTAAGTGACCAGTCAGTGGTTAGTGGTACCTTCATCTTAGTGAACGAGTCCAGAAGTCTGGAGATCTAAGTATCTTACCTCAGGACCAGGCAGTCATGTGGCCTGTGAAAGGATCAGGGGTCCTGGGACCTTTAGGTCTTATTACTGAAGTCATGAACTATGTGCTTTCCACAGTCCCTTTCCAGTTCATTCTCCATAAGCATTAGCCAGGTAGCAGATGCCACAGAAAATCTGACATAAAAATATTCTTTAAAAAATCAGGCCTTGCACTCTTTCTCCTCTCCTCTCCTCTCCTCTCTCCTCTCCTCTCCTCTCCTCTCCTCTCCTCTCCTCTCCTCTCCTCTCCTCTCCTCTCCTCTCCTCTCCTTTCCTTTCCTTTCCTTTGTAGTGCTGGTCTGAGGCTTGCACTCAGAGCATTGTCCCTCAGTGTTTGTTTGTTTATTTGTTTGGTTTGTGTTTTTTTAAGCACAAGGCTAGCACTACACCACTTGAGCTGGAAGCTTCACTTCCAAGTTTTTGGTAGTTAATTGGGAATAAGAGTCTCATGGATTTTCCTGCCCAAGCTGGCTTTGAACCACAATCCTCAGATCTTAACCTCCTTGTACTTTTTGGAACATCTTATCCTTACAAAGGGAGGGGGAAAAAAACCTTTCCAAATTAGCATCTGGACATAACAACGAACTACCTAATTGGAACAATGTTTCTTAAAAGAAGAAAAAAGTATTTCTTATTTATTTTAGGTTCCTATAATTTCAAATGAGAGTTTTGTACAAAATACTTGAAAAATAGCCAGTATAATAAGTGTGCTAAAAGTTGAACCGTAATGTAACTAATCCATGGTTCTGTTGAAAAGTGAAATGAAAGAAGGCTGAGGTTCAATTGTGGGAGACTCTGTAATGAGGAGAAAAGGGAACTAAGGCCGAAACTGACTTTACAGGCTTCTCCCCTTCCTAATCTTGGTTTCTTTCAAGATGCATTTTGGCAGATAGAGGCTCTGTGTCAGCATACTCGGTGTGCACCGTCCAATTGGCTGTCATGAATCTTTCCCCTTGATTTCATGTAATGTCAAGGGGACTTTTGGTTCATCTTCTATTCTCCCACCTTTATCTACACATGTGGACTACGTTTTCTGCTCACCTCTGTGTTCAAAAGAACAGATCAGTGCTGTTTTAGCTAACAGAACCGAAGGTGTGTAGATAACACACTTCCCTTAGGCAGGTGGTAAAGTGATGCTGAGGATTGAATCCAGAACCTTGTGCAGGCAAGAGTTGCTTCTTTTCCACTTCCCCACTCCTCCATGAACATTTCTGAGAGATGTTGGAGGAGGCCACGAGACATCTGTGATCTGATGTAAGCGTTAGTTATTTCTAGCAGCAGTGCTGGCTACTCTGTGCTATGCTCAGGAAGGCCACCACTTTTGTTGAGAGATCACCCAAATGAGTTATTTTTTCAGTCTATTTTTTTTTCCAGGCTGGGAGCTTTAAAAATGGATACATTTGGTTCTTTGAAGAATGAAATGTCAAGTCTCCCTAATGAGCAACAAGGCCCTACTGCGTTTGGCCTGTGCTGATAGATCTGATGTCATCTCCTATCACTGCCAAAAATGCCTTTCTCTCGTCCCTTGGATGCTCCAGATGTTTCTGCATTTGGGCTTAGTGCTCTCTCTTGCCTTTCACTGAGGCTCTGGCCCTGGAGTTCTGTGGGACCTTCCTCCCTTTCTTCTTTCCTTCCTCCTTCCCTCTTTTCCTCCCTCCCTTCCTTCCTTCTTTCCTCCCTCCCTCCCTTCCTTTCCTCCCTTCCTTCGTTCCTTCCTTCCCTCCCTCCCTCCTTCCTTCCTTACTTCCCTTCCTCATAATCTCCACTCCTTCCCCTCTTTCTCTTCCTTCCTTCCTTCCTTTCTTTCTTTCTTTCTTTCTTTCTTTCTTTCTTTCTTTCTTTCTTTCTTTCTTTTCTTTCTTTCTTTCTTTCTTTCTTTCTTTCTTTCTTTCTTTCTTTCTTTCTTTCTTTCTTTCTTTCTTTCTTTTCTTTCTTCCTTCCTTCCTTCCTTTCTCTCTCTCTCTTTCTTTCTTTCCTCCCTTCCTTCCTTCCTTCCTTCCATCTTCCTCTCTCCCTCTCTACCCCCCATCTCCCTCCCTCCCTTCCTCTTCTCTTGATGGGCCTTGTGCATGCTAGGCTAGTGTTATACTAGTGAGTTCCATCCCCAGCCCTTTGGCTGCTTCTTTCTTGTCATTTGTGTTGGTGTCACCTCCTTAGAGAGCGATTCAGTGAACTGATTGAAACTACCTCCATCTCCACTCCATCCCCAGTGCAATTGTCATCTACCCAATCACCTGTATTCTCTCCACAGCCATTAACACCAGGCAGAACGATCTTTTTGCCTAGTTGTTTGTTTCTCTTTCCCCTTGTCAGATACAAACTTGTGAACTACACGTACTTTGTTTTGGTGACTGTTGTGTTTAATAAAGTACTAGTGTGTAAGTAGAGGGATGACTGCGCTATGTGATGCTCTCTAGAAGGACTGGTGAGACTGTGCTACCATGTGCTCTTTCTAGTAAGGCAGTCATTTGTCATAATGTGCCAGTTGAGCCCTTGAAATGAGTCTGTTGTAACTAAGAAGCTGAATTTTGTTTTATCAGCTTAATGATAATTAACTAAGTGTCCAACTATTTCATGAGGCTGGTGCATGATATTTGCTTTTGAATCTAGTGGACCATATTATCTTAGCCTTTGAAGCTCCATTTGGCCTATGGTACTTAGTGATTGAATCTATCAGCATGAAGCTATCAGTACTTACATGAGTAATAAAAGCAGCAAAAACTTTTAGACTATTTTTCTTTGTGATACTGTCTCCTTTTATGTCTTCATTGGCTCAGTGAAATAGAGCATCCTCTCTAAGCCTAGGAAGAGCCCTCTGTTATGATTTTTAGCATCCTTTAGTTGAAAAGTTTTTGTTAATTATCTTTAGCTTCTCAGGCTCAGTCTCTTTATGACATATTTCCTTCTGCTCAAAACCTGTTTGTTGTGTGGTGTTGCTTATCTAATAGCAAGATAGTGCATGGCTAGGACTAAACTAGCACTGTTGCATGAGTTCAGTAGGTTAAAAAAGTATGGGTCTAGGGTAACAATGTTCAAGAGGAAGTGTACTCATTACCTCACTCATGTAACTGTAACCCTCTGTATAGTATCTTTACAATAAAAAAAAAATGGAAAAAAAAAGTATGGGTCTCATCAGAGGAAGACATTCACCATTATATGGAACTTTCCCTGAATAAATGTGTAATGTATTCAGGGAAAGCAAAGAGAAGTAACACTCCCATTCATCTTGGAGTCCAAACAAAGCTCTTTTGTAAAGAAATGTTTGTGTACCCTCAACACTTTCAAGGTATCATTTGGGGTGCATTCCCTCCCAGGTGCTTTACGTTTTCTATTTAGTATCACTTTTCTCCCTAGTCTGGGAAAGGAGGTTGACTGGAGAATTATTTCCCCTCCCAGGTTTGCAACTTTCCCCTGCTCTTGCCTGTAGAAACACTCCACGTATTTGGGAGTGGGCTGCTGACTTGTCTATCGTTTATCATCATTAAGTGGTGTCTGTCAACAGCAAACCATTTCCCAGAATTCCACAAGGAGTTGCTGTGTGCAGGAGGATGGAGTCTTGTGACAGGAAAACGGCCTTGCAATGAAGAGTAATAGGAAGGGGGCGGGACATAAACAGAAGCTTTTAAAGCTAATTCTTGGCTGGCGTCATCTCCATTAGCATTGGGACTGTTTGACGTTGAGTTCAGAAAACATGACCAGGGCTGGTTTCCATCTGTCATGGTGATTAATGGGAGTATTGTTAGGTAATAATTGTTTAATAACATAGCTGGAGCCCGGGGGGCACACCAAAAGTGTATATGTAATTCTAAAACCAAGAGGAACTGGGGAGGAAAACAGAAGAGCCAGGAAATTGAGGTCCTGTTCTTTGGTCTATCATTTAGAAAAAGGAAGCCAGTAAGAAATGGTTCTCAAAATGGGAGAAGGGTAAACTAGTCTACCCTTGGGGTGAAGAGGGTGTTTCAGCTGTCAGAAGGGCGGGCTCTTGGTGGTTTTGATGCCCCTATATCTGAAGGAATGAACAGATTTGTTAAGCCATAACCAGTCAGGTAAGAGTGGCTGAGCTAGGAAGACAGATAATTTCTGTGAGGAAAGTTCCAGTTAAGAGCCAGACCCATTATATCTGACCTCCTACTTAACTCAGGGGCCATGTGTTAACTCCGTAAAATCCAAATAGTTAACATTTTTGTGCTCTTCTGGGTCTGCAAGATACAAAACTTAGTGAACCTGTAATGGCTTTCTGGGAGCAAGTTCAAGAATTGTCTCCTCTCTCCCCCGCCCCTATAGAAGCAGTTGTTGGGCTACGAACCCAACTTGACCCCCATAAACTCAGAGCCTCAACCCTATGAGCTTTTACATATATATATATATATATATATATATATATATATATATAATTTTGTTGTTATTAGTAAGGTGATGTACAGAGGGGTCACCATTTCATGAGTCAGGTAATGAGTACATTTCTTTTTTTGGGCCATGTTACCCCAGCTTTTACTTTTTGCTTTTGGAACTTTTCAAAGGAGAAATCATATTCTGTACAGAAAATTGGTAATGGGAGATGATTTACATGTTGGCTTTCCTTCCTGCCAAGCAAGGAGCCACCTGACTTAACAAAATGCTGTCCAGTTTTCACTCTGAAAATTTCCACCAAATGGACTTGAGCATGAATGGAAAAAGAGCTTCAGAAAGGCAGAGTGGGCTTATGTGAGAGGGGAGGAAAGATCCCGGCCAAATGCCTGGCTGGACCAAAGTGGCGTGCTTTGACTTTCTTAGCTCTTGCTCTCAGCTGGGTCTGTCAGAGGTAGGCTAAGATGCACTCAAGGTGACAAAAAAGCTTGAAAGTAAGAGGCCGACTGCAACCAAGGAGGGGTAACAATGCCCACAAGAACCGTGCTCATCACCTTACCATGTAACTGTAACCCTTCTGCGCAGCATCATGTAACTGTAACCCTTCTGCGCAGCATCTATACAGTAAACAAATTAAAAAATAGATGCTAACAAAAAGGGCAGTTTTAACTTTTTTGTTTCTTTTTCTTCATTGGTTTGAACCATATTTCTTTCCCCCAAATTATCCCTCCCTCCCTCTCTACCTCTCCTCCCCTCTCCCTCCCTCCTTCCTTTCTTCCCTCTCTCGTCCTCATTCCCTCTCCCTTTCTCCTCCCCTCTCTTTCCCTTCCTCCTTTGTTCTCTCCCTCTCTTCTTTCCTCTCTCCCTTCCTCCTTCCTTCCTTCCTTTCTTCCCTCCCTCTCTCCTCTCTTCCTCCATCCCTCTTTCCCTCCCTTTCTCTTCTTCCCTCCCTTCTTCCTTCCTTTCTTCCCTTCTTCCCTCCCTCCTTCCCTCTTTCTCCCTCTCTCTTCTTCCCTCTCTTCCTCCCTTCTTCCTTCCTTCCCTCCCTTTCTCTCCTTCTTTCTCTTAGGAGATGGGTCTTGCTATGTTGCCAGCCTAGCCTTGAGCTTGCAAAATACTTGCTGCAGTCTTCTGAGAGCTGAAGTTTCTTCGTTTCACTCCCAAGTGTCTAGGACAAAGGAAATGGGAACAGGAAGCTAGAATATAGAAGAAAGTTTGTTTCTCAGATCAGAGACAACATTTTGTTATGTATTCCAAGAAAAAGATAAAAATGGCTATGAGATGGTCATGGAGGGATCATGTCCATCAATCAAATCCCTCTTTCTCCCTCCCTTCCTCCCTCCTTCCTCCCTCCCTCCCACTGTCATTGGTTAGGAGATTGAGCAGTCAGGCAGTGGAGGCAGCTTGCTCTGGGGCGGGGTTTTTCTCTACCAGTCAGGTGCAGTGCTGCCCTCTTGGTTTCTTCCCTATCAGCTCACACAGCCATTCTGTGAAATGAGGAGACTGAAATGGACAGACTCCAAATTCCCTTTCCACGACACCTGCCCAGCAGCGAGCTAGCGAGTAAGTCAAATAAAGAGAGCCTTCATGCCCCAAGGCTTCTTCGCATGAAATAGAAATAGTAGAGCCTAAAAATAGCTCCAGAAGTTTACTTTAAAATGGTAAGTTTTAGATTCCTTGTCATGTAAGGAATGTTTCCTATCGCTGTCAGTGGAGCCCATGGCATGTGGGGGGCTGTGATGTGTTCCACTTGAAATTGTGATGCTAATTACTTTGATTCTTGACTTATTTTTGAAAACAAAGACCACATCACTTCCAAGATTTTTTGGGGGGGGGGTCCTGGGGCTTGAACTCTGGGCCTGGGCTCCTTTTCTACTCAAGGCTAGTGCTCTACCACTTGAGCCACAGTGCTGCTTCCAGCTTTTTTTTGTGATTGATTGGAGATAAGAGTCTTGCGGATTTTGCTCCCTGGGCTGGTTTTGAACTGTGATCCTCAGATCTCGGCCTCCTGACTAATTAGAATTACAGCCACTGGCATCTGGCTATTATATTTTATGATATATGCTATCTATTTTAATATCCACATTGTTCCCCAAAGACATGGCATATTGCTCTCCATATTAGGTTCCTCGATATCTGTGCCCACCTTGCTAGTCCTTCTTAATAACTGATTCTTGTGCCTGCTGGCTGCCTGTTGTTCAGCTCTTGGACACCCCTCAGAAGGGCAGTTACAGGGATGCACACAGGTTTAATCTCTACATTGGCCAATCCCTCCACTCCACTTTTAGGTTATAGCTTAGGAGCCTAGGAGAATGTGGATGGGACTGTACAAAGCCATTTTCTCTGTTGGAATGACAGAGACGAACTTTCTCCTCACTGTACTGGGTCAGTGATAATGAACACATGGTTGCCCACTAAGAAAAGATGAGAGTCTGCCAGGAGACATTATTTTGGCATCTCCCAGTAATAATAGAATCACACGCAGATGTCTGGAAAGAGGAAGTCCATGAGACAGCTTCGTAAATTGCCATGCTGGATGACTTTGGACCACTTCCGGTTCCTTGTGGGTGACGGACAGGAGCGTGTTTCCTGGCTGGTTTACAGAGCTGATCACTCTGTCTGTACGTTCTTGCAGAGCAGGATGCTTCCCAACTCAATGGTGAAGCACCAGCACGGGGTCCCAAACGTCCCCTCTGCATCACAGCTATGATTTATTATTGTTCTTCTCATGACTGACGTCTCAGTGGAAGAATTCCCCTTCCGTGCATGTGGTAATTATTTGTCTGTTTACTCTGACCCTGACTTTTAAACTTTCTGGGGGGTGATATTACTTTCTGGACACAGATTTCCTTAGGATTTCAATGTTAAGATTTTTGTTTTTCAGTGAGCGATCAGTAGAGAAGTTAGTTGGTGGTGGAGCAAGAGGCTTCTTTCCACACAGTTCAAATCCTTCGCAGAGCAAACCAGGATGCTCAACGGGGAGAGCAGGGCTAAGTGCTCTGAAAGTCATGCATGCTCACATACACATTCCTGGAAGAAAGCTGCCCTTCCCATTTTTCCATATATTGATTTTGGTTTTAGTTTAGCCATGATTAAATTTGCTTTATGTCCAAGGGCTCCTTGTGAAAGCCATTTTAACTGAGGTGGAGGATTGAGGTAACCATGTAGCAAACTTCTTTCCATAGCTGTCTTTTAAAATGCAGGGGCTCCATATGGACAGAGTACATTGATTAGCACGGAAATGAAAGCAGCATGAGCATGAACACCTTGCTAATAATTTTTCCAACCCCCCCAATTATAGTAATTTTTCTTGTTGATTCTACACCCCAATTATCGTTAAGCAAAACTGAAGCATACCGCAAAATGTATACTGTGTATCACCTGGCTAAGAGAGTGTGCTTTGTAGAATACTAATAAAAGGGGGATTTTTTATGTTATTGTTTGTCCTTGAATGCTCTGGGGGAAAAAGCTAACCAAAAACAAAACAACAAAACATTTGGCTGGGCTTTCGTGGCCCAGATTTGCTGAGAATTTTGGGCAGCACCCTTTCCCGGTTGAAAGTCTTTTAGAACCTGGTTAGGAATTAGGCAGCTTTTAAAATTTGCAGGTCTCTGGGTTCCATTAAGAACTCATTTAAATCTTTTCTCACTTGAGCTTGGATTTTTAACTACCCCTTGTGGAGTTCAATTAGGATTGTTATAGAATTAGGCAAGGATGGAAATTAGATTAATGTAAAGAAACAATGGAAAAGATACCATGTCAAGAAATTTATGATTCACATATCTAGATTTTTATGGGGTCATCAAATCCTTAATAATATAGCAATGAATTATGAACCTGATAAAGTCACATGCATACTTTGGAAAAACTCTAGTAATTAATAAAAACACACATACTTTTATGACTGTGAAGCAAATTACCTACATCACCTGCAGCCAGCCTTAGTTGAAATAACTAAATGAATTACATAAGAAATAATGCATGGAAATAAATAGAATAGTCTAGGTTAGGTGAAGAAAAGCTATATAGAAAAAATAAATAAATTGTATGTTATATTTGTATTGGGTTCTTGTTTTAAGGTATGTGAGAAAGGAAATTGAAAATTAAGCCTGGTACTATTAAGGTCCATGTTTTCCAATTGTACAGCATTGCTCAGCATAAAACATTTTCTTTGCCACAGTCCCTTTCCTAGTCTTTCCAATACATGATCAATACTGTTTATGTCCTTGGAGATGAGACAGTGCAAAAGGTAAACCATAAATTAGACTCTGGTTGATGGCTACTTAAAAAAAGAAAACAGGTTACCAGGCCTACTAGCATATGCCTGTAAGCCCAGTGCCCAGGAGCTGGAGGCAGGGGGCCTCAAATTCCTAAGACCTTATTGCCTTTGGGCTCAGATAAAGTGTAGCACAGTTTCATAAAATCAAAAAAAATAAATAAGTCGATAAAAATATAAATTTATCCCATTATAAGGTTCCCCTTGTTGGGTGCTCAGTTCTACTTACTTTGACAGAGATTCGTGCGATGGTCGCCATGATGGGCAGAGCAATCTTATTACCTCCCAAACTCCTTTGTGCTGTTCCTCTGTAGCCACATTCTTCTTCCACTTGGGCAGAATATTTTTTTGTTTCTGTGTGGAACTTCATATGTCTTTGATAACACAACCCTAAGTGCTCACTTCTGGGTCACTGTAAAACACCTCACAACAGCTTGTGACATGTTTTACATCTTCTGACAGTGCTTGACAACCACCAACTTTCCTCCACACCAAGTGGGATGAAGTTGAATATGACTGTCTGGCCAGTGGTCCAGGCGGAATATGTTTTCTATTTCAATCCACACAGGGCTTTGCACCACTTAGAAGCAGCAAGTTAAGGGCACTGGGCCTGTGACCTGGGGTAGGTGGGGTTTAAACCTAAGGACCAGAGGAACAGCCTGAACAAAGCCTAAGTGTGAAAGTACAAGGCATGGAAGAACAGAAGTAAGACCAAAGGCCTGCCATTTCTTTGATGGCTGGAGATCCTTGGTTCCTTTCTGAGCAAGAAGAGATTTGATCTGAAATCTAGTTCCAGAAGAATAATTGTGGAGGCCAGACACATCAGGCTCTGGGGACAAAAATGTGTGGGACTCCAGAAAATGACATCACCCCATCCTTAGATCACATGCATTAAGTTTAGAAGGAAAGAGTCCTTCCAGTAGCATTGAAGAGAAATCTGTGATTGTTAAGGTTAAGAGTCTAATGGTCATCCCTTAATGTCCTAAGTGAAGAAACAAACAGTACTTTATAGGCATTCTACTTAGAAAACCTACACTTGTCTGAATGAACTATATATTAGACATATTTAAAATTATTAGAGCAAACTCATCACTCAGATCACAGGAAGTCTTCATTCATTTCAACTCTGCTTCAAGAGAATGTGCTATATGCAGAGCACCCACATCTTCTTGAAGCCCAGTTATTGGTTAGATTGACTTTCAGGAAATTGGCCACTGTCTCCTAAGCCTTTCTGGCAAAGCCATCTTATCTTGAGGCCAGCAGGCTCTCATCTTTTCCTTAATGGGAGAACTTTCCATCATTATTGGATTTAAATGTTGGCTCTTTTCCCCCCTCCTACTTTCTTGTATTATATTCTTTTTATTTCCTGAACCAGATTCTCAAATCCTGCCTCAGTTGACTCCTTCTGCCTAATCCACCTGATTCTTTCCTGCCTCCCTAACCCTTAACTTTGGCTAGTTCTTGCTCTTGTCTGTGGCCTAGGAGGCCCTATGCTGGATCATGAATCTTACTGATACTACCCAACTGGGGCATATTACCACCGAGAGATTCTGGTCTGATTCACTCCAGATCACTGATTCAACTTTGACTGGTAGTCTGAAGTTTCATCTTTCACTTTTTGAACTTTTCACTCTAGTAATATCAAATGGTTTTCAGACCTCCGTGTCCCACCCTGCTCCAAAAGAGGCATGTGAAATTGGGGTGTTTCACAACTGTTTTACTCACTTACATGAAGACTTTACTGGCGTATTTGGTTCAGGCAGTGTTTTGTTTTGTTATTAAATAGCCTAGGTTAGTTCCAGATTACTCATTAGAAAACTAGATTTGGTTTTGTTTTAGATAGATTCAAGAGAGTTCAGGAAAGAGCACTACTTCAGAATTGAATTCAAAACTGCATTCAGTCCTGGGGCCAATCAGGATGGTCATTCTTCTTTTAGGTTCCTAGTAGTATCTGAGTTTTCACTTAGTTTGGGGAGGTCACAGCAAGATGGAGTTCTAGCAGGGCTGGACAGAGCAGGGGTAAAACTGGATATCTAAATAGATTGGTGGTGGCGCTGAGGAATAGAAATGTCTCATGAGCCGATGCTCAGGGAAGATCGTAACATGTGTTTTCTGACACCACAAACTTCCATTCCCTGTTGGGACAGAGAGTTGACCTTTGTGGTCCCACAGAGGGAAGACTGAATTCCAGAAATCTGTGGAACATCTGTTCGGCTCATTTCTCCAAGGATTACTGAGGACAATGGACCCTGGTGAATGAAAACACAGGCTTTGATTTCAGAAAACTGATCTTTCAAAATAGGTGTGCCAAGAGACCCCCTCTGCCCCCCACTCCTGCTCAGCCCCACACCTGATCCTCAGACCTTGGCATACCTAGGGTGCCTTTTTGTCCCTTTGTGGGGAGAACAATGTTCTAAGGGGTTCCCTGGATGGATGGGGGAGGGGGAGGGGAATGCTGTCACTTGAAACATTTTTTTTCCAAAGTTGAGCAGTTCGGGGGCGGGGGGGGGTGTTGTGCAGATCTGTGGGGGAGGAGGAATGCAGCACCATTGCAGTTGTATTTCTCCAGGTCCCTGGGGTTCTGAGGGCATCTTTACTCCCTGAACACATGAGTCCATTCAAGTTTCCTCACTTGTCACTGGCATCTGTCAGACATGCACAGCAGGATGACAGGGGCTGGCAAAACAAAGGCTAGAGCTCCCAGGAGGGCAGGGCTGGGGGTTCATAACCATGTATGTCTTACGCAGTGACAGATGTTGGCTTGAGTCTACATGACGTGGTTTACAGCTTTGCCCACAGAAGAACTGAGAAGATGCAGGTGTGAGGGGGACGGAACAAGACAGCAGGGGGAGGGAGGAGTCTGGTGTCCAGAGCCAAGGCTGGCCCCTCAGCACAGCCTCTGCTCATCAGGTCAGCCCTGCCCTCCATCTCAGACTCTGAGTGGCATGCTCTTAGCGCCGGCTCATTTGGTCCCTTGTACTAGGGAACTGAGGCTGAGAGGTGTTCCCGCCTACTCTGGGTCACAAATATGGAATCTGAATTCAAGTCCATAGATGGTGGGAGAAATTTAACTTTGCCATGATTAAAATTAAGAGCTCACGTTTCCCTACACCTAAAATTATAGTGATGGTTGAGGTCACTCTGATGACTTTACTGTCCTTCAATTAAAAAAAAATCCACTGCTTTTATGGTTTCACATGTCATCCAAAGATTTGGTAAATTAACTCATGCTGGCCTACTGTTTCCCCCTCATTCTTTTATTTTGTTTCCTCCAGAGGACACATGGCAGAAAGTATTTGCATAGACTCGTCTACCATGACTAAGCCCAGCCCTGGCAATACCAAGCAACCTAACACACCACCATCACAGCATTAACATAGCTCTTCTGATGAATCTTGCAATTTACTTTAGTTACTTTTGTTAAAAGTATCTCAATGCTTTTAACTACTTTTCCTAATTTCAGTTTTTATTGTAAAGTTGATGTTCAGAGGGGTTGCAGTTACATAAGTCAGGCAATGAGTCCATTTCTTTTTGAATAATGTCACCTCTTCCTTCATTTTCTCCCAGTTTCCCCGCCCCACAAGTCGTATAGTTCATTTTCAATGTCGTGTCCAGTAAGTATCACTGCTGAATTAGTTTACCCTTTGTCTCACCCTTTCTGTGCTTCCCCTTCCTCTCCCCAGATCAGATAAATTACACACAATACAAAAGGTACAGAAATAAAAAACAGTGACAAAAGGGAAAAAACAGAAAACAGAAAAAAAATCCCACAAAAAGTAAAATAAAAAAACCTGTTGCTTCCATTTCTTGGGGTTCATGTCCCTCAGTGGATGAATGGATCAAGGAAATGTGGTATATATATACAATGGAATTCTATGCTACCACCAGAAAGAATGATATTGCCCCATTTGTAAGGTAATAGAGGACTTGGAAAAAATTATATTACATGAAGTAAGCCATGCCCAAGGAAACATAGGTTGCATTGTATCCCTCATTTGTAGTAATTCGAATATGCCTATAAATCTACAAGCAAATACTTTGATCTTGGTCAAAGGAAGAGCCTACCTTTCTACTGCCCCCAAGTTCCTATCAGGTGGAGCGTTTCCTTGTCTCTGCTTAAGTAGTTTCTTGGCTCAGGGAGTTGATGTCTGAGTGCATGAAGTGGAAAGAAGAACAGATGACAAAAACAAAGTCAATTGATATGGAAGGCCATGGATGTTGGTTCCTTCCAGTCAGAGCCTAAGTACACTTACATCATGAGGATGCTTTGAGGTGATGACTGGGTGTCCTCACTCCTCACCATCTTTCTGCCTAATGATTGTTTTCTCCCAGCTGCCGACGCCAGGGCTCAGCCTGTGCTCCCAAGCCAAGAGCTGAAAGCTCACATAACCTTTTGAAGAGCATTCTGTAAGTAAATTAGGTCCTCATAACAAAGAATAGCTGAGCAAACAATGCCACGCCATGTGGCTACATGCATTTCCTGTGATTAAAAACATTTGTAGTCAGAGGAAGAGACTTAGCAGAGGGAACTCAGGTCTATTTTATTATGTGGGTTTTAAAATTAAACCAATTGTTTAGAGCACAGACATTTTGAGTCCTGCAGATTATGAGTGGATTAAATTTACTCAGCAAATATTTATTGATCATCCACTCTAATGCCAGCCACTGGTAAAGACACTTGCCAAAGATATCTCTAGAACAGTCATAGGGCTTTTATGTGGTCCTAGGGGAGTTGGTTAAAAGGAGACAGAACAGTGATGATGCAGCTTCCATGTAGGAGAGATATTGCTCTTATGACCCCACTTTCAGTTCTACAAGCATTCTTAAATTCACAGATATCTTACAGACAACACAACACACTGTGATGTTCTCAATCATCCTGCAGAGAACACTTTTTATATGCCAAGGAATTTAGAGTTGGAAGGGTGATTAGGCAATCTCTACAAACATATACTCATGTGTGGAGAAGAAAAAAATATAGGAGGGATGGAGGCAGGTGCCAGTTCAGGGGTATCCCTGCCCATGTGGGAGGAGACCGAGACACTAAGGAAATTGTTTACTCAAAGCCTGAAATCTCCTAAACTACATCCAGAAGATAAGGACCCAATCTCAGATCCAGGGAGGCCTGACAGTCTACCAGGGCTCTTTTATTTTTTTTCCCCGGTCCTGGGGCTTACACTCTGGGCCTGGGTGCTGTCCCTCAGCTTTTCAGCTCACGGTGAGTGCTCTACTGCTTGAGCCACAGCGCCATTTCCCACCAGGGCTCTTTTTATAGGCCCTTCTTGTTGAACATTGACTACGGTCACTGTCCTGCTGTGTGTACCTACACCTGGTACCTCTTCCAGGTATAGGATGGAGATGGAGAAGAGAAACTAGCTGGATTCCTAGAGATCTGTCAGGTGTGATTGTGAATGTGGGTTTGGCAATTTCCTCTTTGGCTAGAGAAAGAGCTAAAGGAAGGTGCTTTTCCTGTGTGCGCATGTGCATGTGTGTTTTATCTTCAAACTTTTTGTTACTCTCTCAACCTTCCCCCTCACAGTGTAAATAGAAGAGATGCCTCTTGTCAAGCAGAAGGCTCTATATTCTTTGCAGTTGAGGAATTCTTTAGAGGAAAAGTCAACTTGAACATTTATTTCATGCATCATTGTATTCTTTGAAATGACGGATTACATCTTAATCCTGCACACATTCTTAAGATGAGGGCTCCATCTGGGAAGACTAACCTTCCATGGAAAAGTCTGGGTCACATATGTCCAACCAGTCCTTTGCCAAGTGCTTAATGGAGCACGCAATTGTGTAGTGAAAGACATTGGGGTTCTCTGAATAGACCTAAGAGAGCAGGGCCTTGGAGCAGCCTGGCATATGAATCGGCCGAGTTCATCTTCAATTGCTGGAGCCATTTGCTTTAAATAATCAACATTAGGCACTCTGCTTTTGTACTATTTCTTTCCACTTTGAATTCTCTTAAGTTTGAAATGATTGAGGATATTTTATTGTCAATTTTATAGTTTTCCTCTGGGTTCATTCCGGTTATTGAAGTTAAAACAAGCTCAAGTAAGAGTCCCTGAATTCTGTGTTACTTTCCTTTGACTATTTATATATTTGTAATTTTAGCAGCTCACATGTATGGGATGCAGTGTCGTCATTTGACACATGTATACAACATGTAATGACCCAATCAGGGTAGTTAAAATTTCCCTGTCCTTCAGCGCTTTTTATTAACGTGATAATCATACATGTTTATAGGGTACAGTGTGATGTTTCAGTTCTTATATGTGACATGTACTGACAAATCAGAGTCATTTCCATCTCCTTATCATTACTTGGTGTTTGGAACTATCAAGCTCCTCTCTCACAATAATTCATAAAGTAAGACATAAGTGGTTGCAAGTGCTCCCCACAGTGGTATGGAACTCTAGAACTTACCACTGATGTCTAGTTGTGTTAGGGAACTCAATGTGCAACCTCCCAGAATCTTTAAATCAGTAATCTGATGAGTCTGTCCTCATGCTGTTCTGCAAAATACAGGAGGTTCAGTTCCAGCAAATGTGTCATCATAAGCCGAATCAAGCTCCAAGTCCACAACCAGTGGCAGACTGTGTCTTGCATTGGGACTGTGCAGAATCACCGACTGTTGGAGCAGGTGGGGCTCTGATGCTGGGTCACGTGGTACCACTGCCTCATTGCAGAGGTCAGGCATAAGGACGCGGACAGGGGACATGCTCTTCCAAGGGCACAGAGCAAGTATATGACAGGCTGGATTCCATGGAAGACTTTCCATCTTCAGTTTATGGAACTGCCATCAGTGACAGGGGCAGGAAGCGTGTATGTATATTTTAGACTGGGAAACCCAAATGTGAGCATAACCCCTCTGCTTGGCTTCTATTTTGGCTTCCAGAATTCTGTTACTAGTTCTCCTTTTATCCTAGTCTCATTTACAGAGCGACTGTCATTCTCAAGGTTGACCGGAGACAGGGCTGGGACCCCACATTTTTATCCTTACCTTCCATCTCTCTCGCTAGTTTCTCCTTTGAGTTTTCAACCAGACCTACTGGAACCTCAGCACACCCTCCCCTCCTTGTCTCCAGTCTCATTCCAAAGTCGCTAGTCTTTTTTGTTTTGGGAGCCTGGCCAGTTGGGCTATTGTCTAACTGGTCATAGAGGGTTGCTTTCGGAGAGTTTTCCTCAATTCTTCCTTCTCCTTTACTCCCCTTGCCTCCTGTCCTGTGAAATGCCATAATCGTCCTCTGTGCTCTTTCCTAGTCTGCCCACCTCTCCGGAGCATCATTGGTGCAGCTCCATTCCAGTCCTTATTGGGTCTGGTGACCAGTCTGCTGTGCCTCTGTTTCCCTCTCCACACCATTCCCAGCGGATCGCTTAGGAACACAAATCCGATCATGTTACTCTCCTTACAGTCTTTCAGTAACTCCCACTGTCTAGTAGATACAGTTTCAACCAAGTAAAGGTGTTTCATAGTCTGTCCCCTGCTTTCTGTCATATTTGATCTCGTACCAACCGTGTCTGTATACCAACTGCATCCTTGGATGTTCTTAAAATGTCTCCTGCTGCCTGCCTCTTTGTCCAATGCTCTGTCCATGGAATGTTCCTTTGCACCTTTGCCTAGATACTCACCCCTGAGCTCCTGTGCAGCTCCCAGGGTCTTCTGCCTTTCTCATTGGCTCAAGACTCTCTCCTGTGAGGCTTTCCTTATCAGTCACATTGGTTCTCTCACCTTTGAGCACCTTAGAGATGCTTGACTAAGCTGGGAATTTTAAAACAACCTATCTAGTTTAGGCTAGCTAGTTGACTGAGCTATATTAGTGAAGAAATATTCAATAGGCAGTCCTGTACACGCGGGGTCCTCATTCCTATGACATGAAGCACATCGGCAAATCTAGGTTTCTCAGACCCCCTGGTAGATGGATTTCATCTTTCCTCCTGCCCTCAGTGTGCTATGTATCCATTATTTTTCACTCACTTGGCTCTGTTCACCTCTGAGCATGCTGAATTCATCTGACAAACGTTGTGGGTTGCATTGTCACAGACTCTTAAGTCCAGACTCATGACAACTTTTGCAAGCATATTCCTGATTTCATGGCTCCTTTGGCCTGTTACATATTTAACTGGTCCCTGTCTTTCTCCGGGAAGATTCCAGGCTCAGCTCTGAGAATGCTGTTCTTAGTCTGTTTGACCCTTTGAGATGACTAGCAGGACCTGTGAGCATCAGGGGAGTGTTACTGGAGTCTGGGCCTCGGGGTCTTGGCTCAGATAGAACAGCATCACTGAGCTAGTTATACAAACCCAGAGCATGGCACTCAGCAGCGGTGCTTTCTTGGAAAACTGTCTAGCAGGTCATGTTCTGTCCCATGGTAACACTCCATATTTAATATGCGTATTGTCTCCCATTCTTTCTCTTGTTCAGTCTTGGATTGGGCAGCACAGCTTGCTACATAAGAGAGACTCCAAAAGTAGTCTGAGCTCATTTGGGTTGAGAATGCCAAGGCTACTTTCTTCACAATGGCAAATTCTTTGTCCCTTGTACCCCATAGAATTCCCATCTTGTGTACCTGGCAAAAGTTTCTTTGAAGAAGGTACTTAGCCTTTCTGGGAGCTTTGCCCCTTTGGCCTATAGTTGCCAGGGCGGTGAAGAACTTGGAAGTTTCTTTGCCATTTGTAGTTGTCTCTGACAGTGTCCCTCTTCTGACTAATGGTGATTCAAAGCAGGGATCTCTCCTCCCCCAGTCTTTGGACATTTGCTTCAAAGGGAAACTCAAGTCAAAATAGATTATTCTCTTGGAGGCTTTTCTTACCAGAATATGCTTTTTTTTAAAAAAAGAATTATCTTGAAATAGTTGTATGAAGAGGTTTCAATCCAACAGGCCAGTTTATGAGCATAAAGCATCTTGATCAATTTCACCAATTCCGTCACTCTCCCTCACCTCTCCCAACCCTACCCGTTCCCCTGAGCTACCAGGTTCCATTTTCGCCTATGCACAACTGCATTTGCTTGTCCTTCTGTTGGAACAGGGATGGAGTCTATGAACATGAGCCCATCAACACTTCCACATGATGGATGTGCCACATTGCTCTTAGTCATCCACCGTTTGTGAAAACTGTAGTTTCTCAAGACTCCCCAAAGGAAACCAACCTTGAAAATGAATATGTTCATTGAGAGATGCCCATGTCCATTGAGAGATTTGTCCATGGAGAGCTGTCCATTTGAGATGGTCACATGTCTTTGGAATTGTGATCAAATGATCACATAGGGTATTTTCTGTAAATCCTTTAAAAATCTTACTCTCAAGGACACTTTATTTTTATTACTAAAATAACCCTTTAGGAAAGTCTCCACACACCGACTGTTTGAGAAGAAAGTCGTGTCCATGAGAAGCAAAGCCATTGCTTTGGGGGCATTATCTTTCTAAGATTCTGGCTGGTCTTTTGAGTGAGCCTCTTGTCTTTCAACTTATTCTTACCTTCTGATGTCTTTTTCTCCACATTTTAGGCAATATTTGAAAAGATTCTTATAATCAGTCATTCTCTTGATTCTTTCTGTTGGTTTCTATTCATTCAACAAGATTTCAAAGTGAAGTGAAATTAAATAAAAATGACAGGCACTATAGCAGTCCAAGCCTATTGACATGTCCAAATGGACTTAGAAAAATATTCTCCAATATAAACATTAAATTTTTTCCTATTGGTTAAAAATTCTTTCCAAGGGTTTCCAGACAAATGATACAATGATACATACTTTTAAGTTTGACTAATTAGTATTTTAGACAAATTGACACTCAAATGATGGTAACCACTGTTTATTTAAATAAAGAAGCAGAAAAATAGATGTCAAATGAGCTATATAACGAACAATAAATCTGTTCTACTAGAACCATCCTCTTGCAGTTTTTCTAGCCAAAAAGAGAAAATATTTTCTACTTGTGAGTTTTTAGGCTATGTGGAAATGGAAGTTCTTTACCTGGTTGCTTGTTTTGACTGATTGTTAATTTTAGGCTGAATACTCAACATAACAACTCTGACCTATCAAAGAGCAAGGTTAGGATCCAAAAGAGTTGGTTTTTTTCCCCCACACCAATGTTCCAACCATGTGTTTGCTTTTCAGCTTGGCTACATTTTCATTAAATACCTGTTGGGTTCTTTCTGTTACGATCAATCAACTTCTTTTTCTGTGCACTTTAAAATCAAAATAGATACTAATTTATTTGTTCTCAAAGCAATGTTGTCATTTGTCCTTTAATCAATTGGAATAAAGAGTGTGGTAACTTCCATCAATCAGTCTATTTGATTGTATGGAAAAAAATGAGTTAGGCAAATTGATAGAAAAGAAGAAGAAAGCTTACAATATGGCTAGGGTGATAGCAAGATATGTGAAAATAGACAACTAGTTAGTATATAATATAAGGGCCAAATAGTTTTGGTGAGTTTATTCATGTTAGAATAGAGCAGCCTTGACAAGAAGTTTGGTGTTGAAATAAGTCTGACTTGAAATAAAGAAATACTTCAGTAAAATTTCAAATTGTTTTTCAAAAAGATTTTTTTTGGCCTAAGTCTTTGGGAAACAGATCATATTGTTTTTCAACTTTTATTCTGTAAAGTAAGTGTATTATGCTGTATTGTTAATAAATATTAGAAGAAAAATTGAAAGGGGTAATGATGAATCGCACTTTGGATTAGTTTTACTGACATGTGGAAATGAGGTTAGAAGCTAGATAATTTACAAATTTCCTCTTAGTTACATGAATTTAACATGGTGCTAGGCTTAAGTAAAAAGAGCAAAATTAAGAGAATCTCCAGTCATATACTATTTATATGGCCAGTTTGTTTCTTGAGTGAGAAAGTAGAAATATTAAGTTATTGGTCATTGTTAAAAGTAACCTGCATAGGATTCTGTGTGCCAGTATTCAGTTATATGAATGAAACGTGACTAAAAGGTAGGTTGAATTTGGTTTGCTCCATATCCTAAAATATAGATGGCTGGTCTCTTATCTTTTCTAGGCCAATCTTGATGGTGTGGTTAGTTGCAATGGCAATATCTTTCATTCAAATACTGAAGCTCTTTCAACCAATACGTTTAAAGTGTAATGCTAAGAAAGAAAGAAAAAGAAGATTTGTTAGAATCCCAGGGCAAATTCTAGAATCATGGTACTCCACTCAAGAGACGTTAGTCAAGAGACCTTGAAACAATGGGAACAATTGCTTAGAGGGCTTCCTCCCGCCCCCCCCATTTTAACTTCATTAATCAGAAAAGGAGAGCCAAGTCTGGTCCAAGGATTACGGTTCATATTAAGAAGAAGAATCTTAGTTTTTCCATTCGAATTTCAATGATTGTGCAAATCTAAATTAAAAACATTGAGAATGTCCAAAATGTTTGTCATCTATTTTTCAAGCCACAATAGCAGCTCGATATAGTACACTATGTACAGGCAAACTCAACACCAGCTTTATGAAATTAACTAAGTAGAGAACTAGCTACCGGCTCAGGTTTCAAGTGTTTGACTTAAATATTAATATTCAGAAAAACTTTAGTTCTTGCAGAGTTTAAGGAAATAAGTGATTCTTCAAACACATGCATACTTTATGACTGAAATCATAGGCAACTTGTTCCTCACAACATGAAAATAATTTTACATATGTCTATTTAGTGAAATACGTTTTTTGGAAACAATCTTATTTATTTTCCAGTGCTGCTTATGATGTCAAGACTGTGCTCAAGTAAACTCTTCCTTCTCTCTTGTTGTTCTCTTCTCTCCTCCTTAATCTCTCTCTTTTTCTCCCTCACACATTCTCACTTTTTGTAATACGCTTTGATTGGTTTTTCTATCTGAACTTCTACATCTCAAATTTATCCAGAAATTCCAAGGGAATTCTTTTTTTTTTTTTATTGTGAAAATACTGTACAGAGGGGTTACAATTACATGGGCAAGATAATGAGTACATTTCTTATCAAGCATTGTAGCCTCCTCCTTTGTTTCTCCTTCCCATCCTCCCCCCACCACCCCACCTAATCCTCCTCCCCCCCCCTCCGCCCCCCCACTAAAGTTGTAAAGTTCGTTTTTCCACATAACGACTTGTACATCTCATTGTTGCAATGGATCCACCTGTATTCCTATTTAAATTATTTGTTTTTTTCCCCTTCCCCTCCACAAATTATACCAACCTCACATATAGTGAAAGCAGGGGTTCCAAGGGAATTCTTATGAGACATTATGGATAGATAATAAAATCATGAGACATTAAAATACCAAGCATCTAGAACTTCAATAACTAAATGAACTATCAAAGTAGTTATCCTTAGAGACTAGATGTTCAGACGATGGTATCTCCAATCTAAACAATTTTGAAACATTTTTCTGGAAAGAACTTCATAGCCAATGAAGGGGCAAGGCCAGAAATTATTCTTGAAATTTTATAATCTACCTTTTGAATGAAAGATAAGAACTCAGTTTAATCATCCGTCTTGTTCAGTGGACTTGGATTTTTTATCTAATATTTCTCATCCTGAGAGAGAGAGAGAGAGAGAGAGAGAGAGAGAGAGAGAGAGAGAGAGAGAGAGAGAGAGAGAGAGAGAGAGAGAGAGAGAGAGAGAGAGAGAGAGAGAGGAGAGAGAGAGAGAGAGAGAGAGAGAGAGAGAGAGAGAGAGAGAGAGAGAGAGAGAGAGAGAGTAATTGAGAAGAAACAAGGGAGCCTTCATTCTTCACCGACCCGAAAGGCACAAAAGAAGAGAGAACTACCATTGCAAATGCAGAATGTGATATAGGTGAGAGTTTTCCTACTGAAGCTGAAGAGTTGAGAGGCGCTTATCTTCAAGCTTACTCCCCTGTTTGCCCTCAAAATTCTGATGGCACTTTCTTTAGTCAAACTTGACAGAAAGCTGGAGAGCCAAGGGGTCTACTTCACTCAGGTTATGCAGGTCTGCTTTCCCACAGCAAAGTGCAGCATGGAAAGTGATCCGGAGGGGAGATAGAGGATGGCCTGCTTGGGCATTTTGGACTTTCATCTGTTAATTAATGGTCACTGAAGTCCTCCCTGAAGACTTGGGTAGGAAGATGGAGGATAGTTGCTGAAGAGAAGGATTCTTTACGGAGAATCTAAGCTCACAGGAATAAGTACACAGTCCACAGGCAAGTGAAATGTTTTCATTCTTTCCTTATAATAAATCTTATTCCTTTATAGCTGTGTCTTCCTTTTTCATAGGAGCATATGTGAATTTTTTTTTTTTTTGGTGAAATACGATATTTTCATCATCCATCAACTCTGAGGTGGAACAAATACATCTTTTGGTTGGGATTTATAAAAGAGAATTGAAACACACAGGCTGACAATTCAAAAGGGTGCACACACATGTACACACATATATTTTGAGAATCATCTCTGTATACCAGCTGTATGCCTGAGTGAGACAGAGTCCTGGACTTTTGGAATGGGGAGATTAAAAGCAAAATTTTCTAATCTATGATAATCCAAGTCGGTTTTCTTTTGGCAGTTTTTAGTTCACTGAGCCCAATTTCAATGCCTTGGCAGGTTCAGTGATGTTTTATTTTTGCTGGAAAATAGGAGCACAGTCAGTAATCATGAGTGCCAGAGACATAAAAGACAAATTAAAATGACTGCACTCTGGAAAGCATTATAAGTGTTAGGCCCCAAGCCTTGGCCTGCTGTGTCAGAGTCTGATTACCTAACCAACTTCTCTTCTCTTATAAAACCAAGTCATCTTACATCCAAAAGAAGGAATTAATGTTGTTCCTATGAACATAGTGTTAATTATTGATCTCATTATTTCAGCACATATCATCCATGATCACTATTATTGTCTGTTGAATAACAGTATCTTGAAAGTTTCCAATGAGATACTAGGAGAAAGCATTTATGGCATATTCTCTCTGGTGAAATGGGAGAGAATAAAGTGTGATATCAAAACTGTTTGTGGTCCAGGTGGTCCCATTGGTGAAGTCTAGCAAATATATAAGGAAGGAATGTCTGTTTTACATAAAATCCTTCAGAAAACATGGGAGAAGAAAATAATAGCTAGCCTAATGAGACCAATGGAGTTCTGATTTTTTTTTAAAAATTAAAGATATTACAAAGAAAGGACAAGAAGAAAGTTGTAGCAACTACCACACATGAACAAAGATACTGACCCTAAATCAGATGATCAGTAAATTAAACCCAAATAAGGTAAAGAAGATTTCATATAGAAGTGGGAGTTGTAACTGGAGGTGTGAATGAGCACAAGGCTCTGAGTTCAAATCCCAGTGCTGAAATACTCCCCAACAAACCACTGGAAAGTGGGAGATGTCCCAGAAATGCATTTTTGGCTCAGTATTTGAAAAGAATAAAAACCAGATAATCTTTTCAATAGGTGCAAAATTAGTCTTTATACCATCTTTTTAAATGTGTACATGATCTCATATATGATGTAACACATACTTTAAAAGATTAGTCTTTTTTTAAAAGAACATAATGACAATCCCCATAGTTTACTGGACAACTTTAAGATTATTTTTCCATAAGTATTAGACTTAATTTTTAAAATGCTGGTAGGGTACCTCACAGTTTGGACTTGCCTGGCATGATGAATGAGTCGCTGTGTTCACCTGTAGAATACACTTTTATTTTGTCCAACATCCACATTTTACCTATGGAAAGTGAACTTCCACAGAATCTATCAAAAGCAAAGAGAAGTCTGAGGGTCTTTGCATAGACTGTCAGCCACTTATAATGGATGGGAAAAATGACTAAATCAGGGTGCAGTTCAATAGACAGCAACTCCATACATCTATGCATCCACCCATGCATGCACCCATGCATACGTGCATGCATCAATCTATATCAAGTAGCTGAGTATCTAGTTTGTGTAAACCACAAAATAAATGAAGCTACTGTTCACATGGAATGTGTGTTCTGATGAGCTTGTTGATAGTAATAATGTTTATGATTATTTAATGGATTAGAAACTTTAGGTAGAAGAGTGGTGGTGGTTCTTGGTCTTCTGTAGTTTGGATGACATATGAATGGGCAAGAATATAACTTCTAGACCTGTTAATTTCATTTCTGGCCAAAGACAATCTGCATTCTTTAGCTTCCTTTTCCTGCTCATCTGTTTATAAATTCTATCTATTTTAGGAATTGGTTCTACGCTCTTTTTTTGTGGCACTGGGGTTTGAAATGAGAGCCTTATGCTTGCTTGGCTGGCACTTTTCCACTAAGTCATACCTCCAGCCTTAGTTTTTGTTGGTTATTTTGGAGATGGAATCTAGTGGGCTTTTCTGCCTGGGCTGACCTCAAAATGAGATTCTCTGGATCTCAGCCTCTTATTTAGCTAGAATTATAAGCAGATGCTACCAATTGCTAGTGGAACCTATCCTTCTTGATCCACTTGATTACAAAGCAACTTTGCTTTTTAAAAAAAATTCCTTCTGCCCGGTGCCGGTGGCTCACACCTATAATCCTAGCTACCCAGGAGGCTGAGCTCTGAGGATCGCAGTTGAAAGCCAGCCTGGGCCAGAAAGTCCGTGAGATTCTTATATCCAATTATTCGCCAGAAAACCAGAAGCGGTGCTGTGGCTCAAGTGGTAGAGCGCTAGCCTTGAGCTGAAGAGCTGAGAGACAGCGCTCAGGCCCAGAGTTCAAGCCCCATGACTGACAAAAAAATAAAATAAAAATTTCCTTTTGTATTTAGCATATCTATGACTTTGGGTGATAGAAGCATTCTCTGTGCCAACTCCGTGCCTGTAAGATTCCCAGTGTGTTCTAGTGACTTGTTGACTTCCCAAACATTACATTATGAGAAATTCATAGTTAAGATTGTAAGATGACACACGCATGTGCATGTGCACACATACACACACACATCTATGTGCACAATATGGCTCATTAAGTAATAACTAATCACTATTGTGGTTAAGGAGATATTAATTCAGAAACCACTTGAGCCTAGAAAGTGCTGGGGAATATGTTTAAACTCAGAATTTACAAGAGGCTCTTGGAAAGGCTGGAAGCACAGTTTGCAGAGTGCCTAAGGGTTGAAAGTTACATTGACCCTTTTGAGCAATGAAACTTTGGCAAAGGATATGTTTTAATGAGGCTCTTTTTTTTTTTCTGAGAGAGAAGACTGGAGTTCTACTTGCTGTATATAAAACCCCCTATAACCTCTTAACAGGTGTTCCAAGAATAAAGAAAGCTACTGTTCTGCTCTCCTTTGAGACGCGTTCGTGTCACACTGTTCAGGTCCAACCTCAAGGGTAGAGGAAGGGATGCCAAAATTCAACGGTTCCCTTTCTCCAGCTTCAGAATCAGGAAATAAGAAAGTGCCCATGTTAGCTCTGGAAACAGCTTTGAAAAGACTTTGTATATCTTGTCCCTTTCTGTGACTGTCTCAGAGCTAAGAAGATAATATTTTATGCATAGAATTCAGGTCAGCACCTTCAAGTTAACTTCATTTTTCTAGAGTTGTGCCCAGTGCAAAAGCTTTTCTTTGGTGGACTTTCTAGAAATACAGTGCCAACAAATAAAGAGCATCAGAAAGCTGTGACTTTTGGCACAGAGGATTCCAGAACAAAACTGAAACCATGTGTCTCTTTCAAGCATCATATCTTGACTCATCCTGAGTTTGAACGTCACTGGTAGGCAAAACAAATCTAAAATAACTATCTTAACCTGATTAACATTTCTGACCTGCTAAGAATTTCTCTTAAGATGCAGGAAATGAGATTATCATTCTCTTTGGAGGGGTCAGCACTAGGGGAAGGATTAGAAGAGTGTGTGACAATTAAAATAAAAACAAAATAAAAACACAACCTACCCCTTCTTCTGCCCTCACACCTCGTAAAAATAAAATCTTAACCAAAACAATGAAAACCCAAGAGCTCTAAACAAAACCGAGTGCACTGAGAGATCTCATTAAAAATGTGGTACAGTATAAAAGAAATACCAGGATGTTATGAAAGCTGTGGGACATCTGTCCAGGTGTGGAGAGAGTATAAAAATGGAGAAAGAGTAAGGTCCTGTTGCCATCATAGGTTTTCCTGAACTTTTGGAAAAATCCTCAAGGGCAGAGTCTCTGAATTCCATTTCTATTCACTAAGGCAGCTTGACCAGTTTTGTTTTCTCTATTTTTAAGACTTATTGGCAAGCCTGCTTCACAGAAAGACCTGATTGTAATGCACGCATGAGATCCTCAGGTAAAGAAATCAAAGCCAAGTCTGCCCAGTGCCATACTGTGAGAGCAGAGGGCTGGCTTTTATTAGCTTGCCTACATTTTCATTCTTGTAAACACAGTTCTTTTTTTTCCCTCTCTAATCAGCTGATTGATTATTTTTCCAAGGAATTTGCGTGGTAATGTGTCCTTGTTTTATTATATCATTTTATTGCAAAGAAAGATGACAACAAAGGGATTTTAAAATAGCCTTATTTATTTTTATTTTTAATTTTTTTTTTTGCCAGTCCTGGGGCTTGAACTCAAGGCCTGAGCATTGTCCCTGAGCAGCTTTTGCTCAAGGCTAGTGCTCTACCACTTGAGCCACAGCACCACTTCCGGTTTTCTGGTGGTTTATTGGAGATAAGAGTTTCATGGCCTTTCCTGCTTGGGCTGGCTTTGAACCGTGATCCTCAGATCTCAGCCTCCTGAGTAGCTAGGATGACAGGGGTGAGCCACCGGTGACCAGTGGAACTCAGCTAATGTCCAAATTTATCTCCACTGCCCATCTTCTTTGTATTATTCTCCATCCCAGGACTTTGAGATTTTTTTTTTCATTGTATTACAACTAAATCCTCCTGTCTTCCAGAATTACAAACTTACCTTTCAGGAGACATTTGACAATATTAAGAGGCATTTTTGGTGGTATGATTGAGTCAAAGTCAGCTTGAACATGGAAGTCAATCTCCATGTAAAACAAAGAGAATATGACAGCCCAGGACACACGTGTGCAAGGCCAGTTTGTTCTCTTGTGTGTGTGTGTGTGTGTTTATGTGAGGGACAGGAAAAGGTTTTACTAGGGAGTGAGAAAGTTAAACGGAAACTCTTTGGTACTTTGGGCATTAAGTGAGAGTTGGAGAGCTGTGCCAGGCAAGGGGCTGCAGTTGCTAGGCAAAACTAGCCTCAAAGTCAAGCCATTTCATTGGATTGGACTTGCCAGACAATATGTCAGACAAATGGTTTTGTGTCGTAGCTAGCTATCCTATGTGATCTGTGCAGTAAGCTAGGGTTGGAAATTTCCTTGTTTTAGATTCTGTTATCAAGAAAATCATGCTCAAAAGACCTCCAGAATGGCTTTTGCTGGCTTCATTTTGCCAGGGCTTGACTCAAATAATTCCATTTTGAACTTGACAGCTTTCTCACTGGGACGGATGTTCCTGGGATCTGGTGAAAGGAGGCCACAGATACTGATGAACTTCTCACAATGCCCAAGACAAAGAATTATCTGGCTATATATTTTTTTTTAATTTAAAATTTTATTTTATTTTATTTGAGAACATACTGTACAGAGGGGTTACAATTACATGGGCAGGATAATGCATACATTTCTTACCAAGCATTGCAGCCTCCTCCTTTGTTTACCCTTCACCTCCCTTCCCAGCCACCCCCCTCCCCCCCACCCAATCATACCCCCCTCCCCCCCCCACACCGACATTGTAAAGCTGGTTTTGACATGACATTTTGTACTTCTCATTGTTGCAACAGGTCCACCTGAATCCTTAAACGACTTGTTTGTCCCCATCTCCTCCACATGTTATACTGATCTGGCTATATTTGTATGTCAGTATTATATGTCAATATGTCAACTATATGTCAATATTTCTGAGATTTGGAAATCTTTAATAAGTCATCTTCCTTGGCATTTAATAGTTTGTGTGATTTATAGTGGCCTGGTAACCTTACTTTATACACCAAGACCTGGGATATACCAGGCTCATAGCTCCAATTTATTTTTAGTGGATACAGTTTTACAATTGTATTTGTAAGTACAATTTTACATATCAAAGAGAGAGAGAGGGAGGGAGGGAGGGAGGGAGAGAGAGAGAGAGAGACAGACAGAGAGAGATTGATGAAGTCTTCTTCTGTCCTGTTGATGCTTAAGAATAGCTACCAGCTATTCTGGTTTTATCAACATTGAAAGTAGATTCTGTGCAACTGCAGAAAATTTGACATAGGGTTCTTTAAAAAACAAAACACCCCTACCCCTTTTCTCACCCTGCATCAGTACACCACTTAACCTATGCTATCACTAGGCTTTTAGTCATTAAATACAAAGGAAGATACTCACTCCTTTCCCTTCCTTGTCTGTAAGCCTGCAAAAATGTACTGAATTTAGGATAAAGTAGTCTACATTCTATGACCATTTTAGTTTGCTATGGAAGAGAAATGTCAAACATCTTCATTTAATTTTCAAGTTGTAATTGTCCAGGTTTGGCTGATGATTGGTGCATATTTGCCCTTTCCAATATATTTGAATAGAAAAGGAACAGACGTATGCACTTCCTTGTTGTATTCTGTGATGTTCATTTGTAGTTGATATATTTGCATGTTCATAGGTCTGTGCTGTTCTTATTTCCATAGTAACCATACAGCCCTACAAGTTCTTTCAAAGGCAATCTGTTGTTCATTTCCCAGTTGATTAGAAGCTTCCTTCCTCCCTTCCTTCTTTCCTTTCTATTTTCCTATTTATCCTCTTCCTCCCTCTTTCCCTTCATTCCTCCATTTTTTTTGTCATTCATGGGGCTTGAACTCAGGGCCTGGGCACTGCCCCTGACTAAACTCTTGCTTAAAACTAATGCTGTACCACTTTGAGCCACAGTGCTACTTCTGATTTTCTGGTGGTTAATTGGAGATGAACTTTCCTGCCTGGGCTGGCTTTGAACCACAATCCTCAGATCTTAGCCTCCTAAATAGCTAGGATTGTAGGTATGAGCCACCAGCACCCAGCTTCATTCCTGGTTGTCCCTCTCTCTCTTTTCCTGCTTTTGGAATGAGAGGAAGTAGAGGGTTGAGAGAATGCTATATATATAGATCTATCTATCTATCTATACAGATATATAGTGTTTTCCCCTTAGAAATACGTGTGTCATTATAGTCTGGATATGAAATAACCCACACAGGTCTGTGTATTAGCTCATGGTGCTGTTGGAAGGCAGTAGAACAGTGAAGAGGAGGGGTCCCAGTGGAGGAAGGTAGGATACTGGGAGCATGCTCTTGAAGAGATATTGGGACCCAGGCCCCCGCTTTCTCCCTGCCTCTTGACTGCCCTGAGAGGAGCCACCTCTTCTCCCATGCACTCCTTACCATGGTCTGCACCTTGCCCCATGCCCGAGGCAACGTTTCCTCATTCTAAGTTATCTCAGGTGTTTTCCTTACAATAATAAAAGTTGATGAACACATGTAGATACCTTTTTGTTTTTGTTGGTCATGGGGCTTGAACTCTGGGCCTGAGTGCTGTCCCTTCAGCTCAAGCCTAGTGCTCTACCACTTGAGCTACAGAGCCACTTCCAGTTTTCTGAGTGGTTTATTGGAGATAAGAGTCTCATGGCCTTTCCTGCCCAGGCTGGCTTTGAACCACCATCCTCAGATCTCAGCCTCCTGAGTAGCTAGGATTACAGGTATGAGCCACTGATGCCCAGCTACATGTAAATACCTTTACATGATATGTGAAATAGTTTTTCCCGGATTTTTTTTTTTTTTTGAGATGGAGATCTTATTTTGCCCAGATTGGCCTCCGACTCATAGAACTTCATGTTAATCATGTCAAACTATGTTATCTCAACTTTTTTTTTTTTTGCCAGTCCTGGGGCTTGAACTCAGGGCCTGGGCATTATCCCTGAGCTTCTTTTGCTCAAGGCCAGCACTCTACCATTTGAGCCATAGCACCACTTCCAGCCTTTTCTGTGTATGTGGTACTGAGGAATCTATCCCAGGGCTTTAAGCCATATCCCCAGCCATTGATTGAGCATCTCTCTGTTCTAGGTCAGGCTGGGGCTGGGGTTGTAGAGATGACAAAACAATTGACAAAAGTATTGTCTTTCAAGGACTCACAGCTGAGTAAAGGACAGACACACAGACAAATGTTCCAGCCTAGATGTTCTTGGTTGTATAACACATCACTGTGACCTTGAGACTGAATCACATGCCCTGTGAGATGATTCTACCACAGGTCTTCACTTGTGCTCTGTACTTTATATTCAAATACAGCATCCATGAAAATGTTTTTATCCATGGCTAGGTATAGTAACTCTCAATGAAGGGGAATGATCATGGTTCGCTCTTATCTAAGATGCATCCATGGACCTGCAGCCCTATTGGGCAGCCTAATTGTTCCTGAGTTCTACAGCCCAGTCTGACCTCATTTGTCCCTCTTTGCTAGTTCAGTGGTTGTATGAGCAGCTGAATAATAAGTCCCAGGCTTAGGGTTAGCTGATTCTGCCTCATAACATGCAAACACTTAATACTAATCTGGACTTTTCCCACCCTGGCTAATCATTACGTCTCAAAAAATGCTGACCAAATCTGAAAATAATCTTCGGCTCTGTCATTGATTTAAGAAGTAATGTGTTCCAGTGTGGCTAGCTTCTCAAACCATCTCCTAGTGACTGGCATTCATGGCTGTGGTGGGTATTCATTTTTGTTAAATTAATCTTTTAAGAGTGAGTAATAGCCCTAAGAGCTAGAGTATTTTTCCTCTGCGAGTGGGATGCAGTTTAGAAATTCAGCCTGGCCAGGCTTCAAAAGCAGAGATCTGTGCAGCGGCATGTGTGGTGGGGCCAGTGTTGGATTGTGGTTGCATTCAGTTTTAGAGCAGTTCTTGTGTTATGGGGTGTGATGCCCTGGACAGTCCTTGGATCTACAGAATTCTTAGGAGACTTTAGGTGATAGTAAATGTGGCTGGCTAACTGGCTCTCAGCTGGCTTCTCCTGTGAGGTTTAGTAAAGGGATGAATTGTAGTGTGTGTGTGTGTGTGTGTACACACATATGTGTATTTAATGAATGATGGATCAATGTAATTTCCAATGTTCACATGAAGTAGTTCTACTTTTTATAACTACACATTAATATCCAAACTTACTTTCTCTTAGGACAGCTTCTCTAAAACATGCTCTTAGTTTTATGTACAAGCTATTTGGGATGAATATTAATTCACATTTTTGTTTCTTTGGCTGTATGTAACACTTAAAAATGAGCATATATGCATGAAGGGGTGTCATGGAATTTTATACATGTTTATAATGTATGTGGAATTCACCAAATTCATTCTCTATTGCTCTTTCTTATCTGACCGCCTGCCGTTTTAGTCAATTTCAGTGGGTTTCATTATTCTACTTTCATGAATGCATATAAAACACGTCAACCATCATTGTTCCTCCACCACTCCTTACACTCATCCCTCCCACTGATTACCCACCCCCTCCCCAAATAGTTCCCATTTTACACTTGTGTCCTTCCCTCCTCGTCTACATCTTCCTCCTCCTCTTCCTCCTCCTTCTCCTCTTCTTCTTCCTCTTTCTATACCTCTTCTAATGGTCCTCCTATTCCTTCTTTTTTATTTTTGGTCTCGATTCTGTATATGAAAGAACATTCAACATGTCTTTCTCAGTATGACTGACTTTGCTTAACATGACCTCTGACTCCATCTGTTTTCCTTCAGACAACATAACTTTATTCTTCTTTGTGGCAAAAGAATAGTTGCTTGTGTATACATACCACATTTTCTTTATCTACTCAATACTGAGTCTCAGTATGTACCTAGATTGATCCATAGTTTGCTTATTGTGAATAGTGCTGTCCTAAACATGGGTCTCTAGATATCTGGACTATATGATGACTTATATTCTTTTAGATATATGCCCAGAAGTGGTATTGCTGGATCATCTTGTAGTTCTATTTTTAGTTTCTTGAGGAACCTTCAAACTGATTTCCATAGTGGCTGCAATAATTTGCACTCCACCAACAGTGTATAAGGGTTCCTTTCTCTCTCCCTGAATCCTCACCAGCATTTGTTCTTCTCTTCTCTTCTCTTCTCTTCTCTTCTCTTCTCTTCTCTTCTCTTCTCTTCTCTTCTCTTCTCTTCTCTTCTCTTCTCTTCTCTTCTCTCCTCTCCTCTCCTCTCCTCTCCTCTCCTCTCCTCTCCTCTCCTCTCCTCTCCTCTCCTTTCCCCTCCCTTCCCCTTCCCTCCTCTCCTCTCATGTTCTCTCCTCTCCTCTTCTCTCCTCTCCTCTCCTTTCCCCTCCCTTCCCCTTCCCCTTCCCTCCTCTCCTCTCCTCCTTTCCCCTCCCCTCCCTTCTCCCCTCTCCTCTTCTCTTCCACTTCACTTGGCTTTGATTTGCTGTGCTTCACTTCTGTTTTTCCTTCCCTCCTTTCCCCTCCCCTCTCCTTCCCTACCCACCTCTCCTCTTCTCCCCACTCCTCTCTTCTCCTCTCCTTCCCTTTCATCTCCTCCTATTTCCTCTCTCCTCTCTCTTCCTTCCATCCCCTCTTCTCTTTTCCTCTCCCTTCCCTGACTCTCCATTCCTCTCCTCTCTTCTTTTCTCTCTCTTTCCCTTCCTTCTTACTTACCAATTTGTATCCCTTTTATGTTTTTTTCTGTTGACTGAATGCTTTGGGTAACAATTCAAGCACTACATTGAATAAAATAGGAAAGAATGTATACCCTTTTATATTGTTCTTGACTTCAGAGTAAACGCCTTCAATTTTCCACATTTAGTAGAGTATTGGTTTTAGGTTGGTTATATGTACTCTTTATTGTGCTGAGATATGAAACTGTTCCTATTTTTCTTCTGAGCTTTTATCAGAAAGCCATGTTTCTACATCAATTGAGATGGTCATGTGATTTTTGACACTTACTATATAATGTAGTAGATTTACTGATTTGCATACATTGAACTATCCTTGCATTCCCAGAATAAAACTAACTTGATCATAGTATACGACCTTTTTAATGAATGTGATATTTAATTTGGTGTGCAAGTATTTCATTGAGAAATTTTGTACTTTCTTTATTAAGGAAACTGGTTAAATATTCTTTTCTTTTGTCCTTATACAGTTTTGGTATTTGGAATTAAGTTCCCACTAAACTTAGCAAATAAATGACTAATACAAGAATTTCACCTTGTGGCTAAATTGACCAAACTTTAAAAAAATTAAAATATACAAATACCCAAAATGATCAAAATTAAATAAGAGGAAGTTGACTTCTTCTTTTTTTTTAATATTATTTTATTTTATTTGAGAACATACTGTACAGAGGGGCTACAATTACATGGGCAGGATAATGCATACATTTCTTACCAAGCATTGCAGCCTCCTCCTTTGTTTACCCTTCACCTCCCTTCCCAGCCTCCCCCCTCCCCCCACCCAATTATACCCCCCTCCCCCCCCACACCGACATTGTAAAGCTGGTTTTGACATGACATTTTGTACTTCTCATTGTTGCAACAGGTCCACCTGAATCCTTAAACGACTTGTTTGCCCCCATCTCCTCCACATGTTATACTGACATCAAATATAGTGAAAGCGGGGGTTACACTGTGGGGGAGGGACATACAAAGCAACAAAGAAATAATCTTATAAATGCGTTAGAAACATATGCATGAAAGAAACGAAAACATTAAAATACATATTTAAGGGTTCATTTTCCTAACATCACATTATCTGACCTTTTCTGCTTGACTCATACCTATACTAGATATTGCAAATAAGGGAAACCATGGGACCTATGCTTCTTTGGGCCTGGCTTACTTCACTTAATATAATTTTTTCCAAGCCTTTCCATTTCCTAACAAATGGGGAAATGTCATTCTTTCTGATGGAGGCATAGAATTCCATTGTGTATATATACCACATTTTCTTGATCCATTCATCTACTGAGGGGCGTCTGGGTTGGTTCCATATCTTAGCTATGGTAAATAATGCTGCAATAAACATAGTTGTGCTGGTAGCTTTAGTGTGGTCTTGTTTGTAAACATTTGGGTAAATGCCCAAAAGTGGGATTGCTGGATCATAGGGGAGATCTATGTGAAGTATTTTGAGGAACCTGATAAGAGGAAGTTGACTTCTATCTCCCACAATCCTAATTAGCAGAAAAAAATGGAATTTCTAGTCTTCAGAAAGGAATACAAGAACATTAATCTTCAGAATGGAGAGTTTAAGGATCAAAGTTAGCTTTGTGGGCTAGCAATATATCCTAGGTGAAATAAAATGGCTTGAAAGATGTATCTTTTTTTTTTTTTTTTGGTCAGTCATGGGGCCTGAACTCTGGGCCTGGGCACTGTCCCTCAGCTCTTCAGCTCAAACTTAGTGCTCTGCCACTTGAGCTACAGCGCCACTTCCAGCTTTTTCTGCTTATGTGATGCTGACAGGGCCGCATGCATGCAATGCAAGCGCTCTACTACTAAGCCACCTTCCCAGCCCCTTGAAAGATGTATCTTTGAGAGTGGTTTTTTTTTTTTTTAAGATTGACATTGTATCTGGAAGGTATTTATCTAGAGAACAGAATTATATCCCCAACCCCTGAGGTCTGATATTGAGAATCCTGACAAGAAAGGACATTCAAAGACCTAATGAGGGGAACTGCCCAGTGTCTCCTACAGCTCTGCCAAGTATGTTTTCTTCCAATAGCTTTACTGGAAGGAGCTGCTTCTGGCCACATGTGTGCTGGATACTCAGCGATGTTAATTCCTGCTGGGACCACAACTGAAATGCTGAGATGGGAAACTACTTGTAATATTGTGAACAGAAGTGCTATCTAGAACCTAAGCTAAACATAATCTTTTGTTTTCCTTCTAACACCAGCTCACAACATTCAGACCTTCAAAAGCATTTTTACTATTCTATTCAACGGAATTTTTATGTTTGTGGCCACATATATATTGAAGTTCCACTTGTATGGATATTTATGCTTGGCTTATTTTTTTTTTTTTTTCTGTTCCTGGGCTTTAACTCTGAGCATGTGCACTATACTTGGGCACCTTTTTTGTTCAAGGCCAGAACTCTACCACTTGAGCCATAGCGCCACTTCTGGCTTTTTCTGTGACTAATTGGAGATAAGAGTCTCACAGCCTCAGTCTCTTGAGTAGCTAGGATTAGAGGCAGGAGCTGCTGGTGCCCAGCCAATGCTGAGTTGAATGTAAGCCAGCCTGAAATAATTTATGCTTCCTTGTATTTTAAAACACAGATGCCTGAGTTCAAGTCCTATGATTGACAAAACCCAAAAAAAACCCCCCAAAACACAAATACAATAGTTTGGATTTGTGATGTCTCCCATGTATTAAAGGTTTAGGCCCCACCTTAGTGAGATTGGGAGGTGTGTCATAACCTTAAAGAGGTGGGCTTGGTGGTAGGCATTTTGGTCATTAAGGTGTGGCTTTGAATGAAATGTGAGACCCAGCCCCTTCCTCTTCTCTCTTTTTGTGCAGCCTAGCCACACAGTAAGGAGCTGTGTTACCATGCACACTCTCTACCACAATATGCTGCTTCACCACAGCTTCAAAGCAACCGTAGCCCGATGCTGGTGGTTCACACCTGTAATCCTAGCTATTCAGGAGGCTGAGATCTGAGGATCACCATTCAAGGTCAGCCCAGGTAGAAAAGTTCCTGAGACTCTTATCTCCAATTAACCACTCAAAAGCCAGAAGTGGTGCTGTGGCTCAAGGTGGTAGAGTGCTAGCCTTGAGCAAAAAGAGCTCAGAGACAGTGCCCAGGCCCTGAGTTCAAGCCCTATGACTGACCCCCCCCAAAAAACCCCCAAAATCCCCCCAAAACCACTCCAAAACTTGGAGCCAAAATAAACTTTTCCTCTTATAAATTGATTATCACAGGTATTTGTTTTAATAGCCATAGAAAGCTGACTGACATAAACAACACTGATAATTTTAAAATGGCATCATAGACCTCATAACGGTCAACAACAGGCCACATAGATGATAGGGTTTTTATGAGATGACAGTGAAGCCGACAGCTTCCTATCCACAAAAGTTTTTGTATTTCTGTAAGTCTAGAAAGTTCCATTTTTCTTCTGCTAATTAGGATTGTGGGGAATTGAATACACCTACCTCTTTAACTTTCTTAATTTTGGGTATCTGGATATTTTGAATTAAAATGAAAATGTGTTCACTTTAGTCACCGGGTGAAATTCTTGTACTCACTTATTTGCTAATAGTTTAGTGGGAACTTGATTCCAAAGCATCAGATGGCTACCATGGGAAAAGGAAAATTAAAATACCTCATGCTGCCTTCAAAGTCGGCTCCATACAACTTGTAACAGATGGGTTCAAATATGTAGTCACATACAGAATCTGAAGGTCGAGTCTCCTTGGACAAGAAGTTAGTACGCAGAAGAGAAAATTGCTTTGTTGTTCAAGTTGCAATGGGAGGAAAAGAGAATTTTCTGGTTTACAAAGTGGTACCCGCTGTTTCTCGACTTTCAAATAGTCTTCTCCACACATTAGCTCTGTCACACTGATACTTCAGAGACAAACTAAGTTGATGACCAAAAATTATTCACCTCATTTTAGGAGCCAAGTGAGGGAGACAGAGATTGCATGTTTCCAGTCCATGTAGGGCTGCATAGGGCCTGGTGCTGGTCAAACTGCATCACATGCCTCTATCCTGGGCCATTCGGAGCCAAGCCACAAGTCTGTGAAATTGTAAGACGTCTTTTTATTTGCTTGGAAAAAAAAGAAAAAACCAGGGCATTTCTCAAAGAAAATCTTGCATTTCACATTTGGTTGATGGCATGGGCTTTTGGAGCCATGTGTGTGCTGAGTTTGCCGGTGTTATGGCCCATTTATTTTTTATTAAGTTGCTCAGCAGTGGTCTTGATAAAGCCATAATTCTAAGTGTGCTGTGGTCTGGCTTCGGCCAGTTAAGTACCAGGGAAGCCCAGTGCTGACACCAGATGGAACTGGTCTTGGGCTACCTACCTGCTCACACATGATGAGATAAATGGCTGCTGGGACCCTGCAGGACCGGCATCTGGAACGCTTCAGTCGTTTTCAGATGTTAAATTACTTCACTCATTTCATCTTTATTTTGCACTATATTTTGTTCTCTCTGTGGCCCTCTAGACTACATTTTTGAGCAGTGAATTCTAGGGATTCTGTAGTCTGTCCATTATTGTCTTTAAAACAAGGTAGATTTGAATGCCGGTGGCTCACACGTATAATCCTAGCTACTTAGGGGGTTGAGATTTGAGGATCCATTTCAAAGCCAGTTCAGGCAGGAAAGTCTGGGAGATTTTTGTCTCCAAATAATCATCAAAGAGCCAGAGGTGGAGCTGTGGCTCCAGTGGTAGAGTGTTAGCCTTGAGCAGAAAAAGCTGAGCAAGAGCATGAAGCCCTGAGTTCAAGCCCCAGTGCTGGTATAAACAAATCAAAACAAACCCCCCCCCCCCGCAACAATACTCATGTACTTATGTACTCATGTAAAGGATTCAGGATCTTCAAAGTTAACATTTCCAAACACAAATGCATGTATGTATTTATATTTTAAAATAGATTTAGATTGCTCTCTGCATATTATTTCTGAGTATTTTTTCCCATAACAATATATTGTGATATGTTTCTGTATCTTGCAAATAGTTATAATTATGATACAATTTTTAAAGCCCATGGGTTATTTTGTTGTATATAAGTTTCATAATTTAGCCAATAAACACTTTCTGGACATTTTCATAGATTCTGATTTTCAACTTATAAACAATGTTCTTATCAACTTAGTTTTCGTCTTCTTCCCTATGAGATGCATCTTTGAGTAATCCAGGCTGATTTCTTTACTTGAATTTTTTTCATTCAATCATTTTTTTAATTAAAAATGATCTTTACATAATTGTGCAATGTCAAGTTGTGAGTACAGTGCACATGATTGTCATGCCTTCGTCATTCTCCTCCCTTTCTCCCCAGGCTAACTCCTTGAAAAGTAGAATTATTACTAGGGCTTTTCCTGTGTAGGTTCAAATCACCCTGTCCTGCCTTTCCAGAAGAACCTTTTCCTCAATGTGCCAGTTGCTAATGTCTAGAGAACCAACCTTCTAACTCCTGCGCCGTGCTCTCCTGCCCCTGTGCAACACACTTACATCTCTAGCCAGGTCTGCACACTGGACAGCAGGCAGGGAGGTCCCATGTGAGGGCCGGTGATTTAGAACCAATCCTGACCCCCCAACTGCTTTTACAAATCAATTTTTAACTGTCCCAACTCCCAGTTCATAAAGCACTTCATAGCAGTTTTCTTTGTTGTGAACAATAAAATGCATTTTCTGTGAAAATTTCAAAATTCTTTCATTTTAATGGTTTGCTTTATTATTATTATTATTATTAGTAGTAGTAGTAGTAGTAATAGTAGTAGTATTGTGTGTGTGTGTGTGTGTGTGTGTGTGTGTGTGTGTGCTGGTCCTGGGGCTTGAACTCAGGGCCTGGTATTGTCCCTGAGCTTCTAATGCTGAAGGCTAGTGCTCTACCACTGGAGCCACAGTGCCACTTCCTAGTTCACTTTATTTTTTCAAAACAAAAAAGAGCAATGTAAGTAATACACATGCACATGTGTGTGTGCACTCACACACAAAATAATAATGATAATGATGATAATAATAATACCAACAACAAAACGAGAGAATTTTCAGTCTTTGGACTTTCTTCAGCTGGATTTCTGGCAGGCGTAGAGAGGTTTATTTTCTATTTTTACTTGTAAAATATGCTGGAAAGTAGAGAATGCTTTTACTCCTAATTCACATTTCCAGCATGACTTCCCAGATAACCTTCTGCCTTCTTCCTTCCCTGTCAGCTCTGTGCTCAGTGCACATGGCCAATGAGGGCCTCTGTGCGGGCAGAGCCCAGCCTGTGCTCAGAGTGGTCTCAACTTCCCTCCTCTCCTCTGCTTTCCCCATCTTCCTCTCCATTCCTTGGCTTTCTTCCCCATCTCCGCTGTCCCTTTTCTCTTTAGTTGTTAACCATTTCTGTCATCTTACATTGTTACTTGACACAGTTCTTACTATGAAAACAAGTTATTGAAAGCTAGCATAAGGTCTGAGTATTGTATTCATCAGCCATTCTTTACTAGAACATATACTTTGAGTCAGGCCACTTTATAGAGAAAAGATGTTTATTTAGCTCCATCTTGGAGGCGGATAATCCAAACAGCTCAGTTCATATATATTCTGGCAAGGGTCATCATTGGCTGGGAGTTTTGTATGTATCTTTCTCCATCTCCTTCAAAAGCCATCTGTGTTCCATCCTGGTGGTTTTGTGTTAATGACTAACCCAAGGTAGTTACGTTAAAGGTCCCATCTCTAAACACTATAGTCACACTAGGCTTCTCCCTCCTTAATTCCATTAATATGACTTTGAGATTCAACTCTTGCATGAGTTTGGGGAGCATAAACCCTCTTCAGAGCCTAGTGATTCTAACAGTAAAGTAAGAAGGCCAGGTTTGGCCAGCACCATCTTGGCCACATGGTGGATGGTAGGGTCTGCCATCTTGTCTTCATGCTGCTTCCCAGGTAATGGGTGTGCCCAGATCACTGGAGGCAGGGGCAGGCACTTGGCTGATAGGTTACTGAATCTGTCAGTCCAGTGCCTGGGACTGGGAATTTCCTGAGGATCTGCCTCCTGCACTGACCTATTTAGGCCTGGACCAGCCTTGCTGCCAGGACTCCATGCCACGTGTGTCTCCATGACCGTGTCCTGTGTCCTGTCTCCTGGCTCGTCTCCAGTCATCATGGTGTCCCAGTTCAGCTCTCCATTGGAGCTGAATTGGTTTGTTGGTATTGTTTTTGTTATTTCTTTCCTCTTTAGCATGTTTCCTAGCTGTGTTATGTATATTTGTGTGCTGCAGGCCTTTGTAACAACTGGCGGCCTATTGCCTGTTAACTGTATAATAAAGACTCCAAATTTCTATATTTTAAAATGTGGCTTCTGGGATGATTTACCTTACAACAACAGTGGAGTCTCCCAAGTTTGTTTTCTCCCTAACATGGCCATTTATATATCAATGAACCAGGAACCATGCTGAAGAACGGAAGCTGACGTTAGGGAAAAAAAAGCAAAGAAACTTTGAAGAGGAGAATTTCATAGGCTACCTAGTGCCCATTTTTGTGCATTTTTATTTTGCTGTTTTCATCCTCCCTATGAGCCACACACACTCTGGGGGTAGCAATCATTGCCGTAGGTGAATTTAGATCACTGTCAGTCCTTGGTCTCTGCTGTGTTTTGGATAAGTGTTTCCAAAAGGCTGGTGATTTAAATGCTTCATCCCCAGCCTGTGACACTGTTGCCCAGGGGTGGAACCTTGGGGAAGCAGGGCCTTGTGGGAAGTTCCTGAAGGCATGTCCTTGAAGGGGATCACTGGAATGTTGGCCCCGCCTCTTCCTCTCTTTGCTTCACAGTTGCCAGGAGGTTAGCAGGCTGTTTATAAGGTGCCCCTGTCCCTCCCCAGGCTCAAAGACATTGGGACCCAGTGTCCTTGAGTGGAAGTCTCCAAAGTTGTTGAGCAAAACAGACCTTTTTCCTCCTTTCAAATTGATTATGAAGCTTGGGGCTGGTGACTCACGCCTGTAATCCTAGCTACTCAGGAGGCTGAAATCTGAGGATCATGGTTCAAAGCCAACCTCGGCAGGAAAGTTTGAGAGACTTATCTCCAATAAAACTACTCAGAAAAAAGCCAGAAGAGGCTCAGGAACAGCACCCAGGCCCTGAGTTCAAGCCATATATATATACACACACACACATATATACACACACACACACACACACACATATATATACATACACATACAGATAGATAGATAGATAGATAGATAGATAGATAGATAGATAGATAATGTTGGATATTGTCACAGCAATGAAAAGCTAAGGAACATAGTCTCTGATCCTAGTTCTAGTCTCAACTCTATAAATTCAAGTTAATGGATTACGAGGATAGAAAGGTACCATGCCAGCCTTCAGTTTCCCTAGCTGCAGTGCCTATTTTCTGGTACCCAGAGAAAGAATTGGCTTTGTTTCCAGCAAGGCCAGAAGTGAGTGGGACGAAGGCAGACACCTTCCCATGGCAGTGCACAGGCTATGAGTCTCATAGAAGCCAAGCGGTATGCCAACTGCCTTTCATCCACTGTCTGCATGGCCAGAAAAAGAGAGCAATTTCCCACAAAGAAAATGCCAAAGAAGCCTCCTTAATTAAAACAGGAATGTGTGGATAGCTGGATGAACTCAGAATCGAGTTAAAGCTTGCATTTGTACTCTATATGGAAGAGAATTATGAACACATATGAGGAAAATATTATAGTCAAGACAACACATTTATTTATTTATCTGGGAGTACTTGGATTTAAATTCAGGGCCTTAACTTGCTATACAGATACCCTACTGCTGAGCCACATTTCCAACCATTTTTCCCACTGGTTATTATTATTTTTTGAAGCATATAGTATAGATTTAATTCCTGTAGACAATGAATGGGAAGCAATGGATTGTAAACAGATTTACACTTAACCATATTATATGTCAGACATAGGTGGCTCACAGCTACAATCCTAGCCACTTGAGAAGCTGAAATCTGGAGGACCATAGGATCATAGTTCAAAGCCAGCCCAAGCAGTAAAGTCTACAAAACTCTTGTCTTCAGCAAAAAGCCAGGCTGGAGAAATGGTTCAAGTAGTACAACAGCTGAGCAAGCAAGCTCAGCAAGCTTGAAGCCCTCCACTGGTTATTTTTGAGATAGGGTTTTATTTTCTGCTGAGAAATATGCCTGGACTGCACAAGCTACCTACCAGGCTTCCCATTGTAGTTGAGATGCAGACACCGACATCCATGCCCAGCTTCTGTTGACATAGAATTGGGCACACTTTTCTGTTTGAGCTGGCCTGGCACTGTAATTCTCCCAATCTCAGTCTCCTATATTTCTTGGGATGACAGATACCTGTGTCACTGTACCCAGCCATCGGTTGAAAAGGGGCCTGGTGAACTTTTCTTTCCCGTGCTGGCCTCCAACTGCGATCTGGGCATTCCTGGCCACCTAAGAAGCTAGAATGAGAGGCATGAGATACGAGCATCGAGCCCTAAGACAACATGTGAAGCAGGCCAGAAACATTCTTTCTTTCATGTAATCATTCTATGAAACCTTAGAGAACAGAAAGCAGATTTCTTTAGAAACATGAGTAATAATAATAATCATCTGTTAATGTAAGGCTAAGGTTAGGAAATATTTATTTTGGTATTCGTATTTGAGTTTCACAATAATCTAATGGAACACGGCAGAAGCTATGACCTCTGGGTGTTATTTGGGTTAATGAACTTGAGCTCCCATAATAAGCAAAACTTGAAATCTCAGAAAGGACAACCCTGGGTAAGTATAATGGCAGTTGAGACGCCCTGCTCAATCCTACAGCTGTAGGACATTGAACATCTGGAATGTGTACCCTCTGTGTTTGCTGCAGGTGGGAAAAGTAGAGAGACACTGACTGGAGTATAGCAAGACTTCAGTTTTTCAGGATGAATGAGTGCTGGAGATCTAGTGTGCAGCCCGGTAGTCATAATTAACAGGACTATATGATATGCATACTAAAAGAGTAGATCCTGAATGTTCTCATGACAGTAAAGCCAGAGTTAACTACCAACTATTCAGATGTGGGTAATCATTTCACCATGAGTACGCATATCATAATATTATACTGCAAATCATACACCGTATACCATTTTTACTTGTCAGCTCTGCCTCAGTAAAACTAGACAAAAAGAGATGACATTATTTCTTTCTCTTCATGGACTTCCCTTCTTAGGATTTTTAAAAATAACTTTGAACACATTTTGTCTTTTGCTAAAAACCTATCCTGGATAGAGCAGAAAACAGGATTTTGTGAACAAGTATGGATTTTTTTTGGTTTCTTAAAATTCCCCCACTAAGGTGGCAAATGGTGGTCCCAGTTTTAGTTTGCATTTTAGCTCATTGAGCCCCAACTCCTGGGTGATGGTGTCGGTTCTGAGGACACAGAGTATAAATCTCTCATTTAGCTCACATTTGAGCCTTCCGTGTCACCAGGCTGTGTGGCATCTGTCCTCACACTCATTGTCTATTGAGCCAACACCTCTTCCATGCCATTGGCCACGTCTGTATAATTGATGGCTTCCCACATCCAGTCATCTTCCTTTTTTTGTTTACTGAGGACCCAGAATCCATCTAGGACTTTGGAGCAGTTACCTTGGAAAATTACTGAAGAAAAAGACCACATTATCCTTCCCAATCGGTAGGTGTTCCAAGGAATGTCTATCTGTTATGTATGGCTCCAACCTAGAGACGCTGGAACTTGGAGGTGATGAAAGCATACTGACAATAACAAAAATCTAACTTCATTGTCCCAAGGATCACGCTATTATGAGGAGTTTAAAATTTGGAAAATGGCTTTGCAGGAAATAAAAACTGCAGTCAGAATGCATCCAAGTTATTGAAGATGATTTAACCAGAATGTAGTCGAGTTATTAAACTTGGAGATGGGACTTGAGAGATCTTTTTTTTTTCTCTCAATGTTCCAAAGTCTCTCTCCCCCAATGTGTTCCAAAGCACAATAATGGGAAAAACCCCACTGGTTAAGAAAAATATTGCCTCGCTGAGCTGTAATTCAAAGCAGGTTTCTAAATCTGCCTTTTGGAAATGTCTTGAGTCTCCAAGGTCCAGGAATAACTCAGGTCTTGAGTGAGATCCCGCAGGATGACAGCAGGGTAATCTAGCTCCTTTTAACAAATGCTTTATCAAGGCAATAAAAATGGAGCCAGCCTGGTAGAGTTCCCTTGGTCTGAGCCTGCCTTGTGCTTGAACTTGTGCCTGTGCATTCTGTAGATAAAGGACTCTTCAATGAATGGTTTTAAAAAGTGGCAGAATTTTATGTCCCTTCAGAGCCTTCTGGTTTTTTAGGTATTACTTCATGATCTACCCATTCTTTGGTCTCTTGGCATAGAATTGTCTTTCTTTACTCTTCATATCACCTGGTTTGTAAACTCTTACATTTATTTATTTTATTGTATTCTCTTTTGGTCGGTCTTTGGGCTTGAACTCAAGACCTGGATGCTGGCCCTGAGCTCTTTTTGCACAAGGCTAGCACTGCACCACTTTGAGCCATTGAGCTGGTGGTTAATTAGAGATAAGAGTCTCAAGACTTTCCTGCACAAGGTGTCTTTGAACCATGATTCTCAGATCTCAGCCTCCTGAGTAACTAGGATTATAGGCGTGAGCCACTGGTGCCCAGCTTTTCTTTTGTTACATTTTACTGCCAACTATTTTTTTCTCTTAGTTCTCTTTGTTCACGTTGCTCTTGCTTCCTCCTGTCCCATTCACTCTCCCATGACTTCATTCTGCTCTCCTGGTTTGATGGAATGGAGACTTACGACCTCCAGGCTGCTCAAGCCAAAGTCACTGTTCCAGTTCCACCATGGTGCCTCTTAGACCATCTGACACATACTGTTGTGAAGGTCACCTTCCCTCTGCAGCCATTCTCTTCCTGCAATAGCTACAGGACCACCCTTTCCTGGAGTTCAGAGCTTGGTACTCAGCCTTCTTCATTGCACTTTCTGGGTGACCTCATTCATTCCAAGATATTTACCATGGAGGGAATATGGACACACAGCACAGTCAGACCTTTGGGGGTTCGAAAATGAAACGTGGAAGTTTATATTTTACTATCCTCAGTCCTTCAGGCCTCCCTCAGACTCAGTTATGTTTAGACATTTTGTTTTTAATTCTTTTGCTTCACTGCCTCCCATAATCTAAGTAATATATCTACAATCTACTAATTGGTTATTTATATTCAATTAATTAGTTAATTTTTTTAGTATGAGTTCTAGAGTTTTCACTTAAGGCCTCATAGTCTTGCTTGGCTCTTTCATTCTATCACTTGAGTCAGACCTCCTGTCCAGCTTTTATACTGGTAAACTGGAAACAATGCCTGGAGAATTGTTCTGCCTGGGCTGATTTCAAACCTCAGTCCTGGGAACTTAACCTCCTGAGTATCTAGGATTACAGGTGGGAGCCACTGGCACCCTGCTTTGTGTTGTTACATGGAGTTATCATGTGTCTGTCTTTGTGTCTTTTCTTTAAGGACACCAGTCATTGGATTTAGAGTCTACCCTAGACCAATATGACTTCATTTATTAATTAATATCAGTGAAGACTCTTCTTCTGGATAAGTTTACCTTGGGAGGTTCTGTGTTGGTAGCATTTTTTTGACAGTGGGACATTATTCCATTTAATACAACCTTGAATTATAATTTTCTCCTCCTATCTCTGGGAGAGTTCTGAAATTTGTCCACCTTTTCAACTGTTGAGCCATTATGTTGGAGTGAACCTATATTTTGAGGGACAAATGTGACACCAAGTTTCTGGTTCCCTTTCTGTCTTTCTTATGTTTTATTTTGATGAAAGAGGTTGGTTTGATACAAATTTTTCTATTATGACCTGGCATGATACCCAATGTAATATTGATCTATTTTTTTTATTCTTACTAAAGCTCTTAATTCATTTTTGAGCATTGAATTTTTATTATCATTTCCATTCATACCGAAGAACTGTCTTTACAGTTGATTTGTATTCTGAATTTTAGAGTAAAAAATTCTTTTGGTTTTTATTTTGACTTACCATCCCTTTATTTTTATCTACATTTTGAAAAAATATTTTGCAGGATGCAACATTCTGTATCCCTTCCTCCCCTCCCCTCAATCATTTAAACAATGTTCTATTCTTTTTCTGCCTTCATAGTAGTTGGTACTAATTGGTTGATTATCGAATGCTGTTCCCCTGTATACAATGTGTGATTTTTCTAGCTGCTGCTTTCCAGCCTAGCTGCTCATGTTTTACTTCTGCCTGAGTAACTCCTGACTTCTGAGAATGAGTCTTATATGACTAATGATGGCTATCCTTTTGAAATCAACAATGGATTTTGAGTCTATAAACTTAAGTATTTCCTCAAAATATTTGGCTAGCACTTCTTCAAGTAGATTTCACTTCTTTTTTTTTCTTTTCTTCTTCCTGGGACTCTAATTCTGTGCATGTGTGATCTAACAATCATTCTATCTTCTGCTTCATGACTATATCCAAGAAAAGCTAGAGGCCCATATACTCGACAGAACATGTAAGAACACGCCAACAGTCACATGTTAAACAGATCTCGTTAAATGTGATTATCATGCTATCATTTTATGTGCTTTGTGACGGTGTGAGTGAAGAGTTTTTTAATTGCCAGAGAAATCAAGAGAAAATCTAGCCTCCAGGCATTATCACTAAAGATATTAAAGACAATCAGGTAGTAAAGTTATACAGAGAAACCATGAAGGCAATCTTTGGATTGGTGAATGTGATAAGTTGAAAATAATTTTTATATTATTAAAGGAATAATGCCAAGTGTTCTTTAGAAGGCCTGTACTGGACTTTGTACATATAATCCCTAGTAAAATCACAGAGAAATAAACCTGGAGAGACCAGTCTTACCAACCTGGTAGGAGAAAAAAGAAAAAAAAAATAGCACTGACAAATGACACATTTTTAATCGACAAAGGTTTTATTGTTTTGGATTTTATTTAAGTGAAATTCCATAATTAGAAATTTTAGAACTTCAAAGTAATCTCTATAGATGTTTCTCTTCTTTAAAAATTTTATATGCCCAAATAAAATTTAAAAAATTATATGTCCTATTTCATTCTGGCTCTGCTAATGGGTATTTGGTTAAAGGCAGCATATTGATGCTTTGAAATAATTGGAGACATAATCTGAATGATACTCTCATAATACTCTAATAATACCCACATATAAACATTGACCCAGGTAGGGTTGACCTGATGCCTTTTTGTACACAGGACGTATTCTCAAGGGGAAAACATTGCTATACATTTTTAATCTCTTTTGATAAAATGTATTAAAGTTTAATTTAGTAAATCAGTTACAGCATAACAGTAAATAAAGCTTATGTTACCTCCAATCTATTAATGCTCAATTTAAATGTAAGAATTCCCAGATAAACTAATCAAGAGAAGTTTTCCTCAAATTAAACCAACCATCAAGGTCTTTAAAATGTGTTCTCTGCTTTGAGAGTAATCAGTGATCTCTCCTTTGTTTCTGTATTTGTGGGTACAGGAAAGCACAGAAGAGCAGGGAAACCTGCAGGCATGGTGGTGGATCTCCACTGTGCCCAGCCCTGAGGAGCCTCTCTTTGTTAAACCTGTGAGTAGGGCTCCCTCCAAAAGCAGGCCGTGACTGGAAGTGAAGTCAACGAGAGAGGAACCCAGGTCCTCTGGAGAGGTTTCATGGGGAGCATTTTGGTTGCAACTCCAGCTCATCCATCTCCTCCTTGACATTAGCCTGCAGCAGTGAGGAGAGGAGGGGTGTGGCTTTGGGCAGGATTAGGGCTGGTGTCTTGATGCAGATGTGAGGGGCAAAGCTCTTGCTTAGTCTCCAGCAGGTGATTCTTTATCTGTGACTATCACGGGGCGAAACTTCAAGGAAGAAGGAATACTAGTGAGATGAGATGTCCGGGCTGTGCAGCTCTGCTCTTCTTTTTGCCCCAAGTCCCTTGCCTTCATGTTTCAGACTCATTGTACTTTATTCTACTGTAAATATGCACGTATGCAAAAATGTAGGTATTTAATTAGTTACTGTGGGTCCTAGGGCCTCATGCTTGTGAAGCGACCACTCTTCCTATTCTAGAAGTTCTATTTCTTTTAGTTTGTTTTTGAGATGGGAAGCCCTGCTAACTTTATCATTGGCTTGCCTCAAACTACAGTCCTCCTATCTTGAACTCCTGAGCATCCAGAATTACTGCTATGCACAACTATGGTACCACACCCAACTCAGACTCTTATTACTTCTTTTCCCAGTCCAGCCTGTAGGACCTCTCATTCTTGCCTAACTTATAGAATATCAGGAAATAACCTAATATCAACTATTTACCTTTGCTAGCAGATAAGTATAGCTCCTCTGTTTTAAGAAGGATCTTGTATCTAGGAATGAAAAACCTTCTTTTTTCCCTTTCCTTTTCCTTTCCTTCCCTTCTCTCCTTTCCTTTCTTCTCTTCTCTCCTCTTTCTTTCATTCCTTCTCTCTCTCTCTCTCTCTCTCTCTCTCTCTCTCTCTCTCTCTCTCTCTCTCTCTCTCTCTCTCTCTCTTTCTCTCTCTCTGTCTCTCATCTACTAACTTAGCAGGAGGTATTTGGAGATAAAAATGTTTATCTAATCTAGGAGATAGTGACTTCAGACTGAGGATGCAAAAATAGAAAAATCTTAAGAAACCAAATTTCAGAGAAACTGATGACCAGTTTCTCTGTCTTCTTGCTATAATAGACTGGATAGAAATCAACTGGCACAGCAATCAACCTCAGGTGCCATTATAAGGCAATGTTTGGTGACTGAAGCTGCCAAGAACTCTAATGTGGTCAGTGTGGGGGGTGCAATCACTTCAGTCAGGAAAAGGTGCTTTTCAGGTATTTGCACTGTTCCAGCTGTCTTCTCTGAAGCTGCAACTCAAGCTTATACATACACTTTGGATATTTATTCATTCATTCATTCATTCAAGCATCTGGGATTTATTAGTTATCAATTCTTGTTACCGTACGAACTTAGGAAATGCTAAGAGGCATACAATAGAGCTTAAAGCTCATAACAGGATCAAATACCCCATGATGCATAAAAATGTCTTTACGGTACAAGAGAGGTGAAAAGACAGGAATAGCTGCGAGTCGAGCTTACAGACTCAGAGACTTTCATTGCCTTCAAGTGGCACGGAGAGAGTGCGGTTACTCAATGTCCTTTGCTATTTGTGTTTCCATTAACAAGGTCAGCCTTGATGGGAAATGAACAAGCATCTAGGTGATATTGAGGAACAGAACTCTTCCCTTCCCCCAAATCCACCAGTACAGGTGGAATGGAATTTAAGGTCGTTGTCAATTTTAGAGATGTTTAAAATCCCAAGTTGCCCTAGAGAGATTACACAGATTGAAATCTACAATGGGTGTTAATAACGTTTCTTTTTTTGGAAAAGAGATGGAAAAGAAGGTAGGAGGGAACTGAGAATTTGAGCAAAGGGTTTCTACTTAGAAATATTTTTAAAAAGTTGAGCACTAGTGGCGCATGCCTGTAATCCTAGCTACTCTGAGGATCGTGGTTCAAAGCCAGCCAGCCCCAGGCAGGAAAGTCTTTAAGACTCTTATTTCCAATTAACCACCAGAAAACTAGAAGTGGTGCTGTGACTCAAGTGATAAAGTACTAGCCAGCCTTGAGCTGAAGAGCTGAGGGACAGCGCCCAGGCCCAGAGTTCAAGCTCTATGACCAACAACAACAAAAAAAAAAAAAAAAAGGAAAAGAAGAAATATTTAAGAAAGAAAGACTTTTGATGAGGTCACAGTTTTGCTCAAGAGCTATCAGCCTATGAGGAAGAGCTGCAATTAAACTTGTATTAACATTGCTAAAGGCAGACTTTTATATTACTTAAAAATCTCCGGTTTTGGTAAGGTGCTGGTGTCTCATGCCTGTCATCCTAGCTACTCAGGGTGACCGAAGTCTTAAGACTAAGGTTCCAAGTCAGCTACTGGCAGAAAAGTCTATAAGACTCTTTTCTCCAATTAACTACCTAAAAGCTGGAAGTGGAACTGTGGCTTGACTGGTAGAGTACTAGCCTTGAACAAAATAGCTCAGGGCATCACCCAGACCCCGAGTTCAAGACTCAGGACTGGGAAAAAATGTCCTATTTTCTCATTAGAATTGTGAACTAACGTGTATACTGAGCCTTAGAGAATATATATATATATATTTTTTGAGAGAGTGGTTTTGAATATTGAAAATACTCTGCAGTAGAAGCTTTTATTGTGTTTTAAAATAATCATTTATATTACTTTTTTAGGACCAAGTAGATAACCTTGTATTCCCTGGCATTTTGGCATTTGTGAAACATAACCTTTCTTTTCTATGATTCTATTCCAGAAACTAGGTGTGTGCACTTCCCAAGTCTCATTTCCTCTGTCTCTGTCTCTCTTTGTCTCTGAATGTCTAGGTGTCTCTGTTTCTGTTCATGATTTCTGAACATCTTCATTCAGCATATTTTGTTTGTCTATCTCTCTCTGGAATAATCCAGATTTCTAAGCATGTTTATTTAAGATTTTTCTCTGTCTTGGTATCTCTGTATCTCTGTCTGTCTGTCTGTCTGTCTGTCTGTCTTTCACTTGTTCGCTCACTTGCTTGCTTGCTCTCACTCTCTTCTCCATAGTTCAGTGTTTCAGAACATCTTTGTTTAGGATATCTTCTCTCTAAACAATAAGATGTATTACACATTTTTAATGAAAGAGAAAGCAAACACTAAAAGATATAACATCTGCTAGAAATCCAATCTAAATTGAAAACGTGTGCAGATACAGGGAACAAGGGAGCAAGTGTGGTACAGGAAGCATGGCAAAATGTTAGCACTAAACTCAAGTTTAAAAAACATCATGACTGAGAGAAGAACACAGTTGAAATATTTTTGGAGGAAAAAAGCCAACCCTAATCGTATCTGAAGATTGACAGCAGTATTTATTTTCTCTAGACATAATTAATCTTGTTATATATTCTCATGGCAGTCTATTTGCTGACCATCTGAAGATTTATTTCAGAAGCAGTATTTCTTACTATAACATGAAGACCTTCAGTTCCTCGCAAGGGATCAAGAAACGTGTTCATTTCTTTTCTGCATTGGTCACTGAAAAGAAATGTGTGTGATTTGGCTGATAGCGTCCCTTAAGTAATTTATATCACCGCTGCTTTCTTTTGTTAGCGAGCTTCTGTTTGATTCAGATATGAGAAAAACAATTGGAAGAGCTGTGTCTGATGCAATGAGATGTGTGGTGAGGGATTCCATGAGAAATAAGTGGACTGAAAAATTATTAAGCACATAGATGCAAGATGAAATTAGGGTGCACAGAGACGCACTCACAGCTTTGAGGACCACAGCTACTGATAGAAAAAGTGAGCACCCACCAAAGCGGTATCATTTCAAGAGTTCAATGAGCTCTGCTCACATCTTCCACTATAGGACCATTGCTGTGGACAGAGATACAGGCTCCAGAAAGCATCTGCTGAAAGGACTTCCCTACTTGGTAGAAATAACACATTAGCTCATTTTATGACATTAACCAACTCTCACCTAAATGAAATCTGGCTGTGAGGCAAGGAATACAGGGTAGATAGTGTTTGAAGGTAGAGAATAGGGTAGAACATTTTACACAGAGTCCATTCTGGTCTGGACAAGCCTTCAGCAGTGTCATGGTGAGTAGTCCTGGTCTTTGAGAGACAGCACAGGAGTTCTGTGTTGTGTGTTAGAAAAGACAGGGGAGAGGAAGCATTGGATGGGAGGAAACACACGAAGCCCTGCCATGCCCGCGTTGCTGGCTAGTGGTGGTCTAATTGTGAAGGTCTGTCCTCAGTTCTCTTATCTCTGAGCATGTCCGCCCTCCTCATAAAGCACCTTTGTTTTCTGCCCAATGCACAAACATCACGACCTGTGTCTGAGAATGTTGGGAATTTTATTAGGTCCATAAAGTTTTAGCTGTGGTCTAGTCCACCAAGGCCAAAGTAAATAAATAGAGAGAGTGTAAGGGTAACTTAAAAAAATGCCTGGCTGAAGGAAAGAAAAACTACTGCAATTCTACAATGACTCTGTCATAGTGGTTTTAGAGGGGATTTCTTCTCAATGCAGAATTCTGCAAGCTGAGAAACTATAGTCAAAAAGTAGCTACCAAAGTCACTTTTCCAATTCTCTGAAAAATATTCTGTTCTCTGGACTTAAGCTAAGACATAAAGTGGTTGACAGCTGGTAGGTGACAGGTCTGATGGTAAAAACATGGTAAAATGCCTAGATTTTAAGAGTCAGACTTTCTGGATATATATTAATGATAAAATGAATTAATATGGAGAATGAGATATATTTCCCAAAGAACCTTGTCATTTCTCAACTTTCCCAAGATTCAAAATCTATATCACTCATCTCTCATGTCTTCTTATTCTTCTTCTTTCATTCAATGTAAGGAAAGGACAAAAAAAGTATAATAATAATGCCTATTAAGGCATTATTCCAAATGGCAATCACTAATGCCCCAAATCAATGCCTGATCCAGGCATATATCAGTCACATGTGGACTGATGTATTCTACACATGTCCTCTGTCATTGTCACATATAGTACTTAAGCCTCTATCCTGATCTACACTCGAGCGTTATTTCTCAGTGTGAGAAGTTTAAAAACATAAAGCACATTTTCCCTCTTTGTAGATATTTTAACAACCCAATTAAAAGTATGTCTGAACATTCATGGAATATGTAAAATACCAAATATTCCTATGCATAGCAGGGACACACTAAGTTAGATCTGTGGGGGCCCCGCAAATTTTCTCTTGAGAAACCTGGCACTCCGTTCTTGTCACAGTGATGACGAGCAAAGGCATTTCATACTCTCCGCCCCAGATCAAGCTTTGGGGTTAGAAATGCTAGCATTTCAACTGCTATAATCCCAGTGGACTCTGAAGGGTGGAGAGGGAGGTATTACATTTTTATTTCAGCCACTCAAAAGAATTAGCTTTCCAGAAAAGCATTTGTTCCTATAATAAACCCAACTAGACCTTACTTATTCACTTGGAAAAAAGAGGAAGAAAGAAAAACCTTCGAAGAGCCAAGAAGCTGTCAGCTCCATAATAGCGGTGGGCCAAGCTCTGGTGTTGAAATCCTGAGAGGTTTCTGCAGAGCTAGAGGACTTGAGTTGGAGATGAGTCTCATAAGGAACAGTCCTGGGCAAAAGGTCTGGCTAAATTGGGTTGCAGTGTTCCAGTGTTGCGACGTTGCAGTAAACTCTGAGCCAGAGAAGGGACCTCTCGTCTCTAAGCTTTATGGGTTGCATTAGTGCTGGCTTCTCCGGGCAAGGAGAGGCAGAGGATGTATGACAGAGCTTCAGACTTCAGGAGAGAAGCTTCATGGAGCCTTTTTAAAGAATATTCCTAAAGCTGGGTATATAGCTTCAAAATTCCAACTAGGTTTCCAATGGATTGGCTAATTAGGTAACATTGGTGCTGTCATTATGGGTAGCATGCTACATTTGTGTGTGTGTGTGTGTGTGTGTGTGTGTGTGTGTCTGTGTGTCTGTGTGTGTGTGCGCGCGCACGCACATGCCAATCCTGGGCCTTGAACTGGGCACTATCCATGAGAATTGTTGCTCAAGGTTAGTGTTCTATCCACTTGAGCCACAATTCTACTTCTGAGTTTTTGGTGATTCATTGGAGACGAAGAATCTCATGGACTTTCTTGTCAAGGCTGGATTTATTTTGTGATCCTCAAATCTCAGTCTCCTGACTATCCACCGGTGCCCAGACAGCATGCTACTTCTGTATTGTGTTTTTCTATGTTCTCATACAAAAAGTCCCTAGATCAAGAGAAGAAGACAACTGCATGCAATGACACAGAGGCTTTAGAGATGGTCCCACATGGGCTCCCATAAGGCCCTTACCTCCTTAGGGAAAGGAGTCATGTACAGATTGAGTATCCCGTGTTCAAGATATTTGTTAGGATCAGAGGGGATTCTGATACCAGCATTTTTTTTCCTTTAAAATTTGGAATATCTGCAAGGCTTTATTAGATGAATATCCCTTAAATCAGAAAATTTAAAAATCCCAAATAAAAAAATCCCCCAAATCCAAAATTTCTTTTCTGTTTTGTCTAATTTAGTTATTTGTTTGAGATAGAGTCTCTCAATGTAGCCCAGGCTGGCCTTGAACTACCAATCCTCTTGCCTCTTGCTAGAATTGTTGGCATGTGCCACCATCCCTCACAAGATCATAAACTTTTTGAGTACCAGGCTTTGCCAGGAGTTGCATGGCAAGAGCTTCAAGAGGACATTCAAATGTGGAAATGCAATCTGAACTGATGCCAACGATATGCAATGACATATTCTTGCCTATAACTGTTGGCTAATAATCAACCTCTGATATATATATATATATATATATATACATATATATATATATCTGTGTCTACATCTATCTATCTATCTATCTATCTATCTATCTATCTATCTATCTATCTGGGTATTGTGAGCCGATGGGTTTGTTTGTGAGTAGCTTGGGTTTACCTGTTCTGTTTGTTCTGATGACAAGCATGCCCATCCCAAGTAGAGCCACCCTTTAAAACCAGAGTGGTGACAAGTGGACAGGCCCTGCCAGTTGCTTTGTGACACAGCCAGGTTGAGGGGTACCGCCTCTCACGGCCTTTGAACAAGTGTATGCTTATTGGTTATGTGTCTCTCAATTGCACTGACAGAAACCCAACTCAGATTGAAGCAAAAGAGACAGTTGATAGAGACAGAAATTTGGAGGTAGATTTGTCCTCCAGAACCCAGAGGGACTCAAGAAAAATGGAAATCCATTCTCTCGCTATCTTTATTGCTTAGCTCTGACGCCGTGTTTATCGGTCTCATTCTCTTCTCTTCTGCTGAAGACGGATTCCTTTTGGCATTTCTTTGGCCATTTTCAATGTTCATGATTCAGAAGACTTCATGTGATCCAAGACACACACAGTCCCACTTAGTAAGGTTCATGTTAAGATGAGATTTCTCTCTGCAATCATAAAAGGAAATAAAATATTTAGTTTGGAGTTGTGGTGATGGGTCGGGGCTGCTTTTGGCCTTTGTCCAGCATCTGTGGATTTATTAAGCAGTGATGGAGAATTTTAGTGAGCTGAGGTCCTATGCGGACATTTCATTTGAAATTGGATGTGACCAGTCAGTCCCCCTTCTACACAGCCATGAAAGTATCCAACAGCCATAGAGCACAGTCAGAATTTGGGCAAATCAGTGATCCTGGAGCCAGGAATAGTCCCATCATTTCTAGAGAGTGTCACCATGGTGTCTCATGGGCTTCCTGCCCAAAATGTTCTCCTAGTCAGCCATTGAGTAGAGCAACACCCCTCCCTATCTCTGTAATTCATTGCGTACATGCATATGGGTGCATGCAAATTGGTGGACAAAATCAGTAGTTAAATAATGGCCACGTGCTAGTGGCTCACACCTATAATCCTAGCTATTCAGGAGGCTGAGATCTAAGGATTGTGGTTCAAAGCCAGCATGGGTAAGAAAGTCTGTGAGATTCTTATCTCCAATAAACCACTAGAAAATTAGAAGTGGCACTGTGGCTCAAAGTGGTAGAGCACTAGTCTTGAGTGAACTCAGGCTCTGAGTTAAAGCCCCATGCCCAACAACAAACAAACAATCCTGTATACAATACTAGTTGTGTATCTCTGATTAGTATGATCATTAAACAATGAAGATACAAATATGGGAGTTTCAGCAGCGCTTAGCCTAGAGCAAACAAGAAGTTTCTGAGTGTTGACAGAGAACATTATCACATCTTAGGTGTCCCTTCTGATGTCCCTTTCCTACTGTTCCTCAGCATTTCCCCAACAAGTAAGCAGCATTACGTTTTTCTGAAGAACTTCAGAAGGAAAATGCCCATCATGGATCTAGTTCATTAGAAAATCCTTCTGACTTCACCTGTAGGAGATACCAGAATGTAACTACTCATCATCTCCCACACTACTACCCTGTTCAAGCCTTAGGTAGGTAGTTCAGACCTCAACTACTGTAGTCTTTCTGTTTTCCCTCTTGCGCCCCCCTATCGACTATTTTCTACTTAGCATCCAGAGTTGCTCAAAACCCTCCAAGGATTTCCAAAAGATGTGGCTTCATCTCTACCCATCCTACACTACTCTTCCTCTCCAGACATGGCTTTCTTGCTGTGTCTTGATCGTGCCTACCAAGCTCTTTCTTCAGAATTTTGAACTTGGTTCCATGTCTGGGGAGACCAATGGGGTCTTGCTGTAGATCTCCACCCTAATCTTCTCAGAGAATTCCTCCTGCCTGCAAGGCTCACCTTGGCTCCTTCCTCAGGGCCCTCATGCTCACCTCTACCTTTCTGTCATTCAAGTGCCCATCCCTGTCTTGTTCCCTTTTAGATGATAAACTCTGTTAGGCTGGGTTCTCTGAGTACTTTGCTCTCTGTTGCCTTCCAAGTGCCTAGCTCGGTGTCTGGATAAGCGAACACGGATGTGCACCATACTTATGCAGTGACTAGAAGAATGAACATCCTTCATATCCACATAGGTTATTTTGAGGGATTTATGATAACATAGACCAGCGTTGTGCCTATTCTTGCCAAGCTATCAGTGTAGGGGCAACCTTCATTTTAAGTCTAGTGTCTTATAGGGGAAGATTCTGAAGGCAGAGGTTAGGCTAAATATGTACAAATGTGTTAAAGAAATGTGCATTTCTAAGGTATCCCCCAATTGGCCCTCAACAGAGTACCAACCGAAGGATGAATGGAATGGGGTTGCACTGCGCTAGACAGCCGACCTCACCGAACTCTCTCCTGGACACCAGTGTAGTTCTGGTGTGCTCCATAGTTGGAATTAGAAAGATGTGTCTGTTGTTGGAGTCTTCTGTAACTCAGTGCCCCAAATGCAGAGCCGAAAGCTGGAGTATTACAGAGGGCCTGTGGTTAATCCTTCAGAAATACCTGTGAGCCAGGGCTCAGAAGAGCAAGAAAGACTTTACACCTTGGTCAAGCTGGAACCTGAACTTTCCTGGAATGACCTCCATTATCCTTGTCCCTGAGTTCTATAAAGTGCTGTTTATTCTGGGGAGACAAGGTCATTACATCTGTAAATAAACACACCACTTCCAAGCTCACAGAGGCTCAGAGCACGGCTGGGGGCAGGCCTTAGCATCCAGGCCTCATCACTCTGCTACCTAGTCAGAATCCATACACTTCTCTAGGTACTGTTTTCACCTTTTCCTTGGTCCTATAAATCTTGTGTAACAAATGTCACTGACCATGAATTTCCTTGGTCAAGAGCAAAACACAAGTCCAGCTAACATTACCATGACAGTAAATTTGTTAGAGAACAAAGAGTTGCTTTGGAAAATATTTTATGTTCTACCCTGCTCTATGTGAGTGCTCTACATCACTTGGTTTCTACAACAGTATTTGCCCTGTGGAATATTTTAGGTGGATTGCTGTGGAAAACCTAGAGACGCACTCTGTAATTTTGATTGCTGCCCAGAGATGTGGAACCAGCCGGGGGAAGCTTGGAGCATGAATCCACTTTTCTAAGATCCTTTGAGCACTGGCTTTCCATGTCCTGTCCTATTTATCTCCACTTGGTCCAGTTCCAGTCTTTCCATGCACCCTGGAAGCCAGCCCAGACAGGAGACGTGCGCATGAGCTCCAGGCCCCCAATTTCCTGGACCCATCATGTGCAAACTGGTTCTCCATGACTCAGAATGAGGAGCTGTGCTGGGGGTACCGCTGTTCCCTTTGGCCGTCTGATTTTTATCTCCCTGATTTCACAGTTTGTTAATGCCATTTTCAAAAGTTCTGTGGGCTTCAAAATTGTTTCCACGTTCTTTTTGTTTGTTTGTTTGTTGTTGTTTTGTTTTACACTGGAGGTTCTATTTGGCTATTTTTTTTTTTTTTTTTGAGGCTGAAATTACTCTTGTTCTGTTATGGCCAGTGTGACATTTCATTGTCAAGGCTGATGCCTGAGAAGTCAGCTGACTGCTTGGGCTGCTTGAAGGTGGGTGGAGTGCTTCCCTCTTGCTTTGAAGAAGAAATCTCCTAGTCCTCCCCTTGCAGAAGCAATGGCTCCTCGGCCCGGTCCAGAGGCCCTGGGGGACAGGTGTTGGGGGACGTGGTTCTACTGGAACTTATCTCTACTGGTGAACCAGGGCCTTCACCTGTTTCAGTGGACAGATTTTGAATATTTTCTATTAGCCATAAAGATGTCAATGCTGGGGCTACAAACATGGTTTCTGTCCTCCAAGATTCAGAATGTGGAGTTCTGTCTGATCCGAGAGCCACATCTCAGCTCTGCGACTAACTAGACAAGGTAATCTTACCTGACCTTCCAGAACCTTGATTTTCTCATCTCCAGTGACCCCCCACCTTTATAGCTCCACTGAGCTGTGATAAGATTAATCCACTAAGCTCAATGCATTATCTCCATGGTGCTAACACTAGATGTAGGTACAAATGTTTGTTAACAAGTACTTCAACCTTTAGAGACTTGGTCCTAGAGGAGAAAAAAATAACTTGCTTCCTTCTTTAGGATTATGGTGAGGGCCGTTCACCAAGCTTGTCTGTGGCCCAGGGGCCTGATCTGGCATAGAGAACTATTTTGTATGAATCCCGAGGAATCCAGCCTTCCTTTGAATGTTTTGATTTTATATTAGTTTTCATACATATTAAATCTGGTTGTTATGGTACTTTGGTTTCCTCCTTCTCACTTTTCAATATTACCCAAAGCAACATGTTTATAAATTTTTTTAAATGTAGCTAAAAGGCCATACTAAAGCTACCAGCACAACCATGTTTATTGCAGCATTATTAACCATAGCTAAGTTATGGAACCAACCCAGATGCCCCTCAGTAGATGAATGGATCAAGAAAATGTTGTATATATAGACAATGGAATTTTATGCCTCCATTAGAAAGGATGACACTGCCTCATTTATTAGAAAATGGAAAAACTTGGCAAAAATTATATTAAGTGAAGTATGCCAGGTCTGAAGAAACATAGGTCATATGATTTCCCTTATTTGCAATAACTAGTACATGTCTAGCTAGGACAAACAGAAAAGCTCAAAAGCTATGTACATACAAGTGACCATAGAAGATGATGCTAAGCAAAATGAACCCCAAGATAGGGACACAAGAGGCTTTATCTTTGTTGCTGTTATTTTTAATGCATTTATAATGTACTATGTGATCTTTTTGTTTCTTTGTATGTTCTTCCCCCATGGTACAACCCCTGTTGTCACTGTATTTGATTCTGGTGTCCTGCATTTTGTTTATGCATTTTTCTAATTTGGGAAGGGAAATAACAAAATGCTGAAATAAGGATACAGGTTGACCCACTGTAACAATGAAATGTACAAGACACTGTTGAAAATGAACTTTACAACTTGGGTCAGGAAGGAGGAGTTGGGGAGGTGGAGAGGGAAGGGATGGTAGGGGAAAAACAAAGGAGGGGGTAACAATGCTCAATAGGAAATATACTCATTACTCATGTAACTGTAACCCCTCTGTACAGTATCTTTACAATAAAACATATACTAAAATTGTAGATAACATAGCAGTTCTCTACCATCTAGTCCAAATTATACACCCAGTGGCATCACTTTTAATATCACAATACTCCTATGTCTTAAGATTCTTGATGTTGTTATAAAAGGCATACATTTAATTCTTATAACTCACATACTCATCTGCTTTTCTCCAGCACTATCTTCCCCAATGCAATCATATTTGTTAAATTAATTTGGTGTCAGACTTACTCCCACAAGTCTCTATGATTACATTTTTGTTCTGGTACAGTCTTTTGTTTTTCCTGGAGTTTATATTATCCTTCTCTTAAAAAATCTGTATAGTGTTATGTACCAATGCTAATTAGTTTCCACATTCTCTAGGAACACGTGATTTCACAAATTGGTTCCATTTTGTTTTTTTTTCTTGGCCATATTGCTGCCTCTGGAGTAGTCCATTTTGCTGGTCTAAGTTGGAGGGGCAGACTTTCAAAGACTGCTGCATAGATGCTGACCTGGATTTTCCCTTTACTGTTATTCTTGGAATTCACTTCATCTTTCCTAAGTTTTGCTTGCCTTGCATTCCTTTATCTCTGATTACTGTCTCATTTTTGTGAAGCATATCCACTAGTTGCTCTGACATTGGAGATAATATTTTTGAAACCTTGCCTATCAGGAAACATTTTTATTGTAATTTACATTTGATTTTGCTGTCCACCTGATCCTGGGTTGAAAACATGTTCAGAATGAGTACTATTGTTAGCATTGTACCAGCTTCTTCTACTTTTAAGGTCAGTTTTGAAAAAAATGCAGTACTGTGCAGATTTCTGGCCCTTGGTCTAGTGCATTATTTTTTTTCTGTCTGGGACTTTTTGGGTTTTGTCTTTATTCTTCATATTGACAAACTTTACATTAGTTTACCTCATAGTTTGATTTTTATTTATTGTCCTGAGTACTTGGGCAGCCATTTCTATTGGGAAATTTGTGGCCTTTAGTTCTGGGGATACTTCCTATGTTATGTGAGTTATTTTCTATTTATTTTATCTTTTAACTTTTGGTTTTTCCACTTTCTCATTTTCTGTTGTTTGGTTGCCATTTCTTTTCACCATCATTTGTTGTCACGGTCAGTTTGTCTTTGTAGTTTAGATTCATTGAAATTTTCAATAGCATGCGGATGGAGTCGAAATGAGTGGTTAGTCCCATCTATTTTATTTCATTGCAGGTTTCGTTTCAATTCATTGTTTTAATGTAACAGTAGACATGGCCATTTACAGGAGTGGAATGTAAATTTTAAATCTTGAAGAAGACACTTTTTACTGTGTCACTAGACTGCCAAGGGCACATAATCATTGTGCTATTGCCAGCCCTTTGGTAGCATATTTGAGAAGCTGTTATGAGGCAAGAAATTTTGAATAAATGCTTTGAGAGACAGATCTCATCTGAGACGGGTCTCATGATACTAGAAAAATCTCTAGTTTTATAACCAGAAACATTTGTGCATTGCAAAAACCATGTTTCCTATCAAGCATCACGTGGACTCTGAGGGTCATCAGACAAGATGAACAGCATAATAAAAGGGTGGAAATGGCCTCACAGCTAAATTCTTATAATAACAGCTTTTAACTCACATACATAGTCAAGAGCCACCCAGCTCAACTGTAGAAACTTATTTGCTTTTCTTGTCCTATAGAGCTGGGCCCTGAAATAGTATTTTGTTTCATTTTGCTTTTAAAAATTTTTAATGAATACTAGTGACTATTGGCAAGGACCTGGGGAAATTGGAACTCAACTGCTAGAAACAATTTATGAGCAATTTCTTGGTTGCAACTATCATAATATATTACCACGACTTCAAGCAAAAAAAAAGAATTTATTAACATATGTTAAATATCTCACAAATTATCTCTGTGAAATACTTGTAACAAACATTCTTAGAGGAAGAAATGAAGAAACATTTACCTTTACATTTTCTGTCAATCAAGATTTGTTCATTAAAAACTCACAGTCCAACAAAATGAATACCAGGAAACTGGCACTTGAGGTGTGTGTGTGTGTGTGTGTGTGTGTGTGTGTGTGTGTGTGTGTGTGTGTGTGTGTGTGTGTGTGTGTGTGTGTGTGTGTGTGTGTGTGTGTGTGTGTGTGTGTGTAGATGAATGAAGAGAGGAAGTAGGGGAATGCAGCTACCATATTCTGTGCATATCCTGTGAGATTGAGAAAACTGAGGGGAATGGTTGGATTTCTCAGTCCATCCAGGATTCCCTATCAGGGATCGGGGAGAATGATAAAAATGGTAGATACATTGTACATGTAAACTGATTTGTGAAATGATACCTCCTTTGTACAACTACTTAACGATGAAAAGATTTGTGAATCTAGTGCATTAGATAATCCTCTTGATTCTCTCTGTAGTATTTATTCAGAATTTAACTACGGCCACCCTGTTCAAGTCCCAGTGTGAACATCTCAGCTAAAAGTTGACCTTTGAACTGACCCTTCTTGCTCTCACTGTTGTTCCTACCTACAGGGTCCTCTACCTCTATCCTGTTCAAAACCCTTCAAGGGTTTAAAAAGACCAGGGCCCTTGGTGACGGATCCACCTCATCTCTCACTGTGCTTACACAAGTTCCTTCCCCCTAGCCATGGAACCTTCTGGACATAATTACCAAATTCTTACTTTTAGCCCTTACACTTGGCTACTATGGCTAGAGTGAGCAGCCTAATCTTTCTTCCGGTCTTTGTCCAAATCTCTTTGGAGAATTCTTCCTGAAGTAGTGCAGAGTGATATCACTAAGCACTCCCTGAAAAGCTTTGGCTAGAGAATGTCTTTTCCAATTTGTTTTGAGAGAGTTTGGGCTTGGGGGCTGAGAATGAAATAAATATATAGAGGTTTTGAGGAAATGGTAAACATAACTTGACAATGAAATTATTTAATAAAAACATTACTATGGGTTATAAATGGGTTTTCCTTTGATACCTTTTAAGAAATTCAAGCGATAGAAAAAATTATATTAAGTGAAGTAAGCCAGGCCCAAAGAAACATAGGTCCCATGGTTTCCCTTATTTGCCATATCTAGTATATGTCTGAGTCAAGCAGAAAAGGTCAGATAAGGTGTTAGGGAAATGAACCCTAAAATATGTATTCAAATATTTTTTTTCTTTCATGTGATTGTTTCTACACATTTATAAGATTATTTCTTTGTTGCTTTGTATGTCCCTCCCCCACAGTATAACCCCTGCTTTCACTGTATTTCATGTCGGTATAATTTGTGGAGGGGAAGGGGAAAAACAAATCGTTTAAATAGGGATACAGGTGGACCCATTGCAACAATGAGATGTACAAGTCACTATGTCGAAAACGAACTTTACAACTTTGGTGTGGGGGGGAGAGGGGGCGGGGAGGATTGGGTGGGGGGTGGGGGGGAGGATGGGAAGGGATGGGAAGGGGAAACAAAGGAGGAGGCTACAATGCTTGATAAGAAGTGTACTCATTATCTTGCCCATGTAATTGAAACCCCTCTGTACAGTATTTTCACAATAAAAAAAACAAAAAAACAAAAAAAAAGAAATTCAAGCGAAGTTTAGGATTGCTTTTAATTAATTATAGTTTTGTTGGATTGGATTTACTTGAATGCTATAATGTACAAGAGACTGGACCACATGGATATGGGCTCTAGTTTATACATAGTTGTTAGGAGTTCAAAGTACTCTTCAGTATATGTGAAAGAAAGTTTCTTTGGGAGGAATACCATATCCAGAACCAGTCTCCATGGAGTTCTCATGTGAACTTTCTAATGGTTCTCAACCAACTAATTACATTAGAAGCAAGGTAGCTTAAAACAGGTCTCTAGAGACTTGACTTCAATCTGAAGCATTCCAATAAGAGCTATGCTGAAAGCCAACTTAATGAGCCTTTCAACAATTGCCTACATGTGTCATTTGTTTTTCTGACAATTCAGGAAACATTCAAGGACATTGGATTTTTTGGGAAAGATCATGCATGCACAGACACATGCCCACAGAAGGAAGATGTGAGCCATTAGGGAAAAAGTGGGAAGAATTTCATTTGTCTAATGGTATTAGGTAGACCTAGACTTAGAAGAGCAGACTCTCTGGTTACCGGACTATCATTTCACAAGGCTTGCAAGGAAGAGAACGTGAACTCAGTGACTCACAAGGCTGGAATCTCCATTTCTCTGGAGGGAGCCGACCAGTGCTTCCACAGACAATAGTGAGGGAAGAACTCTGGCCCCGACTGCCTCGTGGGACCAGGAAGATATCCAAGTTCATAGCAGGCAATCCTGGAAGAATCAGAAAAGAACTAAAGGTCACAGCAGGTGATGTGAGCCTAGGAACATCAGACCACACTGAAGTGATGTGTATCTATCCTAATAGATAGTCCTAATAGGTGCTCCAAACCTATATCATCATTTCTAAGACTGAGGGTCTTTTAGAACAAGAAACCTTGTTCTTGACTTCCAGTGCTCCTCCTCTAATCATTTATGTATTCAGAGCTGCTTCAGAGGAGGACCTAACTCTGGCCACTTCCCCTTCTTCTCAGTTCCTACCTCCACGTTCCTCATGTACCTCTGATCCTACTTGGCTAAACTCAAACAACACAGAAAGAGCCAATTGGTAGTGGCTCTATTGGTGTGGCTGAGCTGGACTGTAGGGGTAACCAAGACAGAGGATCACCTCAACATCGTGTCACAAGAGGCATCGTTGGTAAGAAACAGGAAAGTCTAACTCAAAGCAGAAATGATTTGGCTCCATTTGGATCTGTTCTTGGGAACTAGCAGTGTCTTTCCTGCAGGGTTACCTTTGTGAGGAAATGCTCCTGGGAGAGAAAGGACCAGGCTCTGAGCATCTCCAAGGTCTGCTAACTGTGAGAGTCTGAGCTTTGAGGGAGGATGAGCTGGTGCGTGTGGGGTACGTGGCGTGAGGGGAAGATGTTGAGTTGTTTATGGAGCAGCTGTGGGGCAGAGTCCTTCCTCCAGGCATAGGCAGGCCATGGAGCTCGCTCTTGGCTTGTCCGGTGGGGGCCCTTGTGATGATAATTCTGTCAGAGCTCTCTCATGGTATTTCCTGTCCATTCTTCTCTGTCACCAGTTGGCAATTACACGCTACAGAAAGTGTGCACAGAAGGGGGCTTGTTTTGGTTACCATGAGCTGGTGGGAGGAAGCTAAGGCTGGTGGCTGATTCTCTGGGGTGACTGGGCATGGGTTATGGGAATGGAACATGACGTCCTTCATTGGATTCCCAGAGAGCTGTCTCCCTAGCCTCCTGGAGCTTGGATATAGTGTTTAAGTCAATAGTCAAAGTGGAGAAGGCAGCTTTGTCCTCATTACTCCCCGGGACTAATTGACCTCTTCTGAGAAGGTACATTCTTCATTTAGTGAGACTCTTCCTCACCCGGAAAGGCCAGTGAAGCAAAAAGATCGAATGTGAAAGGGTGGGGTGAAGGGTCAAGGGTGGCATTGAAGGGAGCGAAAGATGCCAGCACATTCACTGAATCACTTCCACCAGAGCAGAAGAGAACAAAGGGCTGGCCATCCCCGCAGTGCGCTCAGGACTCACGCAAACCCAGCAGCACACAGTGTCTGCTGACCTTTTCCTGCCCCGAGACTCAGTTTTGTCATTTTGATGAATCTCTAGGTTGTGTTCTCCGTGTGCATCTCTGATAGCCAGTAAGCAATTTACCATGAAAGGTCCTGTGAGAGAAATGCCTAACAATGGAGTCAAGCTCAATGCTGCCCTGAAGCTGCCATCCATTCAGAACTCTTCAGCTCATCTATCTCGGCTATGAAGAGAGGAGGAGAGGTCGAGAATGAAAGAGAAATGGAGTTTCGTGCCTTTTTGAGTCTTCCAATGCTGACGTATAGCTCAGGTATTCATGCTGTCATTCTCCAAGAGCCAGAATATTTATTCAGTGTGTGGGAATTGAATCTCAGGAGTCATATGTTATGTTGAATATTCAATCTGAGGCCCCCCAGGGAGAGTTTATATTTAACGATAACAGATAAGAATATCATTACCAAATTCAAAACAACAACAACAACAACAGTTATGTTGGCACTTACAGACAATGTTATTTATTGGTTAGCATGATTGTGATAATAACAAAGTGAATCAGAGCAGAAATGACTGGAGAGTGATTGAGATTCCATTGGTTGGCCATTGGAGGGAAGTTATTTCAGCAGGTGTCCAGGATGTCTTGAGTCTCACGACTTGTTCCTAAGTCTTTCTATCCCTTTCTTCAGCAAAGACTTTGTAAGACCTTCTAAGAGGTAGAATTGGTACTCAATAGCTAAACTGTCCATTTAAGTAGTTACTGGTCACATGTGGCTACTTTAGTTTAAATTTTAGAGAATTAAAAAGTTAAAACTTAGTTTCCTGGTCACATTATGCATATTACAAGTGTTCCCTGGACACATATAGCTAGCTAGTCTTGTGCCAGTACCAGGTTTTGAATTCAGAGCCTCATGTTCTCACTTGGCTTTTTCCATTCATGGCTGGCCCTCTACCACTTGATCCATTTCTCCAGTGTCGTATTTTTCTGGCTAACTGGAAGATAGAATCTTATGGACTTTTCTTTCCAGAATGGCTGTAAACCTTGATCCACAGATCTCAGCCTCCTGAGCAGCTAGGATTACAGATATAAGCCACTGGTGCCCAGCTTCAAAATACTGATACACTGAAGTTTTCTACTACTAAAGTGCATTGCTTGTACCTATTAATGTACATAGACTTCAGCATTTCTACATAGCAGGTACCATAGAGAACAGAGCAATGAACCATTTCCTCATATGGAAAGAAAACACCCAATGAAACCCAAGGAAAGAGCCCAAAATAGCTCCACTTCACTTTCGAGCACTCTGGCATGAAGCACTTAGCCAGCGCCAGGACTAATTGGTGCCATGCATCTTGTAGACATGCCAGTCCCGTGCGTTCCTCACTCTTCTGGTAGGAGGATGATTTAACATGTCTTTGTGTGATGAAACTTAAGTCTGACTTCTGAGGAGATCTCAGAAGCAAAGCCTTCCTCTGTATGAATGCATAAATCACCCTAAAACAACAACCACAACACAGGAAAAAGATGATCAGTGCCTGCTTCAACTGAAAAACAAATGGAAAGTCTAGTCTGTGTAGAGATGACAGTTTATTACAGGGGACATCATAGCTACAGTAAGGTAGCTGCTTTTATAATATGGAATCATAGACATCCATTTTCCAGATAATCTTATTTTTTTTGTTCTTAATATATATTTTTTATTGTAAAGATACTGTACGGAGGGGTAACAGTTACATGAGCAAGGTAATGAGTCCATTTCCTATGGAGGAGCATTGTTACACCCTCCTTTATTTTTCCTCTATCATCCCTTTCCTCCCCACCCACTACTCCCTCCCCTCCCTTCCTCCCCTCAAAGTTGTAAAGTTCTTTTTCAACATAGTGTCTTGTATATCTCCTTGTTACAATAGGTCATCCTGTGTCCTTCTTTCAACATTTTGTTATTTCCCTTCCCCTCCCCAAATTAGAAAAATGCATATACAAGATGCAGGACACCAGAATCAAACACAGTGACAACAGGGGTTATACCATGGGGGAAGAACACACAAAGAAACAAAAAAATCACGTAGTACATTATAAGTACATTAAAAAGAACAGCAACAAAGATAAAACCTCTTGTGCCCCCCTATCTTGGGGTTAGCTTCACTTAGCATCAGGGTATGTGGTCATGTGTACATAGCTTTTGACCTCTCCAGAATATCTGATGTTGAATTTCCACATTCAGGAGAGACAGACATGGAGCTGATCTGGTTGTACTGAGGATGGGGGTCCAGGATATGGTCCATGTAGCTTCGCTTTTGGCTCCCACTTGAGCCATTCATTCCCTACTCTCTCCACCATAAACCATGGTGCGCTCTCCTCAAAAGCATGCAGGAAGTATAGACTGTGGATGTGGGTTATTAGTAAACCTTACCCATTATTACAGAGGTGGAGCTGGGAGCTTGGAGAGTGAAGTGGCAGAGCTGGTGCTGCGCTGGCCCAGGCTCTCCCTGTAGCTCCCTGCTCTGTGACTTTAGCAACACACTCGCCATTTGGGCAACACATGCTCATGGCTCCTCCACAGGAAGCAAACATTTAAACGACTTTGACCAAGAATGTAAAGCCATGGATTGAAATAACCTACTTCGAGCCAGTACAACCCTTCGGGGCTTTCTCCTTTTCCTGTAGGTTCAGTATTTTGGGCTCAGAAAACAAAAATATTCTGTAACACGAGATCTGGTTTGGTTCATATGCTGTGCTCATAATAGGAGAACTTGAGAGAGCCAGGCATCCTACTGGCCTGCCCCCCCCCCACATCCCATCCTTCCACCCCAGCTGGCGCTGCTGGGCCCTGCCATGGTGGGCAGGAGCATGCAAACATGTTCCAAGCCACTTGGTGGGAGGGCCAGTCTGTCCAGGAGCCTGGCGCACAGGAATCTCATCTTAGCAAAAGAGGCACAGTGTGTGTGTGTGTGTGTGTGTGTGTGTGTGTCTGTGTCTGTGTCTGTGTGTGTGTCTGTGTGTATCTGTGTGTGTGTCTGTGTGTGTTTGAATAGTATGATGGTTTCCTCTAATAAAAAACTAACATACATTTTAAGGAAAATCTATATGGACTAATAAGCATAGAGAAAAGAAAAATCCACCACATAGAGATGCATTTTAAGGTATATATCCTTAGACTTTCTTTCCTTCCTTCCTCTCCCCTTTCTCCATCTGTTTTCTTATTTTTATTCTTTATTTCACCTCACCCAATGGCATTGCACCCTTTGTAAATTCCCTTTGTTGACTTCAGATAGTGTGATAAATAGGAAATAATACATAATTATTAATGGTTTATAAGTAGCTTTGGTGCTAACTAACTTACTCTACCACATTTCTACTTTTTAAACTTTCTTTTTGCTTTTATACAGAAGAACCCAGTCACTGTTTTGAATGACTGTGGAGAACTGTGCTTCACAGTTCTCTTCCTCACTGAGTCAGTTTAGATTAGCACTGGGGTCTCTAGGGCTGGCCAAGCAGGGTGTAGTGTATTTAGGGAATGAGATATAGTATTCGAATGGTTATTTTACTTTTACTGAAAATCTCTATGTATGTGCTATAGTTTATTTTCAGTAATTATCCCGGGGTGGGGGGAGAAAACAAAGAGGTTTTTTTGAGGGAAGGGTTGTTTTGTTTTGTTTTGTTCACTGCCTGTAGGGCTTGAACTCAGGGCCTGGGCACTGTCCCTGAGCCTCTTTGTTCTCGAGGCTAGCGCTCTACAATACTACTTCCAGTTTTTTCTGAGAGCTTCATTGGAGATAAGAGTCTTATGGTCTTTCTTGCCAGAGCTGGCCTCAAACTGCAATCCTCAGATCTCAGCCTCCTGAGTAATTAGGATTACAGGTGTGAGCCACTGGCACCTGATTTAACAAAAAGTATTTTTGAAGTTTTCTTTTGCTCCTGAAAGGAGATAAACAATGGCAGGAGCAGGTTACTACTTTGTCAGCAGGAAGTTCAGCCATCACTATAGCAGGTGAAGAAGGCACAGAAGGTGGTCTGAAGTTCCCTCCCTCCTCATCCTCCTCTTCCTTTATTCCCAGAGAGAGCTGAGCAGCCCTGCTCCCTGGCTTCTTGTTATATCCATCCAGCGGCCTGAGCTGTCGTTAGTGGGCAGCCTTCTTCTGTCCCTGTCTTTCTCGTAGGAACTCCAAGGGATTAGAAAAGCAGCAGCAGTAGCGGCATCTAGCTTTGCAGCACCAGTCCTATCTCAGCCTAGCTAGCAGAGTCGGCCTTCTCTCTGCCTCTTCCTGGGTCTATGTCTGGATGAACTGAAGCAGAGGACGCGCAGGTAGAAGGTGATGCCTTGGAGCTGCTTCTAGAACCTTCCCCAACCTTCTGATCCTTGCATTTTCTCTCTCTTTCTCTGCTCTCTGCCTTTACTTCCCTCTTTGACAGACTGATGGCTGCCTGCCAACTCCACCCCTGCGCAGCCCTCTCTCTGCCACCCTACCGTCTCCCCTGAATGTCTCCCCTGGTCTCAGTCTCCGATCCTTCCTTTTGCATGCTTACCCCAATGCTGCAGCTGGAGGAAGCCCCACAGCCGCTCAGAACAGTGTCCTTCTCGAAGGCGGCCTCAGACCACCACTGGACACATGGCGCTGCCTTCTGTTCCATTAGGTCCTTTCTCTACAGGAGGATTCCACAGCCCTAAGACTCTGGCTGATTACTGAACCCCAACCCCAGCCCGTCCACACAAGCTCGTGCAGCAGGGAACAGTCCATCTCCTCCTCCTCATTTTGCAAAAACAGAAATGGTATTGTCAAGCAGAAAAGCGTTATTTTGAAGACTTTGACTACAATGGGCTCAGGGATAAAGTCAAAGCGCAGAAGGAGCCAAGGGAGAAAAGGGAAGGGTCTCTTGGAGGGGAAGGAAAAGAAAAGAGGCTAAAGGTAAGTTCTCTAACTCTGCAGGGTCCCTTTATCCAGGACTGGCTTTTCAGGATCCCTCTGGTTCCTTAGGGTTCAGGGGTTGCCAAGCAGAGGAGAGTTTGGCGGCCCCTCCATCTCTGGGCCTGGGGACAGCGACAAGGCTGCGGCTGCCCTGACCACAGGATGAATCTCAGCTATTCCTTAACCTGACCCATTTTAGACTCAAGATGACTGTGGTCAGACTTCCTTTTCCACTGAGATTGAATTCACAGTTTGTTTTCCACTGAGATTTAATTTACAGATGGTGGAGGAGGGAGTGGGGTTCCTTGTGGGCATATTTAGATTTATGTTCAGTAGCTAACTGTTTGTGGGAGTGTTCAGTTCTACCAACTTCTCTCTACTTTGGACCCAGAAGTAGGTATGCACAACAAAGAGCCGGCACTTGACTCCTGGAATGAAGTCTTTCCATAGACAGAAGTGTTAGGGAGCAAAGTCCTCTTTCTCACTCTTCAGGGGGTGTCCAGTATGAATTTTAGGCTCCATCAGTGTCTGGGGGAAAGGCTGTTTTAAGCTTACTCATTAGCCAGGCCAGTGCGTCTGAGAGGCTCACATGTATTTACTTAAAGCAAGGTGGGACTCTGCCAATTTGTTTGGAATCGCTGCCAGTTGGCAGTGAGATCAGGTCCTCCCTAAGGAGAGAGCAGAAGGCCTGGCCTGGGGTTCTGGCTGGCCAGTGCGCAGTAGCTTTCGTGTGTGGAGAGGCAATTCTGAGCATTCGTAGGCCAGGCAATTCCAGGCCCTTCCAGTTCCCTTGCTAGCTGTCTGCCAGGGTCTATCTTTTTTTTCCCCCACAGGGAAGACTTTGCATTTGTTTTTGGGGGTTTGCAAGTGCACATGTGTATATTTGCTTTTGGTGCTCAGGGCATGTCTTCCTCAAAGGGAGCTGGAAGAAGAAGACCTCTCTTTCTCTCTGTCTCTTTCTCTCTCTGTGTCTCTCTGTCTCTTTGTCTCTCTGTCTCTCTGTCTCTCTCATTTTGCATCTTTGACCCTGGGGCCTTCTGTTCTCCCAGAGCAGCCACCACACAGCCTCCGATCTTCCTCCTGATTTCCCTGGACTGTCTCATGGGCATCTTGATGTCAACAGACCAGAATGCTTCTCTTCTTCCTTTGGTCTCAGCAAACTCAGAGGTGGAGGAATTCATAAGAAATGGGGAGCTGGCCTGGAATCCCCTCCTCTTCCCACAGACTGGAGCAGGAGCCAGCCTGGCTCCCTTTGGTGCTCAGAGAGACAAACTGCCACGAGCCAGAAGCAAGCACAAGCATGCCTGAACTGGCCAGTGGAAGGCCCAGGTGGAAACAGTAACAAAGGCTACATTGACATCGCTTATTTACCTGTCCTTGATCACCTTCCCAAGAGACTGGGAAAGGAAGACCCCATTTCACTTGACAGATGAGGAAACTGAGCCTCTGAGAAGCCAGTCACCTGTTGAGTGCATGACAGTCAGCTTTGGTTAATGTTGTAAGGTTCCTATATGGGAACCACACAAGTCCTGGGAGTTCTGACACATTCAGGCTTAGGCCACCCTGGACCCCTGGTCTTCCTACCCACAGCTTGGGAGGCAGAGACCGGTAGGATTGCAGTGCTCAAGTAGCAAGGCCCTCCATCCTAACTTCCCTATGACAACAGTTATGCCCAACACCCCCATCTCAACCCAAAGGAAAGGATTCTAGTTTCTCAAGCAATCTTGGACCCTTTCCAGTCCATGTACTGGCGCCCACTGTCCATTCCCCATTCCCCCGCTCCCTGTAGGGGTGGCTGCTATTATTCCAACTTCATGAAGTGTATTCTTAAACTTTAATGGACCTTCGTTTGCTCAACGTTGTGTTGTCAAGCAGTATTAGAGTTCTTTTTTTTTTTGTTTTGTTTTCTGATGAGTCTTCTATTGCACAGATACCTCACATTCTATAGTTCCATTCTGTTGTGGATAGATGTTTGAGTTATTCATAGTCGGGGGCTGTTTTGAACAAGCTTGTTCTGGATACAGTTTTCTCTTTGGTGTCACCCACAGGGCACAACTGCTGGACATCTGTCGCTTGCTAAGCATCTCATTTCTACTGGCTTCTGTGCTGGTCAATACTGGCACTCAGCATTGACCATGAGCAGTGGGGAAAGTGACACAAACAGTCATACTAATTAATAATGGGAATAAATCCTCTGGGGGTTGGGAAGAGTAAGATACACTTCCAACTTTCCCAGCGTTGATAGTCCAGCATATAAACTCCAGGGAGACTCATAGTAGGCCTGAGAATCAGCATCCGCCCCAGAGATGTGTGATTACTATCCACAGACTCTGACAGCCCATGGGGCAGGTATGAGGGCTAGCGGTGGAATCTATGAGAAGAAAGGCTAGAGAGAGTGAGGGGCTCAGCTTGGGCGGCCTGAGAATCCTATAGACTCACTCCTAGGTGTATTCTTGGGCCTGGGCTGTGTTTCTGGCATTGGTTTGTGACTCTGAAGGAGATTGAGATAATTGAGAGCTTATGCCTAACTCCCGGAAGACTGATTTTTTAGCACATATGCAACCTGCATTTTAATATTATGCCTTCTGACTGGAAGCATTTGGAAATGGTCCTTGCCCCTGGTTTTAAAAGGTGGCATTATTTTGTGAACATTTAGGCACTGATTAGTAAAATTCCGAGCCCATTAACTAATGGGAACATGCCAAACTCGTGTGTGTGTGTGTGTGTGTGTGTGTGTGTGTGTGTGTGTGTGTGTGTGTATCCAAGAAAGTAAATGTAATAGAAACCATCCCAAAGGTAAGTTAAATTATAGCCTGAGCTTTTTCTCTCCTGATGGTCCCCCCAGATGTTTTTAAAGGCAGGACACAGGCTTCCCGCCCCCCATCCCGTTCTCTCCAGGGAGAGAAGAAAGAAGACTTGGCTCAGATACATCAACTTTTAGGAGAAAGAAAAAAAAGCACTAAGGCAGAAAAATGCCTGTTGGGAAACCCTGTGGGGCTGGCCCATAAATCTGCAAACAAGAGAACTGCAGCTCCGTTGCTTTCTACCCACTGGTTCTTACTTACCTCCACCCCTGCGTCCCAGATCACAGGGCAGAAGTCTGCTCTGAAAGCTTGCTTTTGCTTGAAAGCCAGAAACAGAGCTTGGAAAGTACCAGTCAGGGCTGTCAAATGGAAGGCATGCCATTTTGCTCCCTCCTGGTCAAGGCAGGGCCTCCCTGCTGGATGGGACGGTGGGTGGAGGAGAGCTGGGGAGCGAGGAGCTGAGGGCAATGAAGTGTGGGACCAGTATCTTTCCCCAGATGGCCTTCTGGGAGTCCCATGTCTCTGTTGTAAACAGAGCTCTTGATTTCTCCATTCATTTCAACTCTGTCTGGAACCAGAGTTCTAGGCCAGAGACCCAGTTCTAGGGAAGTCACATGTCAGAGGTGACCACTTACCCCAGTACTCCAAATAAAGAGACTAGTATTGGTGAAGGGCAGAGAAAGGTCATTTACTATATTGCACAAGCAACCTATGCTCATCTTCCAGTATAGTCTGAGCTTTTAGTGTAAATAGAGGAGGAATTGGGGCAGGGGCCAGAGGGTTGCATAATTATGGAGCCGGAACTGTTCTGGTCCAATTGCTCTTTATCTCAAGATTGGTAAGGTGGCGCCTTTCCACCATAAGGAAACCACTGGTGTCTGGGTAAGATGTGATCTCATTCTGGTCACAAGATGTCCTAGAATCTGAGGTGACCTCAGAAGACAATGGCTGAAAGCAAAGGAGACAGCATTTTCAGACCCAAGTGGTGTGTAATGATTTTTAGCAAAAGCAGTTTCTAAGTACCTGTTATACATCCAAGTTCTGTGAGTCAGAAAGGAAAGAACATAGCTAAAGAATTGAGGGAAGGACCAGACCATCCTTTCCTGTCCTGTGGTTACAGTCCTCTACTTTCACCACAAGGAACCATGGAAAGGATTTGAACCTGGCTATGGCTCATGAGAGCCCTCATCTCTGTACCTACCACATCCCTCCTGCGTCCTCTCCTGGCTGTAACTGAGGAGCCAGGAGCAATGCCACAGGAAATGCAGAAGCCAGGAATCCTTTGAAGATTTGCTCACTTTTCAAATTCTCCTTTACCTGGGGAGCAGCATCCAGCGATTCAAAGTCCAAGACGCGGCTTTTCTCCTTCCATGGGGTCAGCGAGAAGAATCTCCTTCGCCGTCATGGAGTCCACCTGTTGCTCTTGCTGCAGGTGACCTCGGCTCAGAGGAAACACCATGTTCCTGCTTTTCCTTCCTCAGTGCTTCCCCATCTAGTGCAATGTTTCCCAGTCTGGCTTTCTGACCACCGGAAGCACTTTCCAGGAGGCTAACCATCATAGAACCATCTGAAAGGCAAGCGTAGAGTCAGCTGCATGCCTGGAGAGGGCTGTGGGACCAGCAGGGCCGATTCAGCCGCTTTGGTGACTGGGCCACTGAGCTGGTGTGAGTAGACAGGCCTGCATATCAGGTTGTATTTGGGTATTCCAGGTGTTCTTGGTTAAGATTAGGATGCTGCCTCAGGTTCAGCTAAAAGAATCATGGAGAGGAAGAAGACAGCAAAGATTGATTTACTAGCAAGGCAAAGTACAGTGAGGGAAGAACCACTTGCAAGGAAGTTGTTGATGCTTCTGGTCTAACTAGTGCAAAACTGAGGTCTTCCTCTTGTGCCCCTCTCCTAAAATAGTCTGACAATTGCTCACTGGTTTCCCAGATGTGTCCTTTTTGCTCTGCCTGGTTTAACTTCAGTATGGGGAGTGGGCTCCATACAGGTATTGGGCCCATTATCTTAACCATAAGTTTGAGTGGACCATTTGGGGCTTGATAGGGTGGGCCATACGAGGTTCCAGAGAATGCAGTCTTCCATTCTTGCGGCCCAGACCAGCTCCTCGTTCCTGCTCTGGGGCACTTACATGCTGTGCATAGCCTTCCTCTAAACACTCAGGTCTGACATAGTCCTGCAAGGAGCAGGAAAACAGACATAGCAGCAGTGGTAGAAAGAAGATAATGACAAGATGAGATGAGGAAATGGAGAAGGAAGGACAAAAATCGGAACTCTACTTGCTCATTAATTCTGCAGCTTTAGGAGAATCCCTTAACCTGCATGAGCTTGGGAAAAATAAAGATACAGAAGAGAACACTGCACATGCCAATGGCCTAGCTGATGGCCTATCAGCTAGGTGATCCTGGGCAGTGGCCTTCATCTCTCTGAATTCTAGTGGTTAATTAGCACCATAAGCTAATGGAATACACAGAGAAAAACTAATTTTTTAACTGATGAATATAATTTTTCATTTAATTATACCTGAAGGATATAAAAAACAATTTTTGACTCATATATGATCAATTGATTGAACATATCATGATTCTTTGTAGAGATCATAATAACCTGCCTTATTTATGATAAGTTGATTGGGAGTGTGTTCCAGAAAAGGGAAATAAACACTACTGTTGTTTCCTACATATGGAAAGTGATTTATTTTACACATTAGAGCTTAATACTCATGATGTATAGTATCTTGAAGACGGTTATTTTCTCCCTCACTCCCAGGCCCCTTCTTTTTCTTATTGGAGATTTTTATCTTAGTCAGGGCAGGCTAGGTCTTGCTACATTAACAAACAACCCCAGAATCAGTGGTTTAACCCATCACAAGATTTTCACGTACATACACCATGTGTCCTGCGGGGGACAGGCTGCTGTCAGGGGAGTGGGGGCTTCATCTTGATATACTTCTGTGAGTTTCACAGCCAGAGGAAGGACTCGAATTAAAACCCTACAGATTGATGTCTATGGACGGGGCTCCTTGTCTTGAACTACAAGTGTTTTTACAGCCCATTTTTAATTCTTAGTTCTGAATGTCCCATCTTATCTTCCCATGTGGGTGGATTTACTTCTGCCCTGATCCCATCATTTCTTTCTTTTCTTTTTGGTCTCTTTTGGATTATGAATGTCTGCCAGAGATAAGCTGTAATAACATATCTGATACGCAGTGCTATGTGTGAGCCTTTTGACTGAGCAGAATAAACTAGTGTCCTGTTTTATGAATACTATAAATTCAGAAGGGTAGGTTGACTTAAAGTGAGAAATAAGCTACATAGCCATGGAAACGGCTCAGTGGACGTGTTGCTGGTGGAAAGAGGTCCCTTTAGCTTCTGCCGCTCTCCTGCTGGGTTGCCATTCCCTTCATAGGCAATTGTCAATGTCTTAAACAAGAGTCCTATCTTCTGTACTACTCTATTCTAGGTCTCCCTCTGCAATAGTCCTTAGGGGTGGTGGGCAAAATGGCCCACCTTTGTTCATTACTTGGAGCACCACAATTGCCCCTTCTCAGCCTCATGTTTGGCTCCTCCTTTCTTCTGCTAAAGATATTGACCACCTTCTCCAAGTCTATTCAGCTCCATCCACAAGACTCAGGCAGGCTTTGATCCGAGAGTCTCACCTTCAGTTCCTCCAAATCCTACACCTCTGTGCTTTGACCCACATCCAAGCCTGGTGTCCCAGCCACTTGTTACTGAAATCCTTCATTTCCTGAGGAGGAGGAGGACTTTGACTCTCTTCTGGAGAGTAAATTGGTATGGCTTCTTTGCTTCCCATAGCTCCTTGCTTAGAAAGAATGATGAGCCGGTGGCTCACCTCTGTCATCCTAGCTTCTCAGAAGCCTGAGATCTGAGGATCAAGGTTCAAAGCCAGCCTGGGCAGGAAAGTCTATGAGACTCTTATCCCCAATTAGCCACCAGGAAACAAGAAGTGGCACTGTGACTCAAAGTGGTAGAGTGTTAGCCTTGAGTGAAAAAACTCAAGGATAGCACCCAGACCCTGAGTTCAAGCCCTACAACTCATCCACATACACACACCTACACACACACACACAGACACAGACACACACAGACACAGACACACACAGACACACACACACACACACACACACACACACACCAGGAGCACCAAAAAGCCAGAATAATAAGATGGGCACAGGTGACTCACGCCTGTAATCTTAGCTACTCAGGAGGCTGAGATCTGAGGATTGCAGTTAGAGGCCAGCCCAGAGAGAAATGTCCATGAGACTATCACTAATTAACTTCACACAAAAAAAGCTGGAAATGCAACTGTGGCTCAAGTGGTAGAGTACGAGCCTTGAACAAAAAGAAGCTCCGGAACAGCATCCAGGTCCCGAGTTCAAGCCCCAGCACTGGCACACACACACAAGAAGAAAATGATGGTAATAATCTCAATCACTAATACTTATTTATTACTGTGAGCCAGTCTCAGTCCTACACATTTAATGTACATCAACTGATTTAATCCTGGCAGAAATCTTTTGCACCGCTATGACAGTTATGAATTTAGTTGGGTTGGCAACAGTGCAGCTGGACATTTTTCTGAATGTCTCTGTTTTTGAATGAGATTTACATTTAAATGGGTAGACTGCAAGCATGGGGCCTGAGTTTAGATCCAACTACTACCAAAAATCAAATAAAACAATCAGATTGTCAGTTCCTGATCATCTTCCTTTCTATTTGGCTGTCATATCAAGACAACTGGTAAAATTCTACTCAGCAGTCTTAGGCTTACATTTTGAGTTCCTAAAGCACCTGTTACAGAACACTTCTGAGGAGTCTGGTCTTCACAGGGTTTAATACATACTGGCTTGTGCATTGTAAAATGCTGTTCAGATGTGACTCAACACCATCTTTTCCATTTTGAGGGAAGTAGAACCACTACAGGCCTCTTGGGTTCAGATAGGATAAAATTGGGCCCCCAGCTGGAGACCTTTAACAGGTCAGGTCTAGTGAGAGGTGTTTAGATCATTGGTGATGATCATGGTTTAGATCATTGCTCTTGGATGGTATTAACATAGTTCTTTTGGGAATTCTGGCTTATTCAGAAGATTGCTACAAAAAGGCAATCATCTTGCTTCCTGTCTTGCTTCCTGTCTTTTTTTTTTTGTCAGTTGTGGGGCTTGACCTCAGGGCCTGAGCATGGTCCCTGAGCTCTTTAGCTCAAGGCTAGTGCTCTACCACTTTGAGCCACAGCACCGCTTCCCGTTTTTGAGTGGTTAATTGGAAATAAGAGGGACTTTTCTGCCCAGACCGTCTTTGAACTGTGATCCTCAGATCTCAGTCTCCTGAGTATCTAGGATTACAGATGTGAGCCATGGGTGCCTGGCTTGTTTTTTCCTTTTCATGTGCTCACATCCTTGTGACACCATGGAAGACAGTCCCATGCCTTTGAACCTTAGAACTGTAAGCTCAATATACTTGTTGTTGTCTGGCTTTAGTACTGGGGCTTGAACTCAGGGCCCGGGTGCTGTCCCTTAGCCTTTGCTCATGGTTGATGCTCTACCACTTGAACTGTACCCCCACTTCTGTTTTTTTTGAGGGGGGTGGAGAGTAGTTAACTGGAGATAAAGGCTCAAGGATTTTCCTTCCTTGGCTAGCTTTTAACTATAACCCTCAGATCTCAGCCTCCTGAGTAGCTAGGATTACAAGTGTGAGTCACTGGTGAGGCCAGCAAACCTCTCTTTCTTATAATGTATCTACCTCTGGTATTTTGTTATAGTTACAGAAAAACAAGAAAAGGTCAATGCAAGAAGAGGAGACCCAAAAGCTGAAAGAGGGATACAAAGCCACAAAAGTTGTGTTCTGCTCACCCTTGTCATCTAACACATATGCTTGTTTTCTCTCACATATTAGGAAGGAATTGTGTTTAAAGTACATTCTCAGTGCAGGTATTTTGATTCTAAACACCAACGAAGTGTTGTGATTTCAACAGCTCTATTGGCACTTTTGCTCTTAGAGCAATTTACATTTTCCACTGGCACCAAGTAGAGATTTCCTCAGGCACTTGATGTGATTGGATTTTCTGAGATACACTCTTAGGAGCACCAGGGTAGAGAGTGTGCACCCAGCAGTGGTAGATATCCCCTCCGGGCCAGCCCACACTCACTAGTCTTCTACAGGCTGCTAACCACCACAGTTTCAATTGCTCAAGCTATCAGACAGCAGAGTGTTTAAAGTTTTAATAGGCTTAGAGGTGACTCTGGAATCCACCAACCTCTGCCTTCATCTATAATTTATGGCTGCCTCTTACTTAGTTGGTTTAGTAAATTGTACCTAAGAGTATTCTTTGAGACTTGGCAGATTGGTATATAGTTTCACGACTGAGTTGTGTTTTTGCCAACTATTTGGCTTCATTTTTTTTCTTTTGGATGACATTCTTAAATACTTAATTTGGAGCTTTGGTCTGGAACACACTTTTTATCAGACAACTTTTGGGTGCCAGCACCCCCCTCAATGGCTATATCGTATGAAGGCTAACTTTCCATATGCTAACACATTGATTTAGAAATTGCTTTTAAAGTCACCACATTCCCAACTAGCAGAAGGGAATGTGTGGTGAGTTTGGACCACATTATTCTTTTGGCCTCCTGCGTCTCCCCACAGCCTCTGCCCTGCTCTGGGTTTTTCATGGAGGGAAAATTTTGTTAAGTGGAGAGGTGAGGGTAATGGTGCCTGACCAAACCATAAACTGTTAGTCTGTTATAAAAACAAAAAGGCTTACTTTGTTAGGAGGTAAGTGAGGAAATGTGTTGGCCTTACTTCATTTGCTCAGTCAAACCAAGTTCCAAAGATTAAATCAAGGGCCATGATGGGAATAATTGATTCCTCTTTCAAGTCTGTCATCATGTGTATAGATTTGGGATATTGTGTTTTCTCATTTTCAAGGTAAGTTCAATATTTGGCAAATGCAGGCGTAAGGCCATCTATGAGGTCCCCAGAGAAATAGGTTTGCAGTTTCACAGTGTTTTATTTTTTAGTTGAACTGGGGACTGAGTATTTCCTTTCCTTTCATTATATCACCTCATCCTTCTAGAACTGAGTTCCCACTTATGCTGTGGCGTTCAGGTAGGAGAGGAGTAATTCATGAGCGTTATGACTAATACCCTGTAACCACCTAATAGGCCAGCCAAATATGATCTTAAGACAAAAGAATTGCTACAGAGTTAGGTCTTCCTCTCACGCCATCCATCTTTCTTTAAGTCTAAAGAGGGACTAGAGGTTAAAATAAATCTTTTCACTTTTTTATGAGTGGAGAATAATTTAACTTCCTTAAACCTTTGTGAAGTGGGAATGGGAATTGTGGTTTTAAGCTTGAAGTGCAAATTTCCCCCATGTTTCCTTCAGGGCTCATGTATTCTCTATCTGATTATCCCGAACCAACCTTGATGATTTGAAGCCACAGGCACCAGCTACTAAGAAATTTACCCATATTCCCTGTTGTGACATCATCCTGTGGTGTAGAGACACTTGATATAAGTCATTAGTACACACTAGTGACGGAGAAATGGGCATTATGTATTTAAGGCCCTTGATTCTTTTCTGAGACAGGGTCTGGCTCTGTTCCTTCTTTCTCATCCTCCCAGGTGCTGGGATTATCCATTGCTATGCCTGGACTTTTTAATCTGATATATTTTTTTCTTCCACATCTATCCTGAATGGCAAGAACAGATAAACTGTCATAAAATTATGGCAGTGAGCATTCAAAGATGCTTTAATAAGGGATAAATGAAATAAATACATTTTATTTCTCTTCATTGGCACTGTTCCCTAGGACAACTCAGAGACTTCTTTTTGCCAAATGTTTGTCGAGACTTTTATAGGAGAGGAGATGCCAGAACCAGCCTCCGGCCTCACCCAGTGCAGCTCCTTCCCTTCTACCCTGAGTTCTTCTGGAGGACAAAGGCAGGCAATGGAGAAGTGGATCCTAGGTGTGTGTGTGTGTGTATGTGTGTGTGTGTGTGTGTGTGTGTGTGTGTGTGTGTGTGTGTGTGTGTGTGCGCGTGTGTGTGTCTATAGCCAATGCAAACATGTAATTATTTGGTTAAAAGTACTTACAAACCTCTTATTTTGTTAGAAGTGAGGAAATGTTCAAAGATTGATGGAGACATATAAAAAAGAATTGGGAGCCAGCTTGAAGGACCCAATCTGGGACACATTAAGATAATAATAGTGATAATAGTGGATTATAATACCCTGAACAAAACTAAAATTTATGACATTCTAAGTGAAAAAAAGGAATCAGTTCTAGAAATCTATCATTTAACATAAACCACATGGTTAAGAATACTGTACTATATACTTAAAAATTTGTTAAGAACATAGGTCTTCTATTAAGCGCTCTTACCACAAAGGATTTTGTCTGATAGGATACACTAAAAGAATAAAAGATAAACAAAGTGAGCAGAAGCAAACTTTTGGGTGGATGGATACATTTGTGACATCATTTTTGGTACTGGTCTCAGGGGTAGATACTTACCACCAAGAGTTAAAGATGTAAAGATTTTGTATGCCAATTGTACCTCAATAAAATGTTTATCTTTTAAAATGTTTATTTTTAAAAAGCCATCCAAATAACTCCTAGATAACCCCAGAAGTCATAACTGTTTGAAACAACTAAATTACTAAATAAATACCTGACAGTATGTAACAAATGTAAAAATGAGAATAGACTTCCAAAGTTAACAATGGATACTAAAATTAGTGGATGAAAATTTGATAAGGAACAGGATCTCAAAGTCTCTCCCCACAAACAACTTATTAACTATGTAGGGGAAACTGATATGCAATGGAGAAATCTGGCGAGTATCACAAGTGGTCAAAGTCACTATTGCCAATCATGAGACAGTAGCATGCACCTTCTGATATGCGCTAGGAAGGATGTGGCATGGCTGAGATTTCCACCAAGATGTGTAGTCTGAATCTAATGGTCATGAAACAGCAGTGGATCCCAGTGTTTAACAGATTAGCCTTTAACATCTATAAAATTACTCACCTGAACTCTTCCAACATGAAAAGGCCAACCAAAACAAAGGCTGAGAAAGTATCCCTCACTGAAGAAAAACTAAGGAGACAACAATTCAGTGTTAATTGCTGGTACATTTTGGGGATAGTTGACAAACTGAAAATGAGTCGAGGACTAGATAATGGAATTGCCTTCAATTCAAATACATTTATTTTGAAGATTATATTATGGCTATGTAAGAGAATGTCCTTGTTCCTAAAAAATTTACACTGAAGTATTATGGGATAACACGAATGTACATTTGCATCTTAATTCCAGCAACAAGATCACATTGTCTTACTTAAAATTTAGCCCCTGTAATTATCAACTAATTCAAGGATTAACCTAGAGACTAAAAAGAGTGTGCATAGCTAAAATGTAGTTTTGGCTTGGGCTTAGGTCCTCCAATGAGAGCTTTTTCTAATCCATTGATTTCTGATAGACAGATACAAGACTGCAGTCATGATTGTTGTTAACAGGTTGGCAGTTAATACATGTAAAGATACCAGGTAATCCAGGCTGAATAATGGTTATACATATTTTGGGAAGAGGTACAGATTTATAGTCAGAGTACATGAATATAAGAAGGCATTTGAGGTCTCAAGAGATGGTCAAGTATTGTGGAAAAATAGCAAATTCTGCTTCCTTGATATACTTGATCTTTTTAACTGAAGTATGCTTTCTTTTACAAGGAATACAAGGTAATATACAATAAGATACTCTTAGGTATAGATAATAATAATAATAATAATAATTTACCTTCATTGAGCCCTCAGAATATAGCAGATGCTAGGATACCCTGTTAACCCTCACTGCAGCTCTAGGAAACAGTATTATTGTAGGAAAACTTTTCATATCTGCTGGCCTCTGCTTGCTAGTCCATCAGCACTGACCTGTATCACTTGCTCTCGAAAGCCCTCCTCCCCAAGAGCATTCATGGAGAAGCAAGCCACTGGTGACCCGGAGTCTTCCCTTGTTCATCAGTCACATCTAATTGAGATGATGATTGGGAGCTTTCTCTGCATAAGTTCTGCTGTGGCATTAGTACCCATGTAACTGTCAGATCATAGCTGAGCACACTTCATTTTGGCAGGAGCAGTGCATTCGTGCACACAAGCCTTACTTCCTTTTCCCTTGGTGCCTTGACATTCCATTGCAAAATCATCAATGCAGACTGCCACTTCCAGAAACATTTTTAAATAAAATTGCAACTTTCAAATCTTGATTAATAATACGAGATAATTGAAGTGGGAAAAAAAAGAAAGTCAACCTGTATTCATTCCTAGAGTTGCCAGAACAAAGTGCTATAAACAGAGTGGCTTAAATGGACAGAAATGTATTCTCTCAGCACTCTGAAAGTGGCTAGGCCTGTGCTCTCACTGGAGATCCTAGGATCCCCTTTCTCCTATTCTTGCTTCTGATCGTTTTGGGCAGCTCATAGCTTGTGGATGCATCATCAAATGTCTGCTTCTGTCTTCACCTGGCCTCCTGCTGTCCATGTCTGTTTGTTTGGATTTTCCTCTCCTTCTAATAACATCAGCATTGGGTCCTACATGTCCTTATCTGTATGTCTGTAGGTCCCTCATCCTGTATGTCATTATCTTCATGAGATTACAGCTGCAATAACTATGCTTTCTAATGAAGTCATTGTCACAGATAGGAGGGGGTAGGACTTCAACATAATTTTAGGAGGGACACAACTCAACCAAAGATGGAAGAAATATGAAGTCATATTAAGAGGAAACAGAATTCTTTGTTGAGTGGCAACTTCTTTGTATAACTGTTTAAAAATAATAAAAGAGAGGGAGAGACAGAGACAGAGAAACTGAGTGACAGAGATGCACACAAAGAGGGGAAATATGATCTAAATCCTAGAGAAGAATGACCACTTACTGCCTGCTTCATTCATACTTTCACATTGGGAGTGGAGTCCTTTCTTTGCTCATTTTGAATTGAGATCCAGGTAACAGATTCTACTGCTCGGAGACTAGAAGTGCTAGCCTACAAAAATCATTTAAAGCCTGAGGTGAAGAAACCAGTTTTAGTTTGACTCAAGGTCCAAGGGTTATATTTTAATATAGTTACAATTGAACATTGGTAAATAGCTCTCAGGGGGAGATGCTCTGAAGAATAATAAGTGATAAAAATTATAATAGTAATTTAGAATAATAAAAGGAAGAGTTTGGGACTAGCGGAGTGTCCAAATGGAATACAAAGACCATAGTAAACTCCAAAAAGATTGAGGTAAGGGGAAGATTTTAAATGAGAAATGATTGTAGAGGTATTCTGAAATAACTCTGGCCAAGGTGATCAGCAGGAATCGAGTAAGTCCGAAGTTGAACAAACAGTTGATGGGCAGATGTCCTTGTAGAAGTACTTCCTGTGCAAATGTGCTGTTTGGCAGTCTTTTGAGAGAGGTACTCAGATTATCATGTCTAAGAACCCTTCCTTTTTACCCTTCAGCTTTATATATGTGTTTGTTTATTATTTAATGTTTGGTTAGGGCTGATCACAAGGAACTCCATTTTGATTCTGACCATTTTTGCATCTGTGTCTGTTCCAGCTCAGTCATCACCATTAGCATGTAGCCTGATTTTTCCAAAAGATAACACATATTTTCAGGCAATAAAACATGTAGCATTTAGTCTAGCCATTACACAGGATAACCTCATGTCCCTAACTTTAGGTCTACAAAGAACAATAAAGGAGACACAAATGTAACTGACCTAAATATCCGGATCAACTACTGTCTCAAATTCCAAACTTAGCAGAAAAGGAACATCCACCTCTGCTATGATTATCATATGATTTTGTAGTTACTGGTCTTCCTTACTGAAAAGACACACACCTTGGCTATGCTATATTTAAAGACCTTTTTCAGCTGGGCACCGGTGGCTCATGCCTGTAATCCTAGCTGCTCAGGAGGCTGAGAGCTGAGGATCATGGTTCAAAACCAGCCCAGGCAGGAAAGGCCACGAGACTCTTATCTTCCAATAAAACCAGAAGTAGCACTGTGGCTCACACAGCAGAGCATTCACCTTGAGCTGAAGAGTGCAGGGACAGCGCCCAAGCCCAAAGTTCAAGCCCCACAACCAACAACAATAAAAGGCCCATTTTCAAACTCATTACCAAACCTATGATTAAGCTATAGGATTGCTGATGCAACTAGTTTTATTCTTTTCCCCCCAAATGGAATCAAATAGGCTGCTCAATGAGGAGTTAGGCAGGTGTTCTACTTGAGAGATGGGCCAAACTCTTCATTTACTTGTCTTGTTTCACAGTATATTCGCCTCTTCTCCTCATTAGGGAACGTCCCCACAGCAGTTGACCTGAAAGAGATTCATTGGGAAACACAAATCCAGTGCCACCCACAAATAAATGTGAGCCACACTACTAATTTGAAGGAAGTACTTCAGACACATGGCTGACACGAGGCCGATGACTATGGTGTCAATATTTGACTGCAGACATGTTTACTCTATTGAAAACATTCAAACCCATATGTCAAGAAAACAGTGTTATCCTGACTCAAGGGCCAAGGTTTACATTTTAATGTAGTTACTGTTGAATGTTGGTAAATGACTCTGTTTTCACCAAAGGGACACTTTCATGCCTGTCACGACTGGCTTGGCTCTGGCCTAAATGCTACACTGGGCAATGAATGGTAACTTAATTTATCTTTTGGAAGTTCAACCACTCCCTCTTGTTATTAGGGGAGTTGGCTCTAGCAATTTGTAGAGTGGAGGACATGTCCAGAGTATAGGAATTCTGGACTGGTTTAGATTAAGGAGGTTTCCTTTCTCTGCATTCTTAGAAAGCCCGGTGCACAACACTTAATTTTTCTCTGCCTCTCATTTCAACACAAGTGAAAAACCCGTTAGAGACTGGGCCAGTCAGTCTCACCTTGAAGAACAGCTATTCAGGAATGTTTCATTTTCAAGGTGTGGAAGAGGAAGGGAATTAGCTTGTTCTCAAACAGCTTTGGTGGGAGCCTGTGTAGCTTGAGAACAGTGTCCAAGAAATGTCCTCAGGAACCTGAGGAAGAGGGAAAGATGGAGGGAGAGAGGGTAGGAGAGAGGGAGAGAGAGAGGGAGAGGGAGGAAGAAGCCTAGGGGAATGAGAAAAAGCTTTCAGTCTAGGCGCCAAGTGGTTGTGGCTTGATGCATCCTGCCTTATTTTCTTTGATTTTTCCAGAAAAAAAGGCTTGGCAATGAGAATAGAAGAATTGCAGACAATGTAGCATGCCTTTGCCAAGATATAAATACAGAAGAAACATTTGAACGGACCATGTACGGTATCAAATTATCTACAAAGATGGAAGAAAGTAATGACTTACATTCTCCATCCTCTGGCTGAGTGACTCACCCAAATGGAAAATAAAGCAGAGAGGAGTTACCTCTAAAAAAGAGGGAGGGGGCCAAAAAGGATGGGCCCAGAGAGCACCAATCCAATTGGACAAGTTCATCAGAACATGTGCACAGAAGGTGGCAGCTGTTTCCTTGTGTTCTCCAGAATCTTCCATTAAAAAAAAGTTTGGCCTTGGCCCTGAACATTCCCTCTAGACCATGAATACAAGAAGAATGTCCTCTGGGGGGGAGGGGGCACACTGCCCTAGAACAGAGGGGCAGAAACAGGTGTCCCTTGTCTTGACTTAGAAAGCTCCTCTCTACAATCGCTTCTCTTCTTTTCCCTCCCCACAGTCTTATTGGGACACAATTCAGAGGACACAGTCCTCCACTTGTGTTTGAGTTTCCATGCTTGCTTACTGTATAGAAATCTGCCTTGTGTGGTAGCTGTGTGGCACCGGCTCCGTAAGGGTGGCCGCCATGCGTGTCTCCAGGGTGACCAGGGTGTGTCACCAGCCACTAAGGAACTGAGCTATTTAGTCCAATAGATAAAGAATGGGTGAATAAAAAGACAAGCAGATTGCCGAGGACCAACCATCACCTTGAGCAAGCCACCCATTTTGGTGTTTTTCGTCAAATTCAGAGGTGATTTATTTAAAACAGGCCTGCCAGAGAGAGAAGGGAGGGGGAGGGAGGGAGAGAGAGAGAGGGAGAGAGAGAAAGACTTGACTTGCTATGAGAAAAGTAATCCAGTTCTATGCTATTGTATGAGCAGAGGGGGACTTTGGTGGTGGGCTTTTCCCACTTTTGTAAGCTCAGGAAAGGGTAGCATTGGGACAGGTGTTTGGGAAGGTGTTTGCCTTTGTGCACTTTGCTCACTTTGCTCACTGTCCAGTTTGAAGCAATCCAACTCACCTTGCTGCTTTGGGGGTCCTGAGGGACAGACCATCCTGGCCTAGAGGGCCCAGGCTGGAGTCAGTGGACCTGGCTAAAGCTGTGGGCGTGGCCTCGCGCTGGGCGTGACTTTCAGGTCTTCTTAGTTCTTGGATGAGGATGGGAGCAGAAAGCAGAGTCCACTAGAGGAACATCATACTTTCTGCTACCAGCTCTTCAGCGCCCTCTTTCTGCAGTGTTCTCTACTGCCAGCCCGCTTCCCTCCCCCCCCCCCCCCCCTTATGGAATAGAAGAGAGGAAAAGCCTTGCCCACAAAGAAAGGTATTGGTAAACCCCTCACTTTCCAGAAGGAAGCACAGAGAGGTCTTGAGCCCCCCCCCCCAGCCCTCCTCTGAGCAGAGCTCTGAGTCACTGGTTCCTCACCCCTTTCCAATCTGTCGTTTGCATTCAGTACCCAATGCCAGAACTGAGCAGTTACATAGGACATAAGCTAATTTTTTTCTTCTTAATCAGAAAGTGCTTTTGATTTGTTGGCAAAGGCAAAAAAAAAAAAGATAGAAACATTATTACCAATAAAAGATACCACTGGTCCCTATTTTTGCCAGAAGAAAGGGACAACTGTGGTAACAGAGTGAGCAGAAGTCTGGGGACAGAGTCAAGCATCCAGGGACGTTGATTTAATTGAACTTAATATCTCTGACGGGGCATGCTCACCAGGTCTCTCTTGGATTGTTCTAAAAGTCAGGTTGTTTTCCTTTTCACAGAAACAAGCTGTCACAATATTTGAGCCACTTAGGGTCGTAGATTTGTAGGATAAGCTCCATGGACTCGGAGATGACTTACTCCCTTCAATTAGCTCTCCCTCTCTTTCTTCTCTGTGAAATCCTCATTTTCCTTGTTTTCCCCATGGACTTATAAAAGTGTCGATAAAGATCTAGCCAGGAGATGGAGTTGAGGGCCCTTGGCTTTGTGAAAACTGTTTGAAATGACTTTTTTTCTTCCTAATCATAGATCTTTTGTTGGCCCGGGCAAAGTTAGGAGCAATAGTATACACATGGTAAGCACAGCGCTTTGAGGACAAAAGCTGATTTTAGCTCTAAGATGTTTTAAGAATGTGGTCTGCGCCCTTCAAGGGCCGTGAAATTAATACGGTCATTTGTGAGGGAGTTAGAAGAAAATTCAGTCATATTTTGACTCTGAAAGCTATTTTTTAAGGTTCTTTGCTTTCACCAAAGTCTCCGTCTTTTCCTAAACATGTGGCTTAAAATAATCTCTGTTTTTACTGAACTCTCCAAGTTCTACTTCTCATTTTCCCTCTAGCTCTTCTGTTCCTACTGTCCCTTCTCACATTCCTTCCTTTATTGTGCAATTTATTTCTCCATCTCCTCCCTCGAACTCTCTTCTTCCTCTTTCTTTTATCTTTATTGGTAGTCCTGGGATTTGAACTTGTGCCTTATGCTTGTTGGCAGGCATTTCATCCTATGAGTCATGAGTTATACCTTCAGTTCTATTCTGTTCTTGTCTGTGTGTGTGTGTGCAAGTGCACCTGTGTACATGCACACCAGGCCTAAGGCTTGAACTCAGGGCCTAGACTCTGTCATTGAGCTTTTTGCTCAAGGTGAGCACTCTACCATCTGAGCCACAGCTCCATTTCTGGTTTTTTTGATGCTTAATTGGAGATAAAAGTCTTATGGACTTTCCTGCCTAGGTGGGTCTCAAACCATGATCCTCAGGTCTTAGCCTCCTCAGTAGCTAGGATGATAAGAATGAGCCATCAGTGCCTGGAACTTGTTATTTTTTAAATAGAGTATTTAGCTCTGAGGCCCTGAGAAATGGAAAATGGAGTCTCCAGGTGTTGGAGCCAAGGCCTAACATCCAGGTTCCACAGGCTTTCCAAGTCTGTGTAGCAATATTAAAAGTCAGTAAATAAGCTTCAGGATATTAAACTTGTCTAAGTTAGAAGGAATATATTAGTAACAAGAGGCATGCCATTAATTAAAAATGTGTTCATTTTCTTAGTCATCAAGAGGAATTTTGGGTTAAATTTTAAGACTTTTCTATTTTAAAATCACTCAGAACATTTTGGATGGATGCTGTTTTATTCTTTCAATAAATTTTCCAATCAAACAAAGGCATTTTAAAAAAGCCTTTTCAGGAGAATACTAAGAAAGCAATTATAGAATCATCGTTCTTTTTGTTAGTGGTACTGGGATTTGAACTCAGGATCTTGTGCTTGCCAGGCAGATGCTCTACCACTACAGTCATGCTCAGTCTCTCTTTTTTTTTTTTGGTCATGGGTCTTGAACTCTGGGCCTGGGCGCTGTCCCTCAGCTCTTCAGCTCAAGGCAAGTGCTCTACCACTTAAGCCACAGTGCCACTTCCAGTTTTTTGGTGGTTTATCAGAGATAAGAGTCTCACGGACTTTCCTGCCCAGGCTGGCTTTGAGCCATGATCCTCAGATCTCACTAGGATTATAGACGTGAGCCACTGGTGTCCAGCTTCAGCCCCTTCTATCTTTAAGTTATTTTTCCAATAGGGTCTTATGCTTTTTGCCTAGGCCAGCTTTAGACTGTGATCCTCCTGATGTCTTTATCTCCTGAGTAACTGGGAATATAGACATGAGCCACCATGCCTAGCTTTACTGCCTGTATATTTAAAGTCAGCAGTTAAGAACAATTAATGTAAATATTTGGAGAAGACACTCTTGACTTTCATCCTTCTTCTTAATCTCTTTCCAACACTGTGAGCAGTTTCCCAGGGACTGTCTGAGGAAAAGACTAGAAAGACCAGGCCAACACCTGCTTTGATACACAGGCTGACTGATTTCTTAAACCTACAAGAGGGCTGGGAAGGTGGCTCAGTGGTAGAGTGCTTGCCTTGCATGCATGAGTCCCTGGGTTCAATTCCTCAGCACCACATAAGTAGAAAAAGCCAGAAGTGGCACTGTGGCTCAAGTGGTAGAGTGCTCCCCTTGAGCTGAAGAGCTGAGGGACAGTGCCCAGGCCCTGAGTTCAAGCCCCAGGACTGGCAAAAAAAAAAAACCTACATGAGAAGAACCCTTTCTTGTACCCTGTTGAGTTGTTGGACATACATTTGGCATGCTTTTGTTCCTTTGTCGAGCATGGATACCTACTGTCCAAAAACTGCTTCTGCTTGGAAATAGAAGACAACCGATACAATTTGCAACAAGCCTTGACACAGCGAATAAGCACATTAACTGAGAAATACTAAAGTTTTCATTAGAGGTAGATTCAGAAGTAGACATACAAGGTACTGAATTGCATGTGGTACTTGTATCTGCCTCTCTAATGCTCTGTCACCAAGTAGAGAACATTCTCTTCTATAGTATTCATCTGGCCCAACTGTAGAGATGAAACTAAAGGTGATGCGGACAAGCTGAAGTGAGGATGTTCAAATGTCCTAAAACATCTGTATCTGTCAGGTGCTGAGCTACTGACCTGAGCATGTGGCAAGCAAGACAAGTTCCTCTAGCTATCTCTAGTGTCCCAAACCACTGGGAAATGACAAGCTCTTTGCTCACTGCTTTTGATCCTAAGATATAGCAAAAGTTTAAAAAAAAAAAGCAAAAAAAGCAAAGAACAATCCTCTTAAACCCCTCTCATACTGAACCCCCTGACTGGAAGAGTCGATGTGTGTGCTGAGCAACAGCCTGTGTAAAATACGGGGTTGCTTTAACAACTCTACGAATGCAGCAGGGACATTGATTATGTTCCTGGGGAGAGAATATTCTGTGGGGCTCAGGGTAGATTCCAGTTTCCTCAGCAGAAGGAAAGAAGTGTGTGTATAGATAGGCTGGTGAGGCTGAGTAGAAATCACTTTCTGGCGCCAGAAAAGGCTGGTTGAAGTCAAATTGTTTACCTTCAGGCAACTGTTGGCTCCTTGGAACTCTGGCCCGGATGCTGGTTCTAGCCTCCATGTGTGATTTAATGAGGACTTGCTGGTGAGCCAGCCAGTCTGAGTGTTCCTCAGGAATCCAAGGGAGATGTTTCCTTACTTACAAGAACAAGGGGTGATGGGATCCCAAATGTTAATAGATGCAGTTCTATTCAATGCCAGATTCATCCTACACATTTTTACCTGGCAATAAGCTCCTAGGTCAGTCTTCAGTAAACACAGAAAAGACATTTCCCTTGGTGGAGAGGGAAGGACTTGACGTAACATGAACACGGCGGAGGATAGCGGAGGGTGAGCCTGGGCATGGAGGGCAAATCCTATTTTTAAACCCACTAAGGACCCCTGTTCTGTGGAGGAATATTCATTGCTCCACGTGCCCTTGTGTGGACCCCTGCCCTCCCCAGATAGCTCAGGCCCACTGTAAAGGACAGCTTCCCATTTATAAGCAAGCTCTTGTTGATTAAAACGTTTACTCTGACATTCTTGAAACAGGCTCAGATTTGCTTTGAAAGAGAGGCTGGAGAAGCCTTCAGGGTGTGTGTGTGTGTGTGTGTGTGTGTGTGTGTGTGTGTGTGTGTGTGTGTGTGTGTGTGTGTGTGTGTGTGTGTGTGTGTGTGTGTGTGTGTGTGTGTGTGTGTGTGTGTGTGTGTGTGTGTGTGTGTGTAAGTCATGGGCCACCTGCTCAGCAGACTCACGGGGACATGCCCAGAGTTCTGTAGCAATGCCTCAGGCTTGCTTCCTGTGAGGCTGGGATGTCTCTGATTGGAAGCCAGTCTTCAAAGCAGCACTCTGGACCTTAGCAGTGTCAATCCGCTGCCAGTGTGACAGTTGTAGTAGCTCTTCCAGCCAGCCAGGCTCTTCACTGGCAGCCCTGGGTCCACTGAGAAGAGCAAGGAGTCAGCCTAACTCACACTCTGCCTGCTTCCAGGGAAGTCCTGTCCCCAACCCCCTTCCAAGCTTGCAGCTCCATCAGCCCTTTTGTGCTGGGTGTGATGAGTCCCAGCAGGCTGGGCATGGGGGAGGGGAGAAAGGTAAGGGCAGGGGTGAGGCTTGTACTATCAGCTCACCTGCTGGGTTCACCTGAGAGTCTCACAGCAACTTTATTTATGTGAGTAGAACCAAGAACACTGTGCATCTGAAGCTGCCTTTTCTATCAGACAGGAGGAGGTAGAGTGGGAAGGAATAGAAGTTTCTTCTCCAGAAAAAGATTCTGGGACCTAAACTGTCTTGATCAAGCTGTTGAACTTTGAATAAGTTGTTACTAACTCTGAATAAGTTGAATAAATTGTTAATTACTTCCATTTTTTATTAGTAAAAGGGGGTAAATGACAGGTAAATAAGAATATATATGTATATATGTGTGTGTGTGTGTGTGTGTGTGTATACACACATACATATACACACATATATATGGCTCAGTGAAAACTAAAAAATCATTGTTAGCTAGTGTGTGTGTGTGTCTGTGTCTGTGTCTGTGTCTGTGTGTGTGTGTACTTGTACTGGGGCTTGAACTTGGGACCCTAGGTGCTATTCTTTAGTTTTTCCTCTCAAGGCAAGCCTTCTACCACTTGAGCCACAGCTTTTTGGAGGCTGGTTGGAGATGAGAATCTCACAGACTTGCCTGTCAGTGGCTGGTTTCAAACCTCAGTCTTCAGACTTCAGTCCCTCAAGTAGCTAGGATTACAGGCATGGGCCACTGGTACCCCACTTAGCTATTATTATTAGTCAGACTGCATTTCTGGGGCATTCAAGTCTCTTCTTTATGTCCAGTTCCTGTAGTGTGTATTCTCTACTCCATTACAGCAGTAACTGAAAATGGTACTTATATCCTAACCAGAGGATACATTTCCATATGTCCCCTCTAATCATCAGACCTGGCAAAGCGAACCCATGACTTGTCCTGATGAACCCAAATCATGTGGCCCAATTGAACACATGCTAAGATTCTCCCCATTGCCTGAAAATGGGAAGACATTTGTGCAGCGTGTGGAAGGTTTTCATATTGCTCAATCACAAGTGGAGCTACCCAGGCTCAGGTCACTCAGGAAATTCCTCAGCATGGAAATATAAAACCCTATATTTTCTGCAAAGATGGACATCTTCTAAAATTAAAAAAAATCTGCTTGCCGTATATATCCTTTTGAAATGCTCTTGGCTAGTCTGGGTAACTTGGTTTTATTGAAAACGGAGCATATTTGATTTGAGAGTCCCTGGTTGATGTTGTTCTAGATGATCATTTTCTTCCAACTACCCAAAGGGTCTGACAAGGTGAACTGAAGCCAAGGAAGGTGGCATCTTGGATAGAGTCAGGGATGGGGTAAGAAAGACTTGTGCAGATCACATCTGGACATGTGTCCCCAACCAAAGAAGGTATTCACAAGAGGACTAAGTCAATTTAAAAAATAGATATCAATATGAACCCCAATCTTGATGTCTTATTCCAAGTGCTAACAGCTGTGGGTGAATGATTGTGTTCTTAAAGAACATAAATTTAGCATAAATGCTGTCTTATTTAAAAATAATCTCTAAGTGAATGTTGAGTCAGGGCTCAGAAATCTGTGCTGTCAACGTCCCATTGCAAATGTCTGTGAATGCCAGAGTTAATTATTCTATGCCTCCATTTCCTTATCAGGAAAACAGGATTGAGATAGAGAAGTAAGAGACAGCGAATGTACTCAGCAGACTCTACCGAACATCAGTGGACGGTCACATTTGGAATGCAACTGGCTTAGGCTTGAGCTATCAAATGTCCAAGTTTCCCTGGTCCAAATAGTTTGGTTGAGATGGCTTTGATTCGAAAGCCTCCCTTGCTGATTTTAATTAGGTAGAAACACATTTTATGAGGAGTTATTCACTGATTGTTAACCAAAGAAGATGGCCTGAAGCAGCACTCACCCTCCAAGAATTTCTCAAGTGCTCTTTTCTGGCTGTGAAAATGGTCTTTCACAGCCAGAAAAAAAAATTGAAGGGCTTATTTAGGGAAAGCTATGCCTAGAAACTGTCAACTTTATATCATCCTAAACTGTATAGATAGGAACACAAACGTGTCTTAATATGATTATATGAGTTTTCTCTTTGGTATGTGCACGTATAGATCTGTGCGTAATCAAGGGACCTCCATCCCCAAACCATGAAGAATTAGTCTGTCATGAAGAATACGGCACAGAGTGGAGCAGGAGATGGGGAAGAGGGAGGAAAGACTGGTCTGTGCTGGTGCTGGCTGCCCTGCAGAAACCAGTTCATGAGCATGGAGTTCCTGGCTTTGTCTTCCCCTTCCTTTCTTGGGGACCACAACTACTCAATGAACAGGAGCTAAGTTCTCCCATCCTGGAGTGAGAAGGTGACAAGTGATAGTAAAGCAAATTGAAACTATGCTGGTGCCTGCTCTGTCCTCTTACATGGAATCTGGCAAAGTTCAAGGTAGAAGATCTGGAGAGGAAACTCTGAGGAGAAAAGACCAAATAGAGCAAAAGGGATGGGACTGAGCATTTGTTCACAAATCCCTTCATTAGCTTGGTATCAGGCTCCAACCCCACACCAATGCACTTATTCATGATTAGTTTATTCAACAACTGTTTGCAAAATAAGTGATCAGAGCAAACACATCAGACACTATTTATTTATGTATTTCAGTCCTGGGGCTTGAACTCAGGCCCTGGCGCTCTCCCTGAGCTCTTTTGCTCAAGGATAATGCTCTCTGTCTTTGAACCATAGCACCACTTCCAGTTTGCTGGATGTTACTTGGCGGTAAGAGTCTCACAGACTTTCCTACCTTGGCTGGCTTTGAACCGCAGTCATCAGATCCCAGCCTCCTGAGTAGCTAGGATTATAGGTGGGATCCACCAGCACCTGGCTCAGACACTATTTTGGGTACTGGATTCAGGCAATACAGTGAAACAGACAAAAATCATGGAGTTTGACTGAGTCTAGGATGAGGGACAGAAGGGTTAACAGTGAATGTACACAAATGAAGGAAAGTTGTTCAACTTGGAGACCTCTCAGAGGAACCTTTCTAAAGATCTAATTAATGATGCAAGGTGTTGTAGCTCATGCTTATAATCCAAGCTACTTGAGAAATGGAGATAATAGGTGATTCAAGGCCATCCCAGGCCAAACAACAAAAACTGCAAACCTAATGGGTGAGAGGGTAGCTAGGTGTGATTTTCCAGCTATCCAAGCAGACCAAAAGACCATAATGTATTTCTTTTAGAGCTTTGCTCATTACTTATTTCTTCCTAGTATATAGCATTTGGAGACTAATTAGGTTAAAATGGTGTAATTTTCTTTCCATTCCTATTGTACTTTGATAATACTATCACATTCTTTTTCAAAAGAAAATACTTCATATATATATTCACACACACAACATTGCCATTTTGGAGACTGGGGAAGAATTTTGAAAGCAACAGCCCAGAAAATGTAGATGTTTCTTACACGCTGTAAGTTAGGGCATTTGTTCTTCAGCATGTTGCCTTCTAATACCAGGTGCCGATGGGGAGGTGAAGTGGAATGACACTCATGTGCCACAGTCTACCTGGTAGAGTCCATTTGGAGAGAAACATGGCCAGACAGAACTTAGAATAAGGCTACTCCTGAGCACATGTTCCAAATAAATTCTCCTAAGTGTCCATAAAGAGATACATGCGAGGATCTCAGTGCCAGGCTGTTGGTAGAGGAAGGTCTGTGGAGGCAGTTAGCACTGGGTCCCCACCCAGGCGGCCTTTGGTAGATTTGCGTGCCATCACCAAGTGCTATACAGTAGAGTAGTGGCAGATGAGGTATTTGAAATGAGATGCTGAGTGATGATGGCACCCATTGTAAGATCTACCACAAACACCACTCAGCTAAGCGAAAAGACACAGAGAAGTATTGCATGACACTTACATGAGCATGCAAAAGCCAGAGGATTTGTACTAAGCCTTAGGATGGTTGCCCGAGGTGGGGAAGGGAGAAGACAGAAGTGAAAGACAAAGGTAACTAATCAAAGCCTAACATAAAGACAAATAGTCTTCCTTGGACTAGTGCAAATAATGTGCCACAATTAAGGAATAGGAGTCCTTTTCCGGAGGTTCTCTAGAAATGGAAGAACCACTTCTAGAAGGTCATTCCATGAAAGGAAGGAAGGAGGAAGGAAGGAGAGGAAGAAAAGGAAGAGAGGAGTGAGAAAGGAAGGCAGGAGAGAGTGGGGAAGGGAAAAGGAGGAGGTGGTAGAATTCAGCAGAAGGGGTAGAAAAAAGGGGAGAGTGTCCTGGCGTGCAAGACTCTCCTGTGACCTCCCTCCCTTTCATCATCCTAAGATGGGTGCTATTTGTCATGACTTGCACTTAACCTATTAGCAATACCCAAGAGGATGGTCAGTCAGAAGACAGGGTGGAAGCTTATAGTTTAGTAACGCCTAACAGAGGAGACAAAAGGTTGATGGAGATGGGCGTTACAGGTACTGATGGAGGACTGGGGGGGCGGGCATAGAGAAGACAGGTGTGAGGAAGGGAAAAGGGATGGTGTAGAATCCATCAGCCTGCACCCTGTTCCAGGGAGCCTGGCCAGGACAGTCATCAGTCAGGGAGAGCTATCCCACCTTTACTGGCCTTCCTATTCACCAGACATTCACAGCACAGCACATGGCTGCCAGCTTCTCAGAATTACCTCTAGGCAGCTCTGGGCAACTCTGCAAAGCAGCAATTTCTCCCAAGCTAAGTTTCCTGCAGAACTCTCCTTGGACACTGACCCCAGAGAAGCTCACAGCAGACAGCAGACACATACACATGCTTAAATAAATGCATGCTTACATGCATACATACATACATACACACACACATATATACATACATACATACATACATACATACATACATCTATACAGCAGCATCAGGGTATTTTGGTGAGTTCCAGCTTGAAGTCCTAGTATTTGACCTTTTGTGAGAAATCATAGAATCAACTCATAGGATTCTTGCCAGGCACTTACCTGTAATCTTAGCTACTCAGGAGACTGAGATCTGAGGATCATGGTTCAAAATCAGCCTGGGAACGAAAGTCCATGAGACTCTTATCTCCAATTAACCACCAGAAAACTGAAAGTGAGGCTGTGGCTCAAGTGGTAGAGTGGTAACCCTAAACACAAAATCTAAGGGACAGCTCCCAGGGCCTGAATTCAAGCCCTTGTTCCAGAAAAAAGAAGAAGAAGGAGGAAGAGGAAGAGGAGGAAGAGGAGGAAGAAGAGGAGGAGGAGGAGGAGGAGGATTGAATGGCTACTTTGGACATTTTCTATCTAAGAAAGCTAAGGATGAAAGAAGCTGAAAAGCCCTGACTTTTGCTGCCCACCTTGGCTTCCTAGATCTGAAGTAGGATTCTTCTCACTGTGAAAGTTAGGGTGCTGGGGCTGGGTGAGGAGGAGCAGGGTGGGGAGTGGTTAGGGATAGGATTCCAATCCGAAGGACATGAGCAATAGGAACAGGAAAATGTCTCTGCTTACAAGACTCTGTTTTTACATAATTATTTTTTATGACTTTTAAAAGGGCAGAGACTAAAAATAGTGACCTATCAGCAGTTAGATCTTAAACTGATTATTTTTCAAGGTCTTCCATACCATACTAAGAATGAATTAAATTTCCATTTCTCGAAGAAATTCATACCTTACATATCATCTAATGAAAAAAACAACAGAACAAGAACCATGAGCATGAAATTAGTTCATTTTTCTTGCAGAAGATAAAATGCTTTTGCAAATATTCCTTGGCATCTTGCCATTCAAGTATCTATTAGGAAAACTCTTCTCATAATTGGGGAACATGACTTGTCCCTTCCCTGTCTGTTCTGTTATTTCTTTTCATTTCAGTTCTATCACTCCCAAAACAGTTAACAAAACCCATTTACTCTACCTACTTTATTTTCCTATTTATAGATTCAGGTCTTCTCATTTAAATTAAAAACAAATGTTTTTAATTTTAAAAAAAAGGTTGCTTAAACAAGGTGGGGATTTTTGGCCCCAACATATTCATTTATTTTTGACATTTGCTTCTAACAGAGTCTATTTATTTATTGTCTCATATTAATGGCCTTTTAATTAGCAGTTATTAATATAAAATGCAACATTTATCTTCTCATCCAAGAAAAAGAGAAAGTAAAACTCATATATTTTATTTGTGGTTTTTGGCCCTGGGCCATTTTGGTAGCTAAGAAAAAAAACCTGAAATGTATGTGTTCAGTCAACACACATTTGTTACATTACATTCTGGAATATTCCATCTGTGTTTGTCTGTATACTCAACAAAATTATATATTGTTCACCTGGGTAGCAATTTGTGTTCTGGCAAACCTTTATTTGCTCTCAGGGGACCCTATTTAATATAATTACATTTAATTGATATTTGTGGTGATGGATTAAGGAAAAAGGAACCGTGATTTCATATGCTTCAGGATTTTTATGGGTCTTGTATTTCTTGGCTTGGTTTTCAAACTACATGTAACCACATTTTAAAAGCTAGGTACTTAGATAAATTCAACCATTTATTAAAATGGTGTACCAGCACGGGGTAAAATTCAAAACTCGCATCCATCTGCTAAAATATCAAGGAAAGAATTCCATCTTTCTCCCTCCACAGGTTTTCCCATAGCTATGTTGTTTAAAAGTATATGTGACTAAAACATGTGCCCATGATTTTCTGATGATCTGGCTTATATTCAACTACACTGACACAGAATCATCAGCTGCTAAAAGAATCCATGCACAGACTTTTCTACCTCCTTACATTCTTAGCTGCATGCTTGCTTTTCTTCTTTTGTCAAATGCAGTGGAAATTTCCCTTTCTTTATTTACCAGTCAGTGCGGGGCAGCTGAATGATTGAACTGAAAGCTCCAGGTAACTTTCAGGTTTACAAAACACTGTGCATGAGACCTGGCAAAACAACACTTTGTATGCTTATTCTACTGTTTTGTTCTGTTGATTTTTAATCCTTTTAAAATACAAGTGCTCTTAGTGAGCAGTTAAATAAACAAATGGACCCCATAAAATATAATTGAATCCAGTTATGTTGATGTATGATAGCTGTCTCAGACTTTGGACATACTCAGAGCTGAAGACAGAATTAGATTAGGTCAGCAGCTGGAAATAAATATACATACATCATATATTTATGATATATGTGTTGTCTGTGTGTCTGAATATACTAATTTTACTTTCAATGGGAGAAGTAATTATTAGATAAGATCCTAGGAGACATTTTCACCCTTGAACTTCAAGGAAAGAATATTACATATAAATGATTAAGGCCTTAAAGTCATAATGTCCTATACTCAGCCTCCTGAGTAGCTAGTGTTTTAGTTGTGAGCCCCTGCACCTAGCCTAAAGATGCTTCTTTACTTATTATAGGTTATGTCCCTATAAACCCAGTGTGTCCTAGGTCAAAACTGCATTGAGTATACCTAGCCCAGGAAGTATAGCCTCACTCAGTATACTCAAAAAATGCTTAGACCAGTCATATTAGCTTATAGTTATGCAAAATCATCAAGCAGAAGCCTTTTTGTAGAAAAATGTTGAACTCTGTACTAAAAGTAAAAAAATAGGCTACCAGTATGGGCATACCTAAGCACCATTTTAAAGTAGAAAAACCATTAGTCTGAGCATTCTAAGACACACTCTCTGTCTCTGTCTCTGTCTCTGTCTTGTCTCTGTCTCTCTGTCTCTCTGTCTCTGTCTCTGTCTCTGTCTCTGTCTCTCTCTCTCTCTCTGGGACCTAAACTTGGCCTGGGAACTGTCCTTGAACTTCTATTGCTCAAGGCTAGCACTCTACCTCTTGAGCCACAGTGCCACTTTTGGCCTTTTCTGCTTATGTGGGACTGAGGAATCCAACACAGGGCTTTATGAATGCTAAGCAAGCACTCTACCACTAAGCCACCTTCCCAGCCCTGGGATCATCAATATTCAATATTGCACAATCCTATGTGGTAAGAAAGCAATCTTAATTGTATTTGTGTTATTGGAAGTTTTGAACTCTTTGGAGCTTTTTTTTTTTTTGCTGGTCATGGGGCCTGAACTCTGGGCCTGGGTGCTGTCCTTCAGCTCTTCAGCTCAAGGCTAGCACTCTACCACTTGAGCCACAGTGCCACTTCTGGCTTTTTCTGCTTATGTGGCGCTGAGGAATCAAACCTAAGGCATCATGCATACAAGGCAAGCACTCTACCACTGAGCCACCTTCCCAGCCCCTCTTTGGAACATTTTTGTGGACAGAGGGATAGAGCAAAGGGAAGAGTGCAAGGAGAGCAACAGAGGGATTTATTGACACTGGAGAAGTAAGAAAATTGCCCTTTCATTCAGAAGAACTTTGTCTTTGGAATCATGAGGCCACGGTATATTTCCTGCTACCCTTTCTCTTCCAGAGCTGGTGTCTTCACTAAGAGATCAATGGCCAGGAAATGAGGGCAGGGCTGAGGGGTTACTTACCACTCCCCGGGTGGGAGGATTCATTCCCGAGTCTGCAGAGTGAGGTAGGCTTCAGTATGGGATTCCTGGGCCATCATGTCATTTTGTATTAAACCATCAATTTGCTGGCCTGGGATGACAGGCACGTGACACATCCAAATAATTTTTCTGTCAAGTCTATTCAGACAAAGAGCAGGGATGAAGTCTGAGAAAGCGAGTCTGAGAGGGATGGCGTTCTTTCTGATGGGTGGAAAAGAACATTTTTCTTCCTGGTTTTAATTTAGGGATCTGCAATTGGGGCTCTTTTCACTGGAAATGGACCAGTTCCCAGGCCTGACATGATACTGTTTAACCCAAAGAAGGGCGAGTGACAAGGGTTACACCAATCAAAGGCTTCAGAAAAAGCCTTAGGGCTCATAGGCTCCTAGGAATGAGAGAAAAATTGTCCACATTTCTTAGAATGCAATGCTGGTGAAGGCCAGCTTCTGTCTATTATGAAGATGACACCTGCCTTATAAATGGGATCACATGGTTTTCTGCATTAAAGAGTATAGACAGAGGGCTGGGAATATGGCTTAGTGGTAGAGTGCTTGTCCAGCATGTATGAAGCCCTGGGTTCAATTCCTAGCACCACATAAGCAGCAAAAGCCGGAAGTGGTGCTGTGGCTTAAGTGGTAGAAAGCTAGCCTTGAGTGAAAAGAAATTCAAGGACAGTTCCCAGGCCCTGAGTTCAAGCCCCAGGACTGGCAAAAAGGGCAAATATTCCAAGCCAGCCCTAACAGAAAAGTCAATGAGCCTCCCTCTCCAAAATAGCAAAAAGCAGGGTTAGAGGTGTTTCTCAAGTTGTAGAGAGCCAACCCAGTGAGTGTGAGGCCCTGAATTCAAACCCTTGTAGCACCAAAAAAAAAAAAAAAAGAATACAGACAGAAATAAGACCAGAAGAAATTTATAAATCATTGAAACTTTGTCAAAACAAAGCTCAGTAGTCCACACACACACACACACACACACACACACACACACACACACACACACACACACACACACACACACACACACACACACACACACACACACAATTGGAACTCACACCAGCATGTTGGCCAGGGAGCTTTTTAGGATGGAAGAGAGCATTTCTATGGGAAAGCATAAGGATGTGATGTCTCTATCCTTTTTCTTTCTTTTGTGTGGTCCTATACGTGCGGTCCCAGGCCTTGTGCATGCCAGGCAAGGACTCTCCGCGGAGCTGCTGCCAACTCCTGCTCTGCCTTACACAGGCCAAATGATCTTGGAGATGTCACTCAGGATCTTTGTCTAGAAAATGAAGGTTCCTTTCAGACTGTTGTGAAAATGCCAACTTCACAGTTAGTAGTTGCTATGTATCAGCAATCAGGGGCGCAGTTCAGGCTGGTGGATGTTTGCTTTTTAGCTCATGTGCTTTAGGTACAAAGACTTGAACTGCAGAACCAACTGGCCCATTTCCAAACCCTGGATCTCAGAGGCTCAGGAAGAGAAAGGATTGGTCTATTCTGCTTCTGATTCAGAGGCTGGGTCCTCAAAAAGGTCACAACTATCCACACCTAACTCACCAACTTCAATCCTGGGGAAACACTATTTGCTAAATAGTTCCCTGTTAAAATGACAGACATCAGAGATATTTAGTTAAAGTTGGACTTAGTGATTTAATGGCTAAGACACTACTTTAAATTTCAGAGTTACCTTTAGCAGGTTGCTTTTCTCCCTGGAGAAGCACTTGCTCAGGCAGAGCTGGGTTGTTCTCTGCAGATAGCTGGGAAGAGCCTCACGTCTCTTGATGGGACTAAGAAACACCTTGTTCCCTGCCAGGCACTCCAGCATCTTCTGGAAGGAGCAGGGTCTGAGGTATCTGCAGGGCGAGGCAGTTAATCTGAAGTGTAGTCTATAAAATGCCCAATTTATTTCTATAGATTCATTTGCATTTGGTGAGCCACACAGCTGTTAAATATATTCCCCAAGAACAGAAACATTATCCATTTCCATAATTTTTGCATTACAGAAATATTTAGTCAAACTGAAAATACAGCAAACTTTTATAGGCCGTTATACTGATTGAAAGGCCCTGACAATTTCTCATAGTTTGCAGTCATGGGTACCAGATGTGGAGAGCTCCTTGAGGAAGCAGATATGTGAGAACATTCTGGAGACTAGAGGGAGATGCTTTCTCTGAGATTTCAGAAGTCTCTGAGACGAAGGAAGCATCACAGAGATGGAGGGGGTAGACTTTCAGCTTCAGCCAAACCATCAAGAGGCCCTGTGGGGACTAGGCAGCACCCCTCACACATTCTAGACCTCAAACCCTGACAGGTGTGGCTAGCTCCATGTTTGCGAAGTGTCTTCTCTGCAGAGGACCAGATTCAGGAGGCTCCCAGCATTAATGTTGCAGGAATGCGATTTTTTTTTTCCCCAGCAAGCTTTCTGTACTATGTCAGATTTATGAAAAGAAACACATTTTCCTAATTTGTTTCCTTTGTCAAAAGAAAGGCAAAATGACAGAGAGAGAGAGAGAGAGAGAGAGAGAGAGAGAGAGAGAGAGAGAGAGAGAGAGAGAGAGAGAGAGAGAGAGAGAGAGAGAGAGAGAGAGAGAGAGAGAGAGACATGGTGGAGTCAGAAGCCAAAAGATATGTTTGAGAATCCAGCCCACCAATGGCTGGCTGGGTGGAGCTCAGCCACACTGTAACTAAATCTTGAGTGTCACCACAGGAGTAAAGTCTGATAAAGTCCAAATTGCCCCATGCAATTTAAGGCAATGTTCAAATGGTGAGATGTCATTTATGAATGGAAATGAAAGCCAGTCACACTTTAAGGACAGTCTGGAATACAATGTCCCTTAAAATTTATTTAGGAGACAAACATACAGGAAACAATGTATTGATTTCCCCAAATCCCAAATGACAGGGTGCATGGGACATCCCCACTGAAGTAGATTGATGGTCAGACATCTCATTTTACCTCCTCCTGACAGCTCAATAAAACAAGAGTACAAGGTTTCGTGAGGGCGTAAGCCCTCAAGGGAAGAAGAGGGAATGGTTAATGGCAATTTAAACTTGGGAGGCTGCAAAGCAATGGAATGGCCCACAGAGCACTTAAGGAAAACTGGACAGTAATGGATAACAGCTTAGAGGGAAACCTTTCCTGCTAAGTCCTGCAGACCTCAGGGAGTCACAGCACATAGGAACTCTGGAAGAGTGCGACACAGCACAAAGATGGGGAACTGGCTGAGTGACTATTTTAGGAGGTCTCTGAGGGGAACCAATAGGATGAGAGGGTAACGTGAGCATCAGTGTGCTGGATAGTGAACTCATGGTCCTCTTTGGAACCAGCCTTTATCCATTCTGCACAGATGTGACTACACAGAGTCACTCATAAATAACCCAGGCATACTAATTTCATCAATATTTATTTACCTGTCTTTTTATTGATTGCTTATAATATTGGAGATTAAACCACAGGCTCCAGGCAAGCTACTGGTCTACCCCCAAATCAAACAATATTTTTCAAAGGCCTACAATATGCCACACATTACACACTTTGTTAGATTCAAAAGATTTCACAGAGGGGGAAAAATAAAAAAGAGGAACTGGTGACTCATACCTACAATCCTAGCTACTCATGTAGCTGAGACCTAGGGGATCATGATTTGAAGCTAGCGTGGGCAGAAAAAGTCCATAAGACTCTATCTCCAATGAACCAGCAAATAGCTAGGCTGGAGGTATGGCTCAATGGTAAAGCACCAACTAGCAATGAGGAAAAACATAAAAAAAGAAGCGGAGCAAACAAGTCCTGGTCCTGGCACAGATAAAAAGAAAGTAAGAAAAGATTTTTTAAAAAATCTCATGGAGGGCTGGGAAGGTGGCTCAGTGGTAGAGTGCTTGCTTTGCATGCATGAGGCCCTGGGTTCGATTCCTCAGCACCACATAAGCAAAAAGAAAAAAGCCGGAAATGGCTCTGTGGCTCAAGTGGTAGAGCGCTAGCCTTGAGCTGAAGAGCTGAGGGACAGTGCCCAGGCCCAGAGTTCAGGCCCCATGACTGGACCAAAAAAAAAAAAAAATCTCATGGAGCCTACATTCAAGATGAGAGAAATAGACCATTAGAAAACAACAACCAAACAATGAATGAGTACCCTGTATGGTTTGGCCGATAGTGCTGGTTCTTGAGAGCTTGTTTGGAGGTTCTAGCAGGGGAGCGCAACTACTCGTATACCCTTGACCGAAGACCGGTCTTCCTCTATCAGGGATGGTTGTCCTCTTCGACCTAGCGTGCAGCTTCGGGAGGGACATGGAGCAGTGAGGGAGGGAGGGGACACCCGCCTAGCCAGCCAGATCAGCCGAATCAACCCTGGCGATCAATGGGGTGACAGATGTCACAGCCAGAACGCCTTCACATCGATAGTGCTGGTTCTTGTGGGGGAAAATAATTTAGGGATGAGTCACAGCAAGTGTCTGGAGATGGGAGAGGAATCGAACATGACAATTCTGTAGTCACAAAGGTGTTTATCTGAGAAGAGGCCTGGGAACGGTGCAGTAATGAACCCCACAGCTGCCAGGAAAGGGCTGTAGGCAGAGGGCAGAGGCCACAGCCAGGACAATGGCTCCAGTGTGCTGTTGGAAGAGACGGAGGCCATGGCAGGTGGGGTGGAGGGTCAGAGAAGAACGAGCATAAGGTCAAGGAGGTGAAGATGATGTCAAAGTAGTTGAGACGGTGCGTTAGGCCAAACAGTGGTACCCAGAGATGTTATATCCTCAGCCCTGGAACACGTGAATGCGCTCCAAAGAACTTCATAGGTGTGGTTAAGAGGCTTGAGATGAGGGGTTATCCTTGACTATCTGGGACTATCAGAGTGGGTCTCAACACAAGCTTTCTTATGAATCAGAGATGGAAGCCGGGGCATCAGTGAGAGAAGCAGATGTGAAGAGGCACCACAGCAGTGGTGCAAAGAGGGGGCCGGGAGCCAAGGAATGCTGCCGCACAACCTCAGCATGTCCCCCACAGCGGCAGAAGCACAAACTACAAAGAGGCGAGCTGCAGAATTTTAAAACCTGCAAGGACTTCTGGAGGTGCCATGAAATAATGGGAGGAAAAAAAAAGATCATATGAAGGGAGTTTAGCAAAAGACGAGACTCTACAAAGTCAGTAAATCTCTTTAAACACCTAGTGCATCGCAAAACATCTGACGCTTTGTGATTGTCCAAACGGGTGAGCCATTTCGGAGGACTCTGAAGTTGCCTGAAGTATGAAAAGTTTCTTTCAAGTGGCAAAATCTAAATTTTCCTAGCTTGGAAAAACAAGCTGGCCTTGGGTAGAAAAATGTGATCCTTTTTGTAAAGCCTCAGCTTTTGGCTTCTAGAATTACATCCCTGTCAATCATGGCTCCAAACTGCTCAGAGAGAGTGGTTTTCACACTGCAAACTTGAACTAGCACATTGAAGCATGGTGATATGGGTGCTAGCAAAAGCTGTAGTAGTTAAATGTGGCTTCCAAGACATTTCAACATTATATATGTGTGTGTGTGTGTGTGTGTGTGTGTGTGTGTGTGTGTGTGTGTGTATACATATACATATATATCAGTTTCAGAAGTCTAGAGCTGTATGGGTGTTATGGAAAATGCTGTGAAAAAATATGCCTTAAAATTTTTCCCCCCCCTGGCTATCTGTCAGTACTAAAACCATGTGGATGGGGGACTCTGAATTATTTTTTAATTGATTTTTTTTTTAGAGATCTAACAATATTGGGCATAGTGGCCCAAGCTTGTAATCTCCACTACTTGAGAGGTAACAATCAGAGGATAGCGATTTGAGGCCATTTTAGGCATAAAAGTTTGAGAGATTCCAACTCTAATCAAGTAGTTGTTTTCTCTGAGTGGAAGAAAGACAATTTTTTTAAAAAATTGAATTTGGGAAGCACTTACCTAATGTCAATATTAACTGACAAAGATTAAGCAAAAGGGGTTTTTTTTTTGGGAGGGGGAATCTACTTAAAAATTATAATTCAAAATGTGCTGCCAAGTGTAGAGTCTAACAAATGATTTAGTAAAGCCTCCAGTATTCAGTTGTTACATAGGCTCTTATATGCTCTAAGTAATAATCGCACAACTACCTTAAAAGTTATCACCTATAGAAAAGAGGTGGAGGTTAGGCGCTGGTGGCTCACACCTGTAATCCTAGCTACTCAGGAGGCTGAGATCTGAGGATCTAAGTTCAAAGTCAGCCTGGGCAGGAAAGTCAGTGAAACTCTTATCTCCAATAAACTACCAGAAAACCAGAAGTGGTGCTGTAGCTCAAGTGGTAGAGCACTAGCCTTGAGCTAAAGAGCTGAGGGACAGTGCTCAGGCCCAGCGTTCAAGCCTCATAACCGACCAAAAAAAAAAAAAAAGAAAGAAAAAAGAAAAGAAAGTAGGTGGACCAGGTGCTGGTGTTTCATACCTATAATTCTATCTGCTCAAGAGGCTGAGAGCTGAGGATCATGGTTTGAAGCCGCCCAGGTCAAAAAAGTCTGTGAGACTCTTATCTCCAATTAACTACCCAAAAGCCATTAAGTGGAGTTATGGTTCAAATGGTAGAGTGCTAGCTTTGATCAGGGATAGTGTCCAAGCCCTGAGATCAAGCCCAGGACTAGCACAAAAGAAAAGAAGAGAAATGAAAAGAAAATAAAAGAAAGAAAAGGGCTGGGAGGACACACGGAACAAATCATTCCTGGCAGATACCCACGGGGGCTCTTAGGAACTGAACTGTAAGAAGCACAGATTCTTGGATCAACTCTACTACTTACAAAGAGCCTAGAATCAGTAAAGGATATTTTGTAGGTCAACTGATGTCCCTGTGTCTACTAAGAGCATTTTTCCCATTCTTCAACATCGTCAAAAGACAAAAGTTCAATCAAAGTTCAATTGCTATAATTTGAATCTCACTATCCAAAATTCACATTGATATTTGTCATTTCAACAGCAGTAGAGGCAGGATCACTTAGAGGTGGCTAGGCTAGGTTTACTGCCCTCAGAAGTGATAAGATCATTGTGGATGGAGTAAGCTTACTACTAAAAAGATGTTCTCTCCCCATTTTTCTCTGTGTGCTGGCTTGAATAACAAGGTCCTCACCAAACAAAGTCCCTTAATCCTGGAGTTCCAACCTCTGGAATCAACCCAAATAAAGTCCTGTCATCGATAATTTACTCATCCTATGGTGTTTTGTTACAGCATCAGAATGTGGACAGAGGCATATGATGGTAGAAAGAACAGGGGTAGGATACCGGGCTGACTGTGGCTAGGGCAGTATAGGATTCTGCATTATCTCCTTCCTTTCTAGGTTTTGGATTTTCCATCAGTAAAATCAAGATACAAATCTTTGTGGTGTTTTGAGAAGGTAGTAACTTCCTACAGTGAATTCTTAGAAACAATATTGCATACGAACCAGGGGTTATACTCACTTTCTCTAGCTTTTCCCTTAGAACAGACAGGGCAACTCATATGGGGAGGGAAAGAGACCCCCTTAGCTCTTACCCTCCTTTCCAGAGTCTGCTCAGATTGCGACAGGTGGGAAAGGCAGGCTGACTATAACCTAATCCACTAACGACAAACAACCTTGTCACGTCCCAGTTCTTCATCTGTAAATTGGAACTAATAGTGATGCTGTAGCTCAAAGGGCTTTAGTCAGACCTAATGAGATCAGTGGTATGTATTGGGGGTATTGGCGCATGGTGGATGGAAGGCATTATATAAATACACCATCATTTTCATTAGGATTATTTTCATCATAATTTTATGCTAAACACAGCTGTGGCAACATATGCTTTAAAGATTTACGTAAACATTCCTAAATTTGTGAAACCTGATTCACTTTTGCCCAATTTCATTAAATTTGCCATCCTTTAGAAAGTTCTGAAAGCAAGCCTTTCAGTTCACAAAGCCTCTCCTTGTAGCAAAGGCCGATACACTGACACGCACAATTTTCTTCGGAAAGCTCTTTAAATACTGCAAAATTGTCTGAGAGGATGGGGCTGAAATTTGGAGGTGGGATCTCCCCCAGAAACTGTGGGGTCAGTGTCCCTCATGAAGTAAAAACTTTTGAGGCTAAAGTGTTTTCTCCTTGCATCTCGTGGAGAAGCTTGATTCTTGAAAAAGGAGAACATGTCAAAGGCTTACATGATTTTTGTGTGTGTGTGTTTTAAACTTGGATATTAAATCATGGCTGTGGCTTTAAGCCATTCAAAATCTGGCTATGAGCCATTTGTATTTGAGGCCATATTAAAACTGTTTACCTTTCTCCAGTACTAAGAATGTGGTGACCTGACTGCACAATTGAAATGACCCCAAACTTTGCATCAACCGTGCTCCGTGTGGGTTATAGGATCCAGCATTTGGCAGGATTACACCAGCAAGCATTGTTAGACCAGCAAGGGAGGCTCATGTCTTGTTTGATGGTTTCCTTCAAAGACTGTGATGAAGGGCTTTGAGTAGCAGGACCTAGATTCCTAAGTTACCTCTGCTGCAATAAAGGTAAATAACCAGAGAAATCAGAGCAATCAAAGGAGTTCATGCTTTGGCCTTTTCCGATGTACTTGATAAGCCCGGTGCTGAGGCAGTGATTGACAGAGTTTACAGGCCTACTTTTGGCTCTTTGGTTATCATCACACAATCTTCTTTTTACTCTCAACTATATTGCATAAACCAGTGATGATGGCTTGATACTCTATTCCACACACTCTCTAGCTCTCCCTGAGTTAGAACTTTTAGAATGATTTCTATTCAATTTATTGGAAGAAGTAAATTGAATAAAATATGTTCCAATGTTTTTTGAGGAAAAAGAATTTTCAAAACAATTTATAAAAAATATTTAGTATCTGGCATGAAATGATAATGTAATTGTGGAAAGATTTTGAATTTTTTTAAAATTTTAATTGGGATTGTTGGTGGGAATGTAAACTTGTTCAACCACTTTGGAAAGCAGTGTGGAGGTTCCTCAAAAGACTTCACATAGAACTCCCCTATGACCCAGCAATCCCACTTTTGGGCATTTACCCAAATGTTTACAAACAAGACCACACTAAAGCTACCAGCACAACTATGTTTATTGCAGCATTATTTACCATAGCTAAGATCTGGAACCAACCCAGATGCCCCTCAGTAGATGAATGGATCAAGAAAATGTGGTATATATACACAATGGAATTCTATGCCTCCATCAGAAAGAATGACATTGCCCCATTTGTTAGGAAATGGAAAAACTTGGAAAAAATTATATTAAGTGAAGTAAGCCAGGCCCAAAGAAACATAGGTCCCATGGTTTCCCTTATTTGTAATATCTAGTATATGTATGAGTCAAGTGGAAAAGGTCAGATAATGTGATGTCAGGAAAATGAACCCTTAGATGTGTATTTTAAGGTTTTTTTCTTTCATGCATGTGTTGCTAACGCATTTATAAGATTATCTCTTTGTTGCTTTGTATGTCCCTCCCCCACAGTATAACCCCTGCTTTCACTATATTTGATGTCAGTATAACTTGAGGAGGAGATGGGGAAAAACCAGTTGTTTAAGGATACAGGTGGACCTGTTGCAACAATGAGAAGTACAAGTTGTCATGGCCAAAACGAGCTCTACAACATCGGTGCGGGGGGAGGGGGGAGGAAGGGGGAGGGAAGGAGAAGGATTGGGATTGGGGGGAGGGGGGAGGCTGGGAATGTATGTGAAGGGTAAACACAGGAGGAGGCTGCAATGCTTGGTAAGAAATGTACGCATTATCCTGCCCATGCAATTGTAACTCCTCTGTACAGTATGTTCACAAATAAAATAAAATAAAATTATAAAAAAAAATTTTAATTGGGGTTTCAGGAAGGGGTGCTTAGGGAAATGGATACCCTTTAAAAATCATGTTTAAGGAAGAACAGGTGAATAGTGTCTTCAGGAGACAAAGGATGTTTTGTTGTACTCCACAAAACCAATGCTGTTTATGGAGAATCTCAATCTTTTTGAAAAGATTACTCTATTATCTTATTCTGTGGGTTTAGGTGCAGCCAAGAATGTCTAACTTGACACATTTTCTCAAAATGATTCTGTTGGTGGTGGTTCTTAGGATTGCAACTTGAGACTAATAGCTTTAAGTGCTGCCTTTCCTAAACAAATTTACAATGAGAATAACAGCAAGTTCATGTTTTTCCAGGAAGACGCCAGCTGTGTTGTTCTTTGGGACAGTTTCTCCTTGGTTCCCCTCCCAAGAGACGTATTAGAAGCAGGGATATGAACTCTTTCTGTGGAAATATCCATAAGCATCTGGGTGAGCCCTTGGGAAATGGCACAGCCCTGTAACTTTGGGATTCATATAGTATGAAGCCATTGGTCCTGTAGTAGGCTGAATATTGTCTCCCTTCAGTCCCCTGATAAGTCTGTGTTCTACTTTCTTGACCCCATAAAAACATAATGTGGGCATTAAGTGGTTAAAAAAAGACTCTGTAGATATGATTAAGTTAAGGGTTTTCAGTTGGAGGTATTATCCTAGATTACATGTGCAGTTCCAATGTAATCATGAGGTTTCTTATGAAGGAGAAGTAAGGCAGGAGGGTGAGAGAGAAGTTATAAGGCAAAGTAGTAACCTCTGTGTGTGTGTGTGTGTGTGTGTGTGTGTGTGTGTGTGTGTGTGTGTGTGTGTGTGTGTGTGTGTGTGTGTGTGCAGACCTCAGACTAATGGATTTGAATAAGAAGCTATACGCCAAGGAATGCAGATGGTCTCTGGAAGCTAGACAAGGCAAGAAGGAGGCTAAACAAGGAAAGAATTCTACATAAAGCTTCATTTGGTTACTTGAAAATTATGAGAGAAATAATTTTATATTTTAGCATATATTATTGCCTTTATGAATAGTCTTGATCAATATCACCCCTTTTGTCATTTACCTCATCCCTCCTAACCCTATCTGTACCCTCAGTTTTCCTAAGATATGCATTGAATATTATGACTGCATCCTGGAGGAAATGATTTTAAACAGAATAAATTTATGATAATTGGTTAATCCAAGCATGAAAGGACAATGCTAGGTATTTTTTGCTTGTGCAATTGTTACACTCAAGAAGTAAGAAGATGGTGAGAATCTGACCAAGAATATGACAATGAAAGTGGAAAGGAGAAAATGGAAAGAAGATATACTTAGAAAATAATCAAAAGAGAAGGTAAACAATTGGATCTGGGAAAGAAGTCCCTGGAATGCTCTGAGAATCACAGCTGGAGCAACCAGGTAGAGGATGTATCATGAACTTAGAGAAAGGAACAGGGAGGAAGAGAAGCTTGCATCAATAATGATGTTTTAATATGCTGAGTTTTTATGAAACTGTCCCCTTATTGAAAGACATTGGCTTTCCGTGGTGGATCTAGTTGAGTACTGAGATTGGCATGGGTCTTGAGCCCCTGGGACTCAGCTATGGTCTATGAAAACCTGTGTATGGGCCAGTGAGTCTTCAAACCACTGTCTCATGTGTCTGCATACTTCCTAGGTGTCCTTGACTATCATCGCCTCTCATTCAGGCTGCAGAAGAGTGAGACATGAGCAGGAGGAAGTTGGAGGGAACAAAATGTCTCAAAATCTATAAAATCCTTCAGTCTGAAAAACCCCAAATTTAAACCATTCTTCCTCTTAAGAGGCTTAAGCCAAGCCTATAATCTCAACAATCAGAAGGCTGGGGTAGGAGGACCCGGAGTTCAAACAGCCTTACATAGTGAGATTCTGTCTCAAGAAATTAAAAGAAAAGAAATAAAAAAGTAAAACCAAAATATTATAATTCATGAATTCCATTGTGACACTAGAGATCAACTGACTTCTGATTAGAAATTTCTAAGAACAGAGTATCAAAAACATTAACTGCGTATCTCTCCCTGTAGGTAAGGTATTTAGTTAAAAACTTATGAAATGATGCATCTTTTTTTTTTTTTTGGTGGGTAGACACCAGAAGACATTAAATCTATCTGGGCATTGAATTACGAGTACATTTTAAGGGTCAGTGTTGGATGTCTGTTAATAGAGAAGCACTCAGAATTTGAGTTATGGAAGACACTTTGTTGCCTTGACTGCTTCTTTATTATGTCTAATTTTTGTATTTTCTTTTTTTAAATTTAATTTAATTTTATTTGTGAACATACTGTACAGAGGGGTTACAATTACATGGGCAGGATAATGCGTACATTTCTTTTTTTTATTTTTTTTAAATTTTATTTTATTTTATTTGAGAACATACTGTACAGAGGGGCTACAATTACATGGGCAGGATAATGCATACATTTCTTACCAAGCATTGCAGCCTCCTCCTTTGTTTACCCTTCACCTCCCTTCCCCGCCTCCCCCCTCCCCCCACCCAATTATACCCCCCTCCCCCCCCAACACCGACATTGTAAAGCTGGTTTTGACATGACATTTTGTACTTCTCATTGTTACAACAGGTCCACCTGAATCCTTAAACGACTTGTTTGTCCCCATCTCCTCCACATGTTATACTGACATCAAATATAGTGAAAGCGGGGGTTACACTGTGGGGGAGGGACATACAAAGCAACAAAGAAATAATCTTATAAATGCGTTAGAAACACATGCATGAAAGAAACGAAAACATTAAAATACATATTTAAGGGTTCATTTTCCTAACATCACATTATCTGACCTTTTCCGCTTGACTCATACCTATACTATATATTGCAAATAAGGGAAACCATGGGACCTATGCTTCTTTGGGCCTGGCTTACTTCACTTAATATAATTAATCCGTACATTTCTTACCAAGCATTGCAGCCTCCTCCTTTGTAATTTTTGTATTTTCAAAGAGGGGTTAAATGGGGTCTCTGGATGATAGGTCAGAAGTTGTAATGCAAGCCAGGCACCAGTGGCTCACATCCATAATCCTAGTTACTCAGGAGGCTGAGATCTGAAGATGGCTTTTCAAAGCCAGCCCAGGAAGGAAAGTGAAACTCTTATCTCCAATAAACCATCAGAAAACCTGAAGTGGTGCTGTGGCTTAAGTGGTGCAGTGTTAGCCTTGAGCTGAAGAGCTCAGGGACAGCGCCCCAGGCCCAGAGTTCAAGCCCCATGACTAGTAACAACAAAAACAAGTTGTGATGCCTAGCTGCAGTTAGAGTCTTCCAAAGTCAGATGACTAGGCAGGCCACTGCTCTGGGCCGTCACACAGTGCTCATCCTGTTAGGCCAGGTAGGTCAGCTGGGACCATTGCTGCAGTGCTGAACAGGGAAGAAGCACCATGTTTTCTCATGGCAACAGCAGGATTTAAGAAACTTGGATCCACTTTGAGCCTCTGTGTAAAAACTAAGAGCATGTGGATTTAAAGCATGTTTTAAGATATTAAAAATCTTTTAAAGTCCAAACTGCAGAAACTTATAAAGTACTACATAGGTAATTACTTGAACTATTCTGAACAAGTTTAACTGATCACCTGCCAATGCCATGGCTGGTTTCCTCCGGCCTACATAGCTCTTCAAGCAGCAGCTCAGTGCTGAGGAGCTGGGCACACAGGCTTGGAGAATGGTTCCTGCAAAGTCAGCCAAATAGTTGGTGTTAAATGTACTTCCCCTGGATTTACCCAAAGACATTGTCATGAAATTCTGCATGCATAAAATCAATATAATGAAATGTAAAATTTAATCCCCAGCACCACCAGGAGAGGTGGGGGGGGAGGGGGAGGAGAGAGGAGTCAAGAGAGAAAAAGAAAGGGAGAAGAGGGAAGAGTAGAGAGGAGAGAGAGCAGATTTATAATCTTTTTATTTAGCCTACTGCACTGGTCATATCCAGATATAGTTATCCTCAACCATTTTATAGGTGAGTTTATTTGGCAATAGAAGTTTGACATGAGTTCAGAAGCATCTAGTGTTCCTTACAACCTGTCTAGTATCTTTGGCTTTGATTTATCTTCCATTTTTAAGCTCTTATGTGTTTGCTCTGGGCTTTCCTTGCCCTCCCCTCTCTCTCTGTGTTTGGGCTTGTACTAGGGCTTGAACTTCACGCTCTTGTTGAGTTTTTTTATGTTAATGGTAGGTAGCTTTTTGCTGGCTAATTGGAAATAAGAATCCAAATCAAGTTTTGACTATGGATTTTGTCTTAGATCTCAGTCTGCTGAGCCGTTAGAGACACAGTTATGAACCACTGATGGGTGACTTTGTCTTTTTTTAAAATTCCCCTTAACACAGATAAATGTGAGAATAGACTTTTTTCTGCAATGAAAATATAGTCTTAAATCTACTTTTGTAGGCATCGAGAAATACAGTTTTATGAACATTCTTAGACAAGAATCATCCATAGGTTTGAACCTATGAATCTAGAAGTCAAGACAATTGACTTGAAATAAAGATCTCGTGAAAGGGGAAAGTAGGAAAATGTGTACTCAGGGCACTTGATCACTTTATTAAGAGGACAATAGAACACATCCACCATGTAGGATGCCAAGAGTTATATTATAGTCTGACTTCTAGATATGATTTCTACAAATGAATACCAGTAGCTGACATTTTCCATAACACTGCAAGCTTTGTTTCATTTTTAGGTTTTGCATGTGGCAAGTCTAGGTGTAAACTTATCAATAGCAGCCCTTCTCCTTTCCTGAATTGGAAGCCAGAAACTTTAGACTCCTCAACCTATTTCTGGCAACCCCACAGGTAGTGGTGAGAGTTCATCAGTGAATCCTGGTGGAAATCACTACTGTGGACAAGCAAGGCAGGAGGCTGCCACTCTAGTCTCTGGCCTTTCTTCCCATTAGGTACTGAGGTCTGGAAGCTCTTTCTGTAGTACTGTGTAGAGTTCATGGAACAGGAAGAGAGAGGGCACAGCACATCAACCTAAATGCAAGAAACAGAAAATCCAAATGAGATATTGTCTGCCAAGAAAATGCAGCGTACAGACAAGCATGGACTCAGGAGGACTGGCTAGATTTTGAGCCATCCATCTCTGCGGTATAAACATTCAAGCAGGTAGCTTGGAAAATCTATTAGAAAGCAATCAATCATTGTCAAACACTGTCCTCAGGAATGCAGGTCTCTGGGTCCACTGAGGATACGTTATGGCTGGTGGAATAAAAACTATTATGTAAGGATGTGTTCAAAGTTCAGGGTAGGTGGTTCATATTTTGCTTTGCCTTCATTTGGCAGCCTCCACATATAATGGTACACAGTAGAATTAAAAAGATTGGAAATATTCTTCCTGGAACTCAAATCATATGTGCTGATTGGCTGTGTCGATTTGCTTCATATTCCTGTTTAGTCATTCATCGACTCTGATGCTTAGCCCACGGTGTGACTAGCACGTCAAAGAAATCTTTGATGCTGTCTCCAATAAAATAGACTAATGCACACTTATTTTGTTATTTTCATTATCATGCAATGAAATGCCAGAGAACATTTCAATTTAATCTCTAGAGAAAATAAACTACTTTCCTAACTAATAGCAGCTCTGTCTCTTCATAAACTAGAACCACACATTTGGATTGCTTCCTTCTCAACTAGGCTCAAGACATGTCTCTTCTTTTCATGTTGTTTCAATGCTGTGATGAATGGAGCTTCTGTCCAGGGTCTCTTGAAGAGGCTGGTCTCTAGAACCCTGTTAAATGATAGACAAGAAGGGCAGCATGGCATCCATATGTATAAAGAAGGAGCTGGCATTTAGCAATGGTTTCTTGTTGCCTTGTTGCTTTCGTTGAGATAAACAATGAAATGCTGCTCCATCTTGCTATATGAGCCATAAAACTGAAAAGTTAGCTCAACAGCAGAAGAGAACACATTTAACAAATCACAATAAAGACAAAATAGAACTAAGAACTGGGCCAGAGGGTCCACTGGGTAATTTAGGAGCTATCAGTGAACAGATACTTTGAAGAACTCAGAAGTCTAGACAGAGCCTGCTACTTTGATGAGAAGGAGCTTCCAATGTGGCAATCACATATTGGCTCAAAAATCTCTTTCTGGAAGTTTTCCTCTTGGCTGGAGAAATAGAGCAGTCAAGAGTACATCAGCATCCTAGGGCTGGGGACAGGTCATAAATCATCAAGCAAGGAAAGCAAGCGCTGTGTGGTAGTTTGCATCTAGTAGGGCATGAGGATTGTGGCTGCTGTCTGAGGGTAGCTCACCTTGCTGGGATTTGGCATCCTGTGGTTCTGGGTAGACTTCTCCCAGTGGAGGTTTCTGGGCCTCCAACTTAGAGGGAGGGGCCCGGGCCACTCTCACAGCATTGTATAGGAGCCATCAGTGGCAGCAAAGACACTTATGGAATGAGAGGCCAGATAAACAATGATGAAATAGAGTGTCTTGCAGAGGGACTAGGGAAAAGCACATGGGAAGGGGACCAGGGGACATGCAACTTTAGCAACTCTCTTCATTGGCCCAAAGGAAATCTCTCTCATCCATCCACAAAGACGATTTGGAAATACAATGGAAAAGTGCAATATTCCTTGAGAAGCTAGCCAAGAGCTAGACCCAACATGTGCCCAAGAGACTGACATTCTGTGAATGGAATAGCAGCAGGCACAAGTCTCTGCGACCAGTGTGCTGCTTCAGGCCATCTGGCCAGATGAACGGGGATGAATCATGAGACTTCTCAGAGCTACACATTCATCTTCTGCACAGGACCCCAAAAAAAAAAAAGCATCTTCATGGCCCACTGCACAGGGTTATACTGTTCTAAGGAACATTGAATCTGGAAATTCTTTGCTGGCATCACAGCTCTGGGAGAGTGTTTGACAAAGAGAACTTGCCAGGGACTTCTCCCAAGAACTTCTGATTCAGTAGATGAGAGATAGAGCCAGAGCTCCAAGCCAGTGGCTTTCAATCTTGAGGGAACATACAAATCACCTAGCAAGCTCCTAAAGACATGCAGGTGTCACTCACCCACTTCAGCCTATTTAAAGAATTTCGGAGGACACAGGCATAAGTATTGAGAAAAACAAAAAACATCTCTGGGCTTCGTTATGTACAGGCAGGTTGTACCACAGGGTACAAAACTCCAGGCCACTGTGAGTGATAAGAAGTACAACCTTCCAGAAGATCTCAGTCACCTTAAATAGCCTGGTCTTACCTAGATTAAATGCTAGGGAAGAGTGTCTTCCCAGGCAGATGACAGACACACAGGACATTTCTGAATCCCTGAGACTCTGTCCCATGTATGCCAACTCTGTTCCTCAGTTATTTCCTCATCCTTATGCCATCTAGACTTTGAGTCCTCCCTGCCTCAGTTCATGGTCACATCATAACAGGAAATGCCCTGGCCTCACAGCTTTCTGCATGGAAAGATTCTGTCCATACAACATCATGACTGAAGTCTGGGATGAGCTGCAGAGGTGCAGCTATGACAGCAAAATCGCTTCTCTTTCCCCTCTCTTTGCTGTGAAAGGAAGTGAGAACAATCCCAAGTGAAGGTATCCAAAAATTCAAAGTGTCAAGTTCAACTTGCTGAAAGAAGATAGATATAAAATCTACCATCTGGAGGCTGGGGATGTGGCTCCGTGGAAGGGTGCTTGCCTAGCATGCATGAAGCCATGGGTTCAATTCCTCAGTACCACATAAATAGAAAGAGCAGGAAGTGGCACTGTGGCTCAAGTGGTAGAGTGCTAGCTTTGAGCAAAAGAAGTTCAGGGACAATGCCCTGAGTTCAAGCCCCAGGACTGGCAACAAACAAACAAACATGCAAACAACAACAACCAAAAAACCCTACCATCTGTGATAATGTCCAAGCTAACTTCTTGGCAAAGAATAAAAACGAAAAGAAAGAAAGAGAAAAAAGAAAGTGGGATTCTTGCCTCCAGTTTTCTATTTAGGTACAAAAATTCACGGATGGGATTTTCCCCTCTCTCTGATAAACAAATCAGTCAGTATCTTTTGCTTTTCATTTCTACATGAATTTTATGCTTTTCCCCAGATACTTCTACATGAAAAAAATGTTGTTGAAGTTCAACAGAAAATCTTAAGAAGATGGAAAAGTATTCCAGGTTCCTGTACTGGGGCGCACACTGGTGAGAAGTGGGGCCTGGCAGTGGTGAGGTTACCTGAAGCTCTGGCAGTACCACGCCTGGCGGCCACTGAGCTGCCTGAGTCCCATCGCGTTTTACTCTGACTCACCACCATGTAAAAGGAACTCAAACCAGGGCCTGGCAGGACCAGGTGCTCGCTGAAGGGTACGTGTGAACACAGCCGCAAGCTAATGGCCAAACCTTTTCAATCCACTTTAACAGGATCTCCAGTGCCTGGGCAATTACTGGGTTAAATGACTATGCAGAAAAAACATTTTGAATCTTGGCATTTTAAGCTCTGTAAACTTTTATTTATAACCCCAGACTAGTCCCATTTTTACATTTTCAAAAGTCAGATAAGAGGCATTTGATCTTTTGCAAAGAGAGGCAACGATTCCATTTGGTTGTTGGAGAGCTGGTTCTAAAAAGGCCCTTCATTACACATTTCAATAAAATATTTATAAGTGAAAACAGATGATTTCCATTTTTTTCCAGAAAGCAGAAAAGAAAAATAAATTTACCACTGTGCTGAGAAAGAAAATATTGTGAGAAATCTTATTTGGTTCAGACTCTAACTTCATTATTTAGGGTATCTTTAAAACAATGTTCAAAGGAGCTTATACAGTAAACTACACCACTTACATTGTCTTTATAGCTATGCATATTGGACATTTGCTTCATTTGTTCAAAAGCCATTCAGTTTATTTTGTGAACCTCATGTGTGTGTGTGTGTGTGTGTGTGTGTGTGTGTGTGTGTGTGTGTATTGGGGCTTGAAAATCTGAAAAAATCAAACCACAAGTGAAAACATAAACCTTTGATGTTGTTCCTTTGCTTGGCCTCTTGACAATAGCCAGCATCTACTCTCTCTCCATTTGTCTCTCTCTATATCAGTTGCTCTCTACTGGGAATAAGTTTTTCCCTCACCCCTTCCGTGGGAAATCCTTTGGAGACATTTTTTTGGTTGCCACCATAGAAGGATATAACTTACACCAGAGGTAAAGAACAGTCCTGCAGTGGACATCTGAACTCCACTACGCAGCATTGTCTGGTCCCGATATCAATAGCCTTGTTGTTAAGAAACCTGGACTACTCTGATGTTTCCACAACTAACGCCAATGTGTGAGCCCCTGTGGAGAACCGCCTCCCTAGAAATGCGTTAGAAATACAAAAAACCCAAGGATCCCTCTCTCTCTGTCTCTCTCTCTGCCTCTCTCTCTCTGCCTTTCTTTCTCTGTCTCTCTTTCATTTTCTCAAAGTGATTTGACATATTAATGGACAGATACTATATAAATGCAAAGTTTTTCCTTCTTAATCACAAAAGGAATGCATATTCTACACATTTACCTTATATCAATAACTATCCTTGGGCACCAGAAATACATCTATAGTAAAAATAAAAGTTAGGTTTATTGATACTGCTGTGATGGTGGAGGCTGCTGGGACCCATGGAAGTGAGTGGGAATTATGGGTGCTTGTTTTAGGGTTGGCTGTGTTAGGTTATTTGGGGAGCATATGGGCTGCATGCTCTTGCAAAGTGTGAGAGAAAATGATTTGATTGGATATTCTAATGATCTACCTATCTCTATATAATATATTATCTATAATATATATTTAAAAGTATGTTAAAGGTATATTTCCAAAGTAGAAGAACAGATGGGCTCATGCTGTAAGTCACACCTGTGTGGTTATTATGCTTCCCTTGGTCTTTTCACTTTTGCCTGTGCTCAGCCATGTTTACGGAGTGGTCTTGTGTTTGTCTTGCTTCGTCACAGTCTCAGATGAAGGTCACAGGTGGTTGGTGCAGCGTGGAATTGTTTATGTTCATCATTAGAGCACTTTGGTCCAGTTGCTTGACTTGGTCCAGCTTCCAACTATTACAGCTGTCTGAAGGACCTTTTATTTTCTCTCACTCAGAGCATGTAAAAAGTAACAAATAAGCCAGACACACCTTGTAGTCATACCATTCTTAGGTAAACAGATGAAGATTTTTCTTGTCGTCGGTCCTTTCAGTATTTTCCCCAGACATTGACATTATTTGATTTTTTTTTTATTCTTACAAGTAATGCTGGGATAAACATCCTTGGACCAAATCTGATAGCTTCCTTGAAATAAATAAATTCTTAAAGGTAGAATTTGCTGTGTAAAATATAGCTGCATTTGGCAAAGGCTGCTAGGCTAGGTGGAGATAGTCATGTTTTAGGATGACAGCCTCTGTTTGTTGGCTAGGGAACAATGATAATAATTTGAGTTAGAGTGTTTTAGGCTCATCAAAAAACCAGAGAACAAATTAGAACTTCAGCCTTGATGTGGGAGTAGGGAATGTTATTTATCAGAAGTAAAGGCCCATGTTGGATGACAGAGGACACCTTAATAAGTGAGTGGGGTTGTGGTATTTTCTTATTCCTATCGGTTTATTTCTCTGTCTTGGATAGTTGTATGGGATACTAACCCCAAGTTCAAAACTGAATGGCAATGGAGATTAAAGGATGTGTGGTTCCTGATATAATTAGACCGGATTAACAGTTTTATGATTGAAAATGCTGTTTGATGCACAGTTGGATTTTTTTGTTTTTTGTTTTTTGTTGTTGTTGTTGTTGTTTTGTTGGTTATGGGGCTTGAACTCTGGGCCTGGGCACTGTCCCTCAGCTCTTCAGCTCGAGGCAAATACTCTACCTCTTGAGCCACAGCGCCACTTCCAGTTTTCTGAGTGGTTTATTGGAGATAAGAGTCTCATGGACTTACTTGCCTGGGCTTGCTTTGAACCACGATCCTCAGATCTCAGCCTCCTGAGTAGCTAGGATTACAGGCATGAGCCACTAGGGCCCGGCTGATGTAAGTTTTTAGTAGAAATTCTTCCCCAGGTAATGGAAGTTGTTCTCTCTGTGTATTTTATAAAGAATGTTAATTATAGATGACTAAACATTAAAATTCTTCAGAGCAATTTTGAAAGTTAACCTTTAGATCTAATCTATTTAATATCATGTAAAAAATCAGTAAGTGTGCATGTTACACTTGTATTTAATTTTCGATCTGTTGTGAACTTACATTGGCTCACAGGACCCATCAGTGTTAGTCAGCTTTCCAGTCTACAGTCCTCCGCTCTACCAACTGAGCTATCGAAGGGTGTGCTCAGCTTTCCATTACTGTAATAAATACTGGAGGCAAAGAAACTTGTATAGAGAAAAGGGTTATTTTAGTTCACAGTTCCAGAGGTTCTAATCCATGGTGAGTTAGGCCCATTGCTTTGGGCGGTGGTAAGGCTGTAAGACATTATGGCTGTGTGACCACTCACTTCATGGCTAGGAAGCAAGTGGGTAAAGAAAAAACCAGGGTCCCACTATCTGCTTCAAGGTTACCCCCCCTGCTCCCCCCCCCCCACACATACAATGACTGAAGACCTTCTACTGGGCTCAACATTATTTATAGAATTACAAATGTCACAAGAAGAATAAAAAGACAAAGGGGTCAACTGTCCACTCACTCCCCCAAGTATCCACTCACGTGTCTGCGTCCTAACGTGGCTTGCATTAGCCAATTGGAACGCAGAATACTTGATCCCTTCTAAGGGCTATTTTAATCATCTTCTTTCAGCTTTTTAGCAAATGTTACTACAATGAACAGCTGGCATTCACTTTTCAATGTACTGTGTAAAACTATGTAAGTCTTTTTCATTACATCACATCCTGCTCTGGACTGAGCTCCGTGTGAGAAATTTCTTCAAGGATTGTTTCTAACACATTTATAAGATTATTTCTTTGTTGCTTTGTATGTCCCTCCCCCATGGTATAACCCCTGCTTTCAATGTATTTGAGGTTGGTATAATTTGTGGAGAGAAAGGGAAAAAAACAAATCATTTAAATAGGGATATAGGTGGATCCATTACAACAATGAGATGTACAAGTCATTATGTGGAAAAACGAACTTTACAACTTTGGTGGGGGGAAGGATTGGGTGGAGGGGCAGGAGGAGGATGAGAAGGGATGGGAAGGGGAAACAAAGGAGGAGGCTACAATGCTTGATAAGAAATGTACTCATTATCTTGCCCATGTAATTATAACCCCTCTGTACAGTATTTTCATAATTTAAAAAAAAGAAATTTCTTCAAGGATCTTGACTCTTCCTTAAAAAGAAACTGTTGACTTGATTCTTCTTTCCAGTTATAGGAGTAAAGCAAACATACCAATTGCCCTTTTTTGCCTTGACTACAAGGAAGATTGTGGTCAATGTTTTAGCTTAAGCATTGGAAGAAAGTATATATTTAATGAAGTAATAAACACATGTGAAGTTATTTACTCTCTAGTACTAGGCAGGCTAGTATAGGAGGACATGAGTTTGACACCAGCCTGGGCTACACAGTTACACACACACACACACACACACACACCAATAGATATAGGCCACTGAATAGTTAGATGATACTCATGAGCATGTAATTCAGGAAGCAAGGAAGGGAAGCAAGTGCTATATGAAATGTGACTGCTGCTGATCCATTCTTCTACCTCTAAATAGACCTGAACTCTGAATCTCATTAGTGATCTATTTTAAGGCCAGACACAGACTGGCAGAATGTGTTTAAAGATGGTGGAACAGATTTTAGATCTCTCAGCCTTATACATGTGCATCTATGCATAACTCGAGAAACCCCATGGGAAATCTCCCTTATTTCTTCATTCTCATATTTGTGTGGCCTAAAAATATCATACATATGTGCGTTTGTGGGGAGGAGAAAGGTACATGTGTATCCCCACAAGTAAATATTCATATATACAAAGCCTTGTTGTTATTTAATAGTACAATATACATGTTTCTCAAATTAAGTGAACATCTATTTTTAAGTTCCTGACAGAGTATAATTTATAAATAATAATTTTCAATACTTTTTAAAATTATATATTATATTTTAGCCTTTTCTTTTAGCTCAACAGAAATAGCCTGTTGAGGAGATGATGAGTTTTGGGGATTGAATTATGTGTACCCTCATAATCACTTGTACCTTTGAAATATGAAAACACACTGGATTAAAGTGGGCATAATCCAATAACTATACAGAAGCACCACATGCATGGATTTGACAGACACAGACACACAGAGCGGAGGACTAAGGACAGGAGAGAGGCGGAGTTGGAGTGATGTGTCTACAAGCCAAGGAACACCTTGGAACACCAAGGAACATGCCTGCTGGCACCAACCAGAAGCTAGGACAGAAAAAAGGAGCTTGTTCCTCAAAAATCTCCAAAAGAGACCGACTCTGAACTTCAGATCTTGAGCCTCTAAATCTGTGAGAGAGTATATTTCTGCTTTTTAAGCTCTCCAGTTTATGGTAATTTGTCCTGACAGCCTTGGGAAATGAAAACATAGGTTATATATTTATTTATAGTATGGATGCTTTTGTCTTATAAACTTTCAACTTATAAATTTGCATGCCTATAAAGAAAGGTATGAATGCTGTAAGTACCATGACACTGCCCATTGCCAAAACACCGGGAATAGCAGTTGTTTTCATTTGCCAATTCAAAATCATTTGGTCTTTTAGAACAATCAATTTTTAGAAGGCCTTCTACAGCCTAGTCAAGCACAATAACTTTTGTGCCATTCAAATTATTCCTCCATCTTCCCATCATGAGACATGCATGTCACTGCATGGAAGGAAGAGGAAACCATATATAAAAGAATATACCCATATGTAAAAGAACATCCCAGTTAAGGGAGAATTTTGCTTTCCTTCCAAAGGCACTTTCAAAACCTTTAAGACAATGATGTCTCTAGACCTCTTTTCCAAAAGACAATCCAAACAGTGCCTTAGAACTTCAATTTAAGCAAACTAGGCATTGACCTGCCAAGTACTGTCCTGTGCTAAGTATTGTCCCAACTCCATGAGCACAATGACCTATAGTCCAGTGTCCCTCCAAAATCAGGCTGCGGCTCAGGGCTGACACACTGAGCACTTGCTTGCAGGTTCTAATCATGCATCTCTGCATCTCTAACATGGAAGCAGAGGAGACATGATTCCCTTGGCTCCATCTCCCAAAACACACATTCAGGATGGTGTTCCTTCTTCTGAGAACACACTTAGCACTGCTAGGATATACCTTATTCTAGGCACTTCCAACATTAACAGCAAAGTCTTGTCATAGCACTTGAGATTTTGTATCTGGTTTAAAATTACATTTATGGAATAACAACAGAGCTGTACATGTTCTTCAATTTCAGTTTCATGGAAGAAAGTCTGTACAGATATATTCATCAGTTGCAAATCTTGCTGAGAGCCAGAATGAATACATTAGGATTACCTCATTTCTCAAAAAAGATGGGGTGAAGATTGGGCTAGATTCTCCACACTGAGCCATAAAGTATTAAGATTGTATTAATTGCAGATTCCTCTTATCCACTCTTTTAAAGCCCAACAATACATGGAAACAATTGCCTGTACTTTGTCTTTAGAATGAATGCTTACTGCACACATATGTTACATTTTAATGAGGGTGTGGTTAGAGGAGAAACTATACTCAAACTATACAGTCCTATACCAAACAAGACTATGGTGGCTACATTTCTTGTAGAGATGGAAAGAATTACATTGTTGACCACATAAATTTGATTTGAGGTACTTGACAGGCTCCTATGATCTATCTCCATGTTATTTAAAATGCTAGGACCTTTTGTTTCTCAGAGCAGTTTCCTTATAATTCTATCCTGCTGGTTTGTTTGTTGGTTTAAGTAAGTACCTTTGATTCTTAGAATTGGGTCATGTGTAATGTTTGTGGCAGAAGAAGAGATATGGCCAATAAACAACAACAATAATAACAAACTAATTGAGTGTGAAGTTTATAAATGGAAAGTCTAATTGAACTAAAAATGGAAAATTCAAGTCATGACTCTTAAATTAAAAAGTGACCATCTTAAGAGTGTGAGTTTCTCTGGGTTTTAAAGATTCTATCATCATTTTACTAGATTTAAGACTTTAAGCCCTTAGGAAAAAAAGACTAAGTAAAACGTCGGTTCAAGATTTAAAACACGCCGGGCGCTGGTGGCTCACGCCTGTAATCCTAGCTACTCAGGAGGCTGAGATCTGAGGATCGCGGTTCAAAGCCAGCCCGCGCAGGAGAGACCGTGAGACTCCTATCTCCAATAAACCACCAGAAAACCGGAAGTGGCGCTGTAGCTCAAGTGGTAGAGCACTCGCCTTGAGCTGAAGAGCTGAGGGACAGTGCCCAGGCCCAGAGTTCAAGCCCCACGACCGACAAAAAAAAAAAAAAAAAAAAAAAAAAAACAAGATTTAAAACACTATATTACAAAAAAAGAGTTAAAACACTTTTCTAAAGGTGCCACCATTTTTTCCCAGGAGTATTAACTTTTTCATTTGAACCTGACAATACAGAATAAACTGTCCTACCATTTGGGGAATTTTCTTTTGTTACAAACCGATACCATAATTGTTTCTAAAATTCTCTTAATTAGCCTCAACATTTTCTTTCTAGTAGCAAATACCATAAAATTATACCTGGACAAGATCTCAGAAAAGCCTCTATCTCAGAATTACACATCCTGCTTCAGTCAGCTTTCAGTTACTATAACACAATACCTAAGGTAGTCAACTGAAAAGCGAAGAAGGGTTTATTTTGGCTTATGGTTCTGGAGGTTTTCAACCTATTGTCAGTTCCCCCCCCCAGCTGTTTTTTTGGGCTATGCAGAGGCAGTATATTATGAAATGAGGGGGTGCCTGAAGCAGCCATTCATTTCATGGCAGGGAATAAAGAGGAAAAAAAAGGAGAGAAAAATTAGTGTCCCATGATCACCTTCAAGGGAATTTCCCCATGTGACCCCAAACCTTACACTAGGATCCTAAAGACCCTACCTTTAAGAGTCTAATCTCGCCGGGCGCTGGTGGCTCACGCCTGTAATCCTAGCTACTCAGGAGGCTGAGATCTGAGGATCGCGGTTCAAAGCCAGCTGGGCAGGAGAGACCGTGAGACTCCTATCTCCAATAAACCACCAGAAAACTGGAAGTGGCGCTGTAGCTCAAGTGGTAGAGCGCTCACCTTGAGCTGAAGAGCTGAGGGACAGCGCCCAGGTCCAGAGTTCAAGACCCACGACCAACAAAAAAAAAAAAAAAAAAAAAAAAGTCTAATCTCCACCGACTCAAGGCTCCATCTTCAACAGAACCACAGCCCAGGACCGCATGTCCAGTGTGGACCTTTGGGAAACCTTCCAAATCCAAATCACAGCACATGAGCATTAGCAAAAAAGGCCAGAATCAAGATAGTCACAGGCTGATTGCACCTATCCAAATGGCTCCCAGCAAAGGATTGGTTTTTCAGGTAGCAGAACTTGGAATTAATTTAAAAGGCTGAATTTCTGATTTCCCATGTGATTTGATAGAGCCATATCATCTAGTGCTGCTAGTAATTGCTACCATTTATTTCTACCAGAAGGCACAACGAAGAAAGAAACATAATGTGAGAAAAAGAAAAGAAAAGAAAAAGGAAGGGAGGAAAGAAGAACCAGATTTCCCAGCTAAGAATTTCAAAGATAACTTCTTGGAATTCAAAGCAATTACCTCAGCCAGCTCAGAGGGGAAATGGTAAAATAGGTGACTGCTCTGCCGAGGTATTTGGTGTGGGTCTGCAGCTTTTCAGAGTGCTGACTGGATGCAGACACTGCCCGACTGTCCCTGGTTACATAAGGTACAAAAAACACTTTGTGCAGAAACACGCAGATCACAGGGAAAAAAACATAGTGAGGCCTGGAAAATGTATTTTTAAGTCCAAAATTAAATAATGCATATCCAAGCAATAAAGCACCAGTGAAAAATTTCTACTTTGTTCTGTGTGTGTGTGTGTGTGTGTGTGTGTGTGTGTGTGTGTGTGTTTGTAGGTCCAGGGCCTCATAGTCTTGCATTCATGGCTTGAGCCACACCAATACTTCTGGCTTTTTGCTGGTTAACTGGAAACAAGAATTTTGTGCAAGTTAGTTTTTTTTTTATTATTGTTATGCAATTATACAAAGGAGCTACATTCCGGCATGCCTGGATTAACTTTGAACAGCAAAGTAGTGAGGATTACAGGCACATGCCATCCATATCTGGTTGCAAGTTTGTTTGCTTGTTTGTTTTGTTGGGGGCAGGGAGTCAGTCATGGAGTGTGAACTCAGGGCCTGGGTGCTGTCCCTAATCATTTTTGCTCAAGACTAGTGCTCTACCACTTGATCTACAGCTCTGCTTCTGGTTTTCTGGTGGTTAATTGGAGATAAAGAGTCTGACAGACTTTCCTGCCTGGCTGGCTTTGAAACACAATCCTCAGATCTCAGCCTCCTGAGTAACTAGGATGACAGGTGTGAGTCACTAGCGCCCAGTTGCAAGTTTTTTTTAATTTTATTTTTTATTATCATTATGTAGTTGTACAAAGGGGCTATAATTCAATATGTTAGTTTATGAGTACAATGAGTCTTGATCAATATCAACCCTGTGCAAAGTTGGTTTTTATGGGAAAACTGAACACCAGAAAGTGGATCGGTGAGACAGATGCTCTTCTATATTATTACTTAGACAATTCTACTAAGCAATTTGGCATTACATATAGAAGAGCTTTAAAATGCTCATTTACTGCAGCCCAGTAATCCTATTATTAGAAAGTAGCTGAAATGTGTTTAATGAGCAAAGATTGACCACATTATGGTCAATTATAATATATGGAAAATGAGAATAAAACCTTAAAGGCTAAACAAATGATTGTGTATCTGTGTCATAGAATATTCAGCAGTCCATAAGCAAATGAGATTTAAATCAGAGCCCAGGAATGAGAGCTGAATGTGGCAGGAATGTGCCACATCATCCCAGAAGAGAGCAGACCCTGGAAGTAAGGCCTAAAAGAACTGATGCTGGGGGCCTGAATGGAAGTTACTACTTGCCTGTGTGGAGATTGAGGCTGTGGAAGGCAAAGCCAGCAGCAATGGCTTGTCATGGCCATTGGACAGGAGAAAGTGGGGACAGGGTTCAGTTGCGATTCTTTGCTGGTGACTGAATCAACAGCAGTTTGAATGGTAAGATGCCAGCCAGGGACTCCCTGTGGAAACATGTAGGCCCTAAGCCAACTTCCTCAGCTACAGAAAATGCCAGCTTTCTTGGATAAACACTATCTATGAATCCTGTTCAAAAATTAAAGAGATGTGATTGTGCTTTCACCTGAATTTGATGAAGCAGGTCAAACTAAACAGACCATCTCGATGGGCAGCTGGATAGACACAGTATGAAGGGAATGCATTAAACCCTTCTGTGTGGGTGGTGAGATTCTATTTAATTTTATGGTTTTTTTTTCTTCTTCTCAACAATTCTGTTAAAACATTCCATTAGCATTCAATTAAACATTGCCTTTCCAGAGTGGAATATCTTTTTGCACTTACTGAACTCCAAAGTGGGAAATGAAGGTCTGGTAGATAACTAGATTCTGATTACATCAGATGTTGACAGGGTCCCTCAAGTTTAGAAGATATTTCCAGTTCAGGGACGTTTTAGAGATCCCATCAGCTTTTATAATGTGGGCTGGAGCCAGTCACTGCACTTTCTCTCTTCTCCTTCTTTGGCAATCCTTGTTTGGTGGTGTTGGGGAACAAAAAAGACATGAGATTCACTGATGGAATGGGGGATTGCATTTGCTTCTCTGTAAGACTTTAAAACCAGGATGTGTTGGGCAATTGTTTTCACAGATAAGGTTTGGATCACATTTGCACATGACCATGCTTTTCTCTAAGTCCTCGTGGAATCAACCTGGACAATAGGAAAGACAGATGTGTTTTTGTGTCACAGATTCAATTTTTGCATGTGGTAGACTTGAGAACTCTACTATCTGGGATCTGCTGGTTGATTCGCTGCTCCATCTTAAGGATCTAACACTTCCTTGGCCTTACAGAATTCAGAGTGCTGGCATCTTCAATATTAGGAGTTTCAGAATGACAAAAGTTTGATGAATGCAATGTATTTGATCAGCTTTGGAAAAAAATCTTTACAACATTTTACTTGAGAAAAATGGCTATTTCTTAGAGCCTCATGGGCTTTGGATAGAGGCTGAAAAAGTGACTTAGTAAGTATTTAAAAAACCTATCCTTGAAACATTTCTTTTAAAGGGATAGGGTAATATTTAAGTCCTATGGGATAGAAAAGTTGATCTCATTCTGCTAAAGCTGGTTATTTAAGTTTCAGTTTTATAAGTGACTTTTAAAGAACGATTAAAGATTTAGAGTATAGAAATTGAGATATTTGGGGAAGGGTGGGTTTCTTTTTGGCATTTTCTAAATTCATATCATTGTAAAAGTTATGGCATTAAAACTTAGTTCACTGCCAAAGGCGGCTGACTTCACTGTCATTACGAGAGGAAACATAATTTTGTGAATAATTTCTCCCCACTCACTTCTGACACAAGCATAAATAGTGCACACTTTTACACTTCTTGTGTCCTTTAAATGTCTTTATCCTCATTTTCTCATGTGCAGTTCATCTAATCACAGGATGAGGAGATGAAGTGAAAATAGACATCGTTGAATGAAAGCTTTCACTTGTCTTCAAATGAACACGAGGGGAGGTAACTCCCATCCTAAATGGAGAAATAAGGGAGAAAGAAAGCCTTCAATGTGTTGGCAGCACTGGGGAGGCCTGCCTCAAAAGATCTGGACCTTCTGCCATTATGGGCCAGGCTTGCTTTGACAGTGGAGTACCAGAAACCTGCCTGTGTCCAAGGGAGATCTTTACCAAGGGACCAAAAGATTTGTTCGGTTTGAAGTTGTTTTGTTTAAAAGCATTTATTTATTTAGTTAGTTAGTTGTAGGGCTTGAACTCTGGGCCTGGGCGCTGTCCCTCAGCTCTTCAGCTCAAGGTGAGCACTCTACCACTTGAGCCACAATGCTACTTCCGGTTTTCTGAGTGGTTTATTGGAGACAAGAGTATCAGGGACTTTCCTGATCAGGCTGGCTTTGAACCATGATCCTCATCTCTCAGCCTCCTGCGTAGTATTACAGGCGTGAGCCACTGGCACCTGGCCCAGTTCCCATTTTAAAGTTAAGGTGTTCTCAGTGTAGAAAGATGGCAAAAGACACAAGAAAAAAAGACTCTGGTAATCACTGTTTAGTACTAACCTCTGTTTTACTGACTCCTAGACATTTTTCTGACTTGTACACTGCTATGATTTAATATCTCTCCTTCAAAATTTAGGTATTACCAACCTGGCATCAGTGGCTCATTCTTACTATCCTAACTAGTCAGGAGACAGAGATCTGAGAATCTCAGTTCAGAGTCAGCCCAGCCTGGGTAACAAATCTGTGACTCTCTAGTTAACCAGCAAATAGCAGGAAGTGGAGGTATGGCTCAAGTGATAGAGTGTCAGTTATGAAGAAAAGCAGTATGGGGGAGCATGGGGAGGGGTGGTAGAAGCTGAGCAAAAGCACAAAGCCTTAGTCTAAGCACCAGTACCAGTATTTACACACAAAGAAAATTTAGGACTTACCAATGTGATAGTATTATGAGATAGGGTCCATTTATCTGTTATTGTTGTTTTTATTGAGTGGAACTGGGGTTCCTAAGTGCACTTAGGAAGTTGTTTCAACTTCCAATGTTTTTGTCGTTGTTGTTAAAGTGCATGCTAAGTGTTCTAAGGAGCTTCACATTGTATCTCACCCATGCGTCTGCCAATCTTTAATCTTCAATCTTTAATCATGTTGCACACACACACACACACACACACACACACACACATTCCTATATTCCTATATGTGCTTTATGTATACGTTTATCTTTCAGATCTAACATCCCCATTCCAGAGAAAACATATGTCCTTCAAGGACAATTTTGATTATGTGTATATCTGTCTTGTCTTATGCACAGAATTTGGGACAGAATGTCCTTGCCACTTTCTTAGAAACCAACTCCACCATTCATGCGCATTGTATAAAGGCAAACACTGATAGCAAGACAGATTTCCGGTCATGGAGATGGTGGGACCACGCCCATTGACTTCCGGTGCAACATAGCAGCAAGATAGCTAGGTGAAGAAGACCAATGATTATTGGCAGTGGTGAAACAGAATGTCTCACTGGTGTCAGAGGCCACATCCTCATGAAAAGGATGATTTACCCAAACCTGGAAACAAAACCCTATAGCAGGAAAATGAAATTATCTGATAAATTCACCTTGGATAGATAAAATGATCATTTGTTGTGAAGAGACCCTCTCCTATGGACTGCTTAGTGAAGCCCTTGGCTTGAGGATTTCAATTTTTAAACCTCATTTCCTTGTAAAAGGGTTAATCTCCTTGTGGTTCTTGGTTTTAGGGGAAAGCAGCCGACGAATGACAGTTTTATAGGCATTAGTGCATTTGGTCAGGGATGACATTCAGGCTTTCCTCATCTCAGTGGGAAATTTAATGTGAAGCTGATTTATTTGCAGGTGAAAATTGACTGAGTATCACAGAAGTGGCTTCACACACTCCCCTCAAAAAAAAAGCCCAACAACCCATGTAGTGCTTGGGAAAGAAAGCACCCCAAACCCAAACCGCCTTTCCTTCTCATAAGCAATTTTCAGCCAAAAGGCAAAGCAGTTTTATTTTTGTGAACCCACAAAAATGTGCTATTTGCCAGTGAGGAAATCTCATTTTGTACAACTGTATTAAAAGATGTTTTTCTTCTCAGGGAAATGGGAGTGTTTTACACGAAATTGCTTTAGGGACAGAGGTGCTGGGTAGCACTTGAATATGGAGGGAAATGTCTTCCTTGCTTTCAAAGTAGAAATTGCTCTAAAAAGTAGACTTAGAAAATAGTCTCTATTATCTGTCTAGCTATTAGTTCACCACTGATTAAGGATCAAGTAGGAATCAGACAAACCACACTTAGAGAACTTCTTAAGCTCAACATTTCTTTGTTGATGGCTTTAAACTGCATCTTGAAAAATTGGCATGGAATTGCACGCATGACAAGACCTCTTTACCAAAGGGCACAAGAATGGTAGATGCTTCTGGGGGAAATGGGCACATCCTCCTGGCTGGTTGGTTGTAGGGACTACACCAGCCTCCCGTGCCTGTTCTTCTTTCCCTTTGCTTCTGCAGGCCACTGAGGGCAATCTACATCAGACCACAGGGTCTGGGGGAGAATCTCTTTCTCCTGAGGGCCTTTCTGGTGCTGATGGCTTCCTATAGGTCTACAGGACTGATCTTCTGAAGGCAGGATGTGGCAAATCCAGAATCCTAGGCTAGTTTGAGGTAGGATTCTCTTTCCTCCAGCTATTTTTAGGAGGATCTGATCCCAACACTCCCTTCACAGGGACAAACAGTGTCAGCTGTTTTAAAAGCTGCCAGGGCCTGGAGTGTACTTGCCAGTCCCCACTGTTCAGATTCTACCTTCTGCAGAGATCAATCTCAGTCTAGGCAACCTTGTTACCCTCCTATTTAACCAAGCCCTGGGGAGTAAAGAATAGAAGAATATTAATCCCAATCAAGTTAATCACTATCAGTTTAAACCAGATGAAAACAAAGAGTTTACAATACACTAAAATTTGGATATTAATGATGGTACATGTCGTCTATATTCCTTTTTTTGAGGATAAAAAACACATGGAAGTATCAATCTAAGAGATAACAGGATACTGGCCATTAGTCATTTCTTGGTATCCAGAGGGAGTTGGCTCCATGTTTCTTTCATCCAGGATATCAAAATCTGCTGATTGATATTAAAGTCTCACATGTAAAATGGCAAAGTAGTGGTATATACCTTATGAACATCTTGCTATATTCTTTAAATCATCTTTGTGTTGCTTAAAATACCTAATACAAAGTAAGTGGTTGTAAATAAATGTTATTCTGTATTGCTTGAGGGAATAATAAATGACAAGAATAAAAGTCTCCACATGCTCAGTTACAGATGCACTGTCTTAGATAGTTTTGATCTGGGAACCCATAGAGGCAAAATCCATGAATCTGGAGGCTGATTATATTAGCATAAAGGCTAATGCAAAGCTGTGGCACTCCACCTAGGAATAGCTCCACAAATTTAGAATACCGATGGCCCAGTGGCTTTCCTTTAAAATGTTATATAGTTTTACCTGAAGAGATTTGAAAATCAACAACTCAATAAAAGTAAGCAAGTCATTCAAATAAATACCATTTCCACAAAAATAAACCAATGGCCAATAAGCACATGAGAGGTCTGCTCAGTATCACTATGTGACTAGATAAATGTCAATTTAACTGTGTCACCGTTGTGACATACCATGTCATACCCAGCAGGATGGCCAAAATAGAAAAGACAGAAAAGCATTGGCAAGATGTGGAGAAATTGAACCCCTCATGAGTTTGGTGGTGGAATGTAAAATGGCAGACCTATCTTAGAAGTAGCTTGGGAGTTCCTCAGTGTTAAACAGAATTACCATATAATTCAGCATCTTCATTTCTGATAGTTAAGAGAAAGGAAAACATCCTTCCACTCAAAAACCTGTGTCCATGAGCTTTCATAGTAACAGTATCTACAATAACCCCACACTGGAGGCTAGTACAAATGCTTACTAAGAAAATAAAATGAGCTCTGTGCATTCAATGAGTATTGCTCTGCATGAAGAAGAATGGACAGCTGATAAATGCTATGTTGTGAAAACATTTGGCTAAGTGAAAGAAGTCAGAAGCCAGTCAACCAAAATCCATGCATTGCATGATTCTAGTAATATGAACTATCTAGACTATAAAAACCTACATCAAGAAGAAATAGAGTGGTTCATATGACTATGTAGATAGGGAGTCCAGGGAAAACAAGGTTAACTGTTAGTGTCTTTGGGGAGATGAAAAATTGGAAACTTATGATGAATATGAATATGAATAAAACCACTGAGATACTTTAAAAGAGTAAATTATATGATATTGGCATTTAACCTTAATAAAGATGTTTAAGAATAAATATTATGGGTTTAAATTTAGATTTATTTTTCTTTTGTTCTCCCTTGTTTGATTAATAGTGAAATAAATATTCTTTTTATCTTGTCCTACCTATCCTATGAGTGGTAACTGATTATGACTAAGTCTCTTTCTCGGATAGACATTAATTGTATTTCAGCAAGAACCAGTCCATGAGATTGTCTCCTAGGCTGGTTTGAAACCATGATCATCAGATCTCAACATCCTGAGTAGCTAAGATTACAAGCGAGAGCCACTGTTTGCCTGGCTAGGAGAATACTTTTTAAATATTGATTGAGAAGAACAAGAAAGTTTAAAGATCTGAATAAGGGATAAGAAGAGCAGACAGAGCAAGTGCACCACTCACTGCTGCCCATGTCCCCATTCACTTCCCATGAGTGAGAATTGGCAATACAAGAGCCGACCAGATCCGGTGTAGAGTGAGAACGTCAGGAACTTGGCATGCATAGCTCAAGAGTGGGAAGAGGTAACGAGGCCATCATGAACCTATGTGAGGTGGGTAGATTTAGGAAATGAGAAAATAGGAACTAAATAATGAAAGTGTAAGTATGCTTGTTACCAGATAGTGCTCTATGAGGCACCAGCACAGTTGAGGTAACCATGTAATGACTGGGTTTGGGAAGAAGTAAAAATCAGGGCTTTGTAATAGAGTGTTTGGAGCAGCCCACCCTTCGACACTGGCTAGACCACATGGGTGTTGTGTTCCATCATGACTCACACTTTGAGAGGGGCAATGAGAAACTGGGGCACATGCTTTTTCCTGTTAGAATTGAGGACAGATGGACAAAACAATTTTGAGTCTCCTCTAACACTGGAAACGCACCATTTTCCTTCCCTAGCACTGCCTTTCTCTCAAGCCCTATCAGAATAACTTCCTTTCCTCTTGTGTTGGCCACCAAAGAGGTGCTACATAGGTCTCTTTCTCTCTCTCTCTCTCTCTCTCTCTCTCTCTCTCTCTCTCTCTCTCTCTCTCTCTCTCTCTCTCTCTCTCTCTCTCTCTCTCTCTCTCTTTCTCTCCCTCCCCCCCCCGCCTCCCTTTCTCTCATTCATGGGGGTTGAACTCATGGGTGCTCGTCCCTTAGCTCTTTTGTTCAAGGCTAGCATTCTTCTACTCTGAGCCATTGCACCTCTTCTGGTTTTCTGGTGGTTAATTGGAGATAAGAATCTCACAAACTTTCCTGCCCCCTGCTGTCTGTGAACCTTGATCCTCCTGAGTAGCTAGGATTGCAGGTGTGACCCACCAGCACCTGGCCTCACACAGGTCTTTTACTATGATCGTGGTGATGGCTTGAGGTCTGACCTTCCTGCATTAACATTGTAGCAGGTTGAAGTCAAACCAAAACCACCATTGCCCACTGTTCTGCTGCATGAGTTTTCTCCACATCTCTTTTTGCTCATCTGCCAAGTGGGGATAAACACAAATATTATCCTTAGATTGTACCAAGGATTAAATGAGATAACATGGACAGCGAGTTTAGCCCAGTTTTCATCCTAGCATAATATCCAATAACTGTTTCCCACCAGAAATATGCATAGAGGCCATTTATTTTGGAAACAGTCCATCCTGAGCCAGCCCACCAATGCAAGATCTTCTTATAATTGCTCCTGGCTCCAACCCTTTCAGAAACTATCACATTCATGGGAGTAGAATACCGAGAACAAAATGGGTAGAAAGCAGATTAAGAATGCCCTTTCTTTAAAAATATTTTTTATTATCTTTAAGTAGTTTTACAGAGGGATTGCCATTTAACAAAGAAGTTTATGAATACAATATATCTTGATCGATGTCACCCCTTCCAACATCCTCACCCATCTCGTACCCACCCTTACTCTTCTTAATTTTGTAAAATATACATTGGATTCTTGCCTGTATTCCCCCCCCCCTTCTCCTCTTCATTCATCTACCCCTTTTCCCTTACTTACTATTTAATCCACCTAATCTGTATTAACGTTTAACTTTTCTTGGGGCTTGATTCACTCCCTACTCCTGCAAAAATACCTGCTTATCACCAGCTAATCACTATCTCCATCTCATTATTGATGTTTAATAAGGTCACATGGGCTACAGTTTGGCCCTGAATTGCCCACCGTGACTAAGTTTCACAAATCAGAAATGGGATTCCTAAACACTTAACATTCTGTTAAATAAAAACCTACAGCCATATTAAATTCAACAGCTTAGTGAGAACCAGCATGAGAACTCCACCCTTTTATGTGGGCAGATTATATAGATAGCCAGAGAAAAGGAAGTGATGTATACATACAGATATGTATCTGTATGATTGGTTAGAGCTCCTGCCTATCTCATTTGAACCTGATGGTGAACCCTTGGCTACTTCTGTTACTTTTAAGAAGAGTAGGTTACATGTTTACACATCAAGTAAGGTTGCAGTTCATTGTGTGTTGAGACGCAATGAGGCCTAACTTATTATATACTGAGGCAGCATTTAGGCAAAAGTTTCTAATTTAACAATTCTGAGTAGGACCCTAAATTGTCCAGGACCATTCTGGCTACTAACTGGCCTCTGTACAAGAGCAGAGTTTGACAGGTCACCATGGTGTCATGGTGACCAGCATGTACCCAGCTAGGTCTTAGATGTTCGGGCCTCGGTGAACTTCAGAATGGAGCTCTGAACCATTCAGACAGCATTCTGCTTGGTGGACCACAACACACCTACCAGTTCAAACCACTGGGTCTCTTGGACACTGAACAACAGTTACAGAGCAGCATTTTAATGAGATGAGTGTCAATACATTAAAAACACATGGGTTTAATGCTCCTTGAAATAAACATCGGTTTAGAAAAATGAAGAAGAAAGCAAATGTTTTGGCAAAACTGATTTGGGTTTTTTTTTTAACCCCAACTATTTGAAAAGTGTTCAGGCAATCTTATTCAATTCAGAGTACCATTTAACTGTCCCGTGGTGACGGATATTACACAAAAGTAGTGAAATTCAGCAACTTTCTCTAGTTAAAACATTTCCAGAATGACACAGGCCCACAGCAAGGCTTTCAGAGACTAGTTTTTTTAATACTAGAAGAAATGAAGTGTTTTAAAAAAAATTTTTATTATCTTTAAGTGGTATGCAAGGAAGTTCCCATTCTACAAAACAGTATATGAATACAAAGTGTCACCCATCGCTCCTAACCTGAAGGTTTGTTTTGTTTCATTTTGTTTTCTGTTGGTCATGGGGCTTGAACTCAGGGCCTGTGTGCTGTCCCTGAGCTTTTTCACTCAAGGCTAGCACGCTACCATTTTGAGCCACAGCTCCACTTCTGGTTTTCTGGTGGTTTGGAGATAAGAGTCACCTGGACTTTACCCAAGCTGGCTTGGAACCAGAATCATCAGATCTCAGCCTCCAGAGTAGCCACAACACAGGTGTGAGTCATGGACACCTGATTATTATTAATAATATTAACATTTTATTTTAGGAATCACCCTCAAGGCCTCATACATGCTAAGAATACACTCAACCGGTTTGCTACAATCCCCAGCCCCCTAGAATTTGGTTTTTGAAGAGATAGGAGACGAACTAAACACATATGGCTCAAATGATGAAGAGGAACGTTAGCTTAGCTGCTAACATTGATTTAAATTTTCAAGTGCATGGTTGGGATCCAAGTACTGAAACTGCTTAAGACTCAAAACGGACAACCAGTTTTATTTTAAAAAAAACAAGGCATAATGAAAAACAAAACTTTTATCAACAAATTCCTAAATCCTGGTCCTCTGAACAATGAGAATAGACAAGAAAGCAGGAACTACCTGCGAGGCTGGAGTGCTTAGCGCACCCAACTCACCTTACTTACCCGGATGTACATCTTGATGTCCAGGCTGAGAACTATAGACCCCTCAAACTTCTCCAGCTCCCTGCTACCACCAGCTCCAGGCCTGGGAATCTTGTGACATTCTGAGCTTAGTCCCTCTAAGGTCCTTCAGCTGCCTTCCATTCCATGGCTCTACCTCTTGTCTCCAAAGGCACTTGCTTTCAGATGGCTGTGAGCTCAGGTGTTAGCTCATAAGCAAGGTGTTTGCTGACAAGGGCCTAACATTCCCTAGAGGCATTCACATTTTAATAGGGAACTGTAACAAGAATTCAGACCCTAAGGAATGAAGTTATGGATGGTAAAACACCAGGGGATTTCAGAGCAGGGAGCCCTCTCTACCGAAGCAAACACCTGGTTGGCCAGCTCATCTACAGGCTTCTGGAGTAGAAGGGGAAACTAACATGACTGAGAACACCTCTGGACAAGATGCCAGCATACAGGTATGCATGACGCACACTCCCTTAACTCAAGGAACTCATTCTTTAGTGGGCCTCAGGTCTCAGCAGACATGGGATAGACAGAATGGAGACAGAGTCAGCTATGACTTGGGGGAAGTTTCATCTTCCTCCCACTCCAAGCTGCCCCCCCCCCCCCGCTCATTGAAGCATACTCCCCACATTCCATTTGCACATTAGAGGCTAAGGGAAACTGTATTTTAGAAGTTTCCAGAAGAGCACAAAGGAGGTAACAAAAAAATGACTGATATTGCCCACAGAGTTAAACACCATTTTATATTCTTCTAACCATTAATGTGGATTTGAAATTATTTCTAATAATCTAATGATCACACATGTACTTTTTTTAAAAAAAAAATCGGTTGTGGAGCTTGAACTCTGGGCTTGGGCGCTGTCCTTGTGCTCTTCAGCTCAAGGTGAGTGCTCTACCTATTGAGCCACAGCACCACTTCTGGTTTTCTAGTGGTTTATTGGAGAGAAGAGTCTCACGGACTTTACTGCCCAGGCTGCCTTTGAACTGTGATCCTCAGATCTCACCCTCCCGAGTAGCTAGGATGACAGGCATAAGCCACCAGAGCCCAGCACATGTACTTTTTATTTTATATGTTTCCTCGATTTATCATACCATTTTCCATGTTCAACCATCTTTGAGAGTGCTGCATGTTCCCTAATGCAAAGGGTCATGATCAATAAAATCAGGTGCTTGGATGTATTTGGTTTTCATCAAATCATCTCAAAATCATGTCTTTATTAAACACTCAGGGGAATGGGGAAGAGAATTGTCAAAAGTGTCCAGTTCAGAAGCTTGCACTGAGCAATCTATAACATCTTAGGATAAAAAAAAATCTAATGGAAGAAGTTGTGAGTGTATGTCATTGGTGTGAACTTAAAGCAATGAGAACCATTACACTTTTTCACACCAGCCATTACTTTGTGACATATCACCTCCACAGCATTTCACCAAGTATGAAGTTAATTTATATTAGAAATCTTCAATGAATAATGAGGGAGAACTAACAAGTCATTATTTTTGGCAGAATGGTTATCTTTTTGTCTTTGGGCATCAGAACATTCTGGAGCAGCTGTGGGATATATTTTGTGGCAGCGTTGAGGTTTTTTTTCCCCTCTGAATTCATCGTGTCTAGCCAACACATATCTTTATTTTCTTAAAGGGAAAATCACATTTCTGAAGAGGTATTTTTTTCTTCTGAGAGAGGAACCTCTTGGTTGTGTGGTGGTCATTTAAGATAGAGCTCCTTGTGAAAACTATGTTTAAAAAGCTGCCTCTGATTCCTTTCAGTATTTGTGCTATAACATAAGCAGACCTTACATTCTAATTTATGAATTCTGGAGTAGGCCCAGTGATTCTTGTTTTTAACAAGTACCTCATGGGGATTTTAATATCTAAAGGTGACTCAGTTTAGAAGTACTGCATTCCATCACTGTGAAAAAAATTCCAGGGGTAATCAACTTAAACAGAGGAGAGATTTCAGTTGATGGCCAGTTGGCTTCATTTTTGGACCTGTGGTGAGGTATGGAACTGGGAATTACTGATACAGAATAGCTACTCGCCTTGTGGTAGCTGAAAAGAAAAGAGGGGAAGGAGAGGCCAGAGTCCCAATACCCATCCTTTTCCAATAGTGCTGTGGGTAGGGGACCAAGTTACTAACACATGGGGCCAATCCAGACCATAATACCACCAAATAAAGACCCAACTCCTTAGAAGAAGATACAAGCTCCTCCTTAATCGGGCTCGCATCAGGCTGGACCCATTCTCTCTCTGCGGACCATTCTTGTGAGATATGCTATCCGTCTTCATCCCTTTATCCTATCAGTTAGCCAGGATTGTTCTTTCCCCCTGAGGCTGGGGCTTATTAAACTCTTCATGATCCTGTCTTCTACAGGCAGAATGAGTCCATTCCTTCTCAGTAGTTTTAAAACCTGCTGCTTTTACAGTGCTGATTAAGTAGTTGACTGTTTTCCTGCTAATCAGAAGCTCCCATGTAGACCTGAGTGATATCATCCTCATACATGCATGATTGTTGCCTAGTCTTGTTCGAAGCACTTTGTAGATAGCATAAACTCTATGGTACTATTATTTGCATGTTGCAACTGAGGAACCTACAACTGAACTACATGAGTAAATTGATGAATGACTATTATGGACATTTATTGAATATAAAAATGGAGCTGGATTAGCAGTAGCGAGCAGAACAGACTTCCTATGCCTTAGGCTTGAAGTAGACTTCCCATATTTCATAGGATTTTGCAATAATGGCTACTATGGGTGTGCATGTATCACATCATCCAAATGCTGAAATCTTACCCATCATTCAGTGAGAGTAACCGAGTCATGAGGCTGAGCCTTGCATGTGGGCTTAGTGCCTTACAGTTCCTTAGTCCTGTCCACCTTGTGGAAGGTGAAGGTCTATGAGGAATAGGCTCTCACCAGACGCTTAATCTGAAGGACTCTTCATCTTGGAGTTTTTCAGTCTTCAAACTGTGAGGGATGACTTTATATCGTTTATAAGGGCCCTCAACTTAAGGGGTTTTGTTCTAACACCCTGAAGTGACTACATTTGTAAATTTACTATTTGACAAGAAAATTATTGTTTGGGGTGTAGACTGCATAGAAATAATCACTCAACAACACGACCTTACTTGAATTTTTTTTATAACTACTCAAAAGCAAGAGTGCATTTCAAGGCTCGATGCTGCAGGGAGCAGTTAGCCTTCTCACGGTCAGTTCCACATGGGGATACTGTGGTATAAGAACAAAGACTCCTTAGCCAGGTATGGTAGGCTGGTCTCATAATCACAGCATCTGGGAGGCAGAGATAGGTAGATAGTAAGCTTGAGGCCATCCTGAGCTATATAGTGAGACACTATCTCAAAAATTACAAAAGACAAAAAAGCTGAGAGATTGAGAGACACAGAGACACAGAGACACAGAGAGAGAGAACCATTTCAACAAAATGGACCCAATCTTTTGTTCATCTCTATATTTCCATTGCCAAAATCATAACTGGTTTCCTGAAATTGCTGAACAGTTATTTGTTAACTGGATAAATGAATAGTATGCTAACCTAGACCTCTAGAACTATCCTTTCAGAAAATGGTACTTCTAAGGGCAACTCCTTTGTACAACTACTTAAAGATAACAATAAAAAAAATTTAAAAAATTATAAAAAGAAAATGATACCTCAATGTTTTGCATGCATTTCTCTTCTATAAGTATCAGGAACAGCATTTCAGAATATCACTTAGTTTTTATCAGAGATCAGCTAGCACTTTGCTTCAAAAGTGGGCCCCCAGTGGGTCTTTGGAGATGAAAGGTTTGGATGAGTTTCCCTAGGCACAGAGCCATACAAATATGTACAGCATAAATGCTGTCACAAACTCCAATATCACATTATACACAAATTTTCTCCTCTGGAAAATTACAAAGTTAGCATTTTAAAAAGAAAACTAAAGAAAAAAAATTAAAATTGCCCTTCCCAGGACTGCATGCAATTCCACTTAGAGATCTTCATAAAAATCTTGAGGGCAAAACCCACTTTGAAAGGAAAACAACCCTGGGTGGTGCTTGAAAATTCAGAAGGCAGTCAGAAGCTTCGCCAATCACGATGGTAAGTAATAATAGGGTATTCAATTTTCTTTTCCATTTTTAAGACTGGCTCTTAAAAAACTAGCAGGTATGTAGGCATATTTCTAGCAGACCTTCTGGAAAAAAGTAATAATTTTATTTATCTTGGTTGGTACAAGAATCTCTACCATCAAGGGAAGGTTCTGATTCACTGAGAGATGAGATTCTTGTGGACAGAAGACTTCGATGTCTTCATTTCAGCTTCACAAACCTCTGTCCTATATTCTCCCTGGGAAATAACAGGCAATAAATACCACATTTATAGTCTAAATAGAAAGCCAGCCCATTGACTCTACACACATTACCTCAGTTGTCTCGGCTGTGGCACAGTTGATATTTTGGTTAGGAGATCCTAACACAGCTGCGGCTCTTTGGTTCCTACTTTTGAAGACTATGATATATGGCACATACATCTTTCGATTGCAACCATTTTTATGTAGACCATTTAGTCAGTAGCCAGCAAACACATTCACATTATTGTTTAACCACCACTACCACCATCTCCCCAGTTGAACCTTTTCATTCATAAAAACTTTCCCTCCCATGCCCTATCCCAGACCAATGCAATCATCATCATTATTATTTTCTCAGTATAAAATCACTCAAAACTGGGTACCAGTGGCTCATTCCTATAATCCTATCTACTCAGGAGGCTGAGATCTGAGGATCATGTTTTGAACCTAGCCCAGGCAGGAAAGTCGATGAGACTATTATCTCTAATTAACCACCAGAAAACCAGAAGTGGTGCTGTGACTCAGAATGGTAGGACACTAACCTTGAGCACAAAAGCTCAAGGACAGTGCCCAGGCCCTGAGTTCAAGCCCCCATGACTGACCAAAAACAAAACAAAACTACTCAAATTCTTGAGACTATAATGAAGTGTGTTGATGCATGCTGTGTGTGTGTGTGTGTGTGTGTGTGTGTGTGTGTGTGTGTGTGTGTGTGAGAGAGAGAGAGAGAGAGAGAGAGAGAGAGAGAGAGAGAGAGAGAGAGAGAGAGAGAGAGAGAGAGAGAGAGAGAGAGAGAGATAAGGTCATTAAATTAGAAGGAAAGAACCTAGTATTCTCCCCATAAGTGTTGTGTTAGACCAGGAAGTGCAACCAACCACTTGACATCCATTCTGTGAATAGAATGAGGCAGGTTGTGAGGGTCCTCTTGCCTCAGTGTCATCATCAACAAAACAGGGCTGTTCACGGAGTTATCTTGGAGAATTCTTGTAAGGGTGAAGCAAGTAAAGAAACACAAAGTCCTACAATTACCTTATATCTGCAATGGCCACAAGACTATTGCTGGTATCTGGCCTGATGTCCGATGGCACATGGGATGTATTTAATCCCTCTGTTAACTCCTTGTTATGACCTGAATCTCACATACAGAGTAATGCATGAACTATGTGGATCTGAATATTGTTTTCACATTGCAGATAGACCGGGAACATAGCCCCCGTGTCTACTACACACAGACCTGGAGGCTGCTGGCTCTGAACCAGCTGATCCAAGACTCTTGATTCAGGAGATGTTGCATTTGTCCTGTAAGTGTTTAAACTCCAAACTCCTCTGAGCTTGCCGGCTCCTTTCTTCATCATGGCACCTAGCATCAAGGCACTAGCTCTTTATCTCTACCTATTCTATATTTGTTTCTTCTTCTACTTATGTAATCTTTTTTCTTTGATGCTGGTCCTGGGACTTGAACTCAGGGTCTGGGGATTGTCCCTGAGCTTTTGTGGATAATTCTAGTGCTCTATCACTTGAGCCACAGCTCCACTTCCACCATTTTTAGTAGTTAATTGGAGACAAGAGCCTCAGGAACATTCCTACCTGGGCTGGCTTCAAACCTCAATCCTCAGAGCTCTAGGATGGCAGGTGTGAGCCATCAATGCCTGTAAAGTTACTATAGGGAAGATGCCAGTTCATTATCTAAAGACATATTTCCCACATATGGATGCTAGCTCCACCACTTTCAGCTTGTGAATGCTCAGGACTGTTTTCAGCCTTCGTTGCTTCATCTATAGTGTGGGAATGATCATGGTTCCTGCTTCTTGTGGTTATGATGAGGAATAGTGAGATGCTGGATGTAACCTGCTGGGTAGGAAAACACTGCCTTTCTTATTAATGGCAGTGTCAAAGCCTGAGTAGGTACACATCGCTTTTATTTCCTAGACAGGTGACAAACTGAGCAAATATCAAGTTTTCTCATGGAAGTGTCTGGTGGTGAAATAAGGTGATGTGTTTGTGTTGTGAGCCAACTGAAGCACTACTATCAAAAGGAAATATCTAGAATGAAAAAGAAACAGCTACTAGTAACTGTCCATTTTGTGCTCAGAGCAATACTAATGATTTTGCTGTTATTATTTCCTCAATCCAGTCTTTGTATATTTGCCTATATTGTTTTCATTTTGCATATGAGGAAAGTAAGGTAGTCAGAGGATAATGGGTTTGTTTAAGGTCACAGAACTAGTGACCAGGAGAGTGAAAAGATACAAACCTAGCTTGGTCATATTCTTTTTTATTTTGTTTTTCTAGTATTGGGCTTTGTACTCTGGGCCTCATATTTGCTAAGCAAGTGCTCTACCTCTCAATTGATGTCCCAGCCCTTTCTACTTCCTTTCTTTTTCAGATCTTGTGCTTTTGGCCAAGGGCTGGTCTTGGTTCCCCATCCTTCTATTCTTGCAAAACTGTGATTGCAGGCATGCACAACCACACCTGACTTGTTCTTTGAGACACAGCCTTGATAAATTTTTTGCCTAGATTGGCCTCAAACTGAAATCCTTCTGTCTCCACTCCCCAAGTAGCAGACCAGCTTACCTAGCTTTAGTTTGGTTTACATTCTTATTCACTATTTAACATTGTTTCCATGTGATAAGAACCCTATATACAGAGGGTATTTTCAGTCTAAGACTAATTTATGTATACCCTACGTGTGAGTTAGGATTTGGGCAGAACTGAAACCAAATATGCAAATGCAATCTGGTGAGATAGCGGCTTTGTACAAAGCTCTGGCTTGCTTGGTGCTCACTAGTTCTGGCTTGAGACCTAACAAATCCCTATATGTCCTTATTGAAGCTAGACCTACCTATTTTAAATGAGCTAAGGTAGTAGACTCTGAGAAGTCCACTGTTTGAGACTGGCATAAAATCAAATAATATTGTTGAGAGAAAGTTTTTTTTTTTAAAAACTTACCTGATTATTGCTTTTGAAATTTTTGACATGTGTTGAGTAGAGAAAGAAATTTTCTGAAGAAAACTTGGTGGTGGCAGGAGTGGGGTAAACCTTGGGACTCCACCATATCAATTTGCGTCATTCACTTTTCCCAAGTGTTGCTGCTCACCAGTGTCAATAAATGGCTGTAAGTGGTTTAGTGTGTTTGCTTGGCTGTGCCTATGTATAAAATAAACAACACGTCCAGTATTCATTTTACAACTGGCGATGGGGGCTACGCTGTAACCACCCTCTATAATCCCTTAATGAGGGAGTTATAAGATTTACCTCGCAGAAGTTATCAAAAAACCCCACATACTTTCCCAGTGTCTGGGTCCCTAACGAACTTCCCAATTGCTGTGTAAGAATTTTATATATCGGATGTCTTAAATTCCAGTCCACATGCCGAACAGGCGGTTAAACACCCCCCCCCTCGGGCTTGTCTTATCTGGAATGACATCAGTGATTAATTTCTCTCCCTTCCTTTCAGGACATTGTGAGCTGAGGTTTCAGAAATGAATCAACAGTTCTCAAGGTCTGAAGAAAATCCAAACTGTTTGAATTAAGACAAGATGTGTGCGGTGGAGCGCTAGCAGGAAGCGAGGGAGTGCTAGCTATATGGAGAAACTCATTAAAAATGTTATGCAGTGAGGGATTTATATGAATTTTCATAAGGATCTTAAGGCTGCTTTGTGTGTGTGTGTGTGTGTGTGTGTGTGTGTGTGTGTGGTGTGTGTTTAATTTCACAATTGGACCTTAAGAGCAACAGGTACCACCATGTGGAATAGTTAGTCAGATATCCAGTGTCCTATATAACAGGTGGGCCTAGGAAAGGGAAAAGCAAATTCATTTCTCAGCTTAGAAAAATCAAAGGACTAGACAAAAGTTGTATTGTTTCTCTGAAGGAATAGTCCTAAATTGGCTACCAATAGATAGTAAATTTGAGTTTTCTTAAAGCTAATTTTTTTCCAGGACATTTTTTTCAACCATTAGCTAGTCTGTTATGTGAGAATTTTCATGATTCTTAAGACTGAGTGAAAAAGAAAAAGGAGGAATTTTTAATAAGTAGGTTTGGAGAGCCAACCTCCTGGTGTCCTTTCAAGCTGGATAAATCAGGAAGAACACTTTTTTCCCAAGAAAAGGATGGTCTGGAGAAGAATGGAAGAAAGAGAATAATCAACCTAGATTCCTTCTACTCGGCTTAAACATCAAAGTGTTTGTGTGGTTCATAGGAAAAATTCGCTCTCATACATTGGGCCAGATTTTTGTAAGGCCTTGCTTGAATTCCATTAAAATTGAATATTAAAAGCATACACTTACAATTAGGAAGTCCTTTGATTGGGACAACCCCTTAGTATATACATGGTTTGAAGAACTTTCTGTCTTTATTTAACGGGAAAACTTGTTGTTTTCAGCTCTCTGTCCAACCATGGCCCTCTCTCCCCACACTATTCTTTGAAGAGCATCTAACTCTCCATAAAACATCTAGTGAAGAAAGAAACCCATGGTTTCCCCAAATGACTTGTCAAAATAATAAAATTGCTCAGAAATTTCATAACAAGACTTTGTGTTCTCTTGCACTTAAATTTGATTAGATGTGAGACTAATGATGAGGTAAACTCGAGTGATGATAAATGGTTATTTATTAAGCTAACTAATGGCACGAAGGCGACTTCCCAAAGCAATCTTGAAACCCACTACAGGTTTCCACATAAGCCTGCTTTCCATCCATTGCCCAGGAATTTGAGGAGAGCCACCCATTTCGCCAGTGGTTTAGCCTTGAATTAAAATTAATAACTTTTTGGCTCACTGCCTTTGCTCAGACTGCTCAAAATGTTTCAATATTGCATGTTTCTTCCAGATTCTCTGCAGAGAAAAATGCCAAGTCTGTATTGGGGCCTTGGTAATGGAACTGGTTGCTTCCGGTATTCCCAGCAGGACCCTACCCTAGATTAGTACCTGAGAAGCTAACCTCTTTGCCTCTAGAGAATGCATTGTTCTATGGGGTGTCAACCAAGGGCTTAGCCCTTGCTTTACTCTCAAGAAACTCAGGTAGATTTTCTTCTTCAACCAACCTTTTTATTTTGGAAATTTCCCAATTTACATAAAAATAAAGACCAACACAACAATAAAATCTACATTTCCTGTATCTACTTGTTCCCATTTACCACACTTCCCCCCATCTCTTGTTTATTTATTTATAAAAGTGTTTTTTGCTCAACCAAATCCATTGCTGACATCCTGACACTTCACCTGTACATTAGTTTATTTTACATCTCCAAATCATGAGCTCAGACAACTCCGTTATTCTCACAAATTGTGCCCAGGACATCATACCCTAGGACGTTTGTCTTGAAACTTTCCCCATTGTTTCTCAGGCTTGTTTTGTTTTATTTGATGTAGGATTCAAGGAGGATTCGTGTCTCAAATCGTGAGGCTGAGGTGATGGCGTTTGGTGGTGCTAGCTTTTGATTTCCTTTCCATGTAGAACAGATCCACCACATTTTGTCCTCAAAAGAATGAGTTTTCTGAAGAAATCAGCTCCTTGTCTTACAGAGGCTTCTATATCATGCAATTACCTGATTGGTTTTCCCGTTGTGTTCAGATGAAGTGTACTCCATGGCTGGTGGTGTGTATCTCTTAGAGTTTTATGTATGTACTGTGAGATTGTCCCTCCATTACTGGTCTATGTTGTCTACCGAGGAATAACTGGATTGTGTGACTGAGCTATTTTCTGACAACCTTTCACCCTACATTTTCCTTGCTTGAGACATTACTTGGAGATGATGATTCTAGCATTTTCTTCATCTGCTAGCTGAAATTCTGCAAAAACTCTATTCTCTGTTTTGTATCATTATAAACTTTTAAAATACTCATTAGGCCAGGCATCAATAGCTCATGCCTATAATCCTAGCTACTCAGGAGGCTGAGATAGCGGTTCAAAACCAGCCTGAAAAACCACCAGAAAACCAGAAGCAGCACTGTGGCTCAAGTCGTAGAGTGCTTGCCTTGAGCTGAAGAGCTGAGGGACAGTGCCCAGGTCCAGAGTTCAAGCCCCACGACTACTGACTATATATATATATATATATATATATATATATATATATATATATATATATATATATATTCATTGTAATTATGGCTGCTTGGGAAGTCAGAGTTTGAGGTTTGGAGCTTACTTAGACCCAAAGTTAGATAAACTTCATCTCAATAAATAAGCCAAGCATGATAGTACACTTCTATTATCCCAGCTAGGTATAAGTATGTGGCAAAAATGCAAGACCATTGAAAGATAAGTGAAGAAGAAAGGGTTGGTGTCAAGTGGCAGAGCACCTGCTTAGCAAGCATGAGACCCTAAATTCAAACCCAGAACCATCAAAAAATTATTATAGTAAGTTCATTCCCATCATCATTCTCTTGTGACAGTCAGTATTCCAAACAGTTATGAGGACCCACTGCAGGGAGGCACATACCTAATAGTAACTGAGTACTACTTGTATCACTGCTATCACTCTCCCTTGCTTGTCTTTGTCCCAGACTTGGAATTAGTTTGAGAGTACTCATTGGAGGAATATTCATGACATTTCCTATTGTAGGATAATATTTAACAAGTAATACCTGTGTCAGGCGCTGGTGTCTCATGCCTAGTCTCCTAGCTACTCAGGAGGCAGAGATCTGAGGATCAAGATTTGAAGCCAGTTCCAAGAAACTCCTATTCCATTAAGCAGCAAAACTCCAGCAGTGAAGATGTAGCTCAAGTGGTAGAGGTCCAGGTTAGTGAAAAAGTTAAGCAATCACATGAGGCCCTGAGTTCAAGCCCCAGCATTGACACAAAAAGAAAAAGAAAAGGAATCAGTACTTACCTATTGAGTTTTGTCATTTCTTTCAGGGTGCCATTATTTCTAGATACTTTAGGTAGAGAAGTTACATAGAGTATGGGATTCATTTGCAAAGAAAAAGTTAGGTTGGAAAATAAGTTGTAGAAAATGCTCTTGATGTCTGGTGGCCAAACTGAGCAGACCTCATGGTAGCAAGGATGGCGAGGTGACGTTGAGAATAAGAGCACTAGCAGATTGGTTGGGGTGCTGGATACGTGTGCAGAGGCCATCTTCCTTGTAGGCCTCAGAGAAGAGAGGCTGTCTAGATGATGGCAAACACAGGTGTAGAGTTGTGCTCCTGATGAGTGCTGTATGTAAACATCTTGGAGCTCATTTGTGAAAAGGCCTGGGCATCAGAAGCAGAGCAGACAGTTGGTATCTTTAAGCAGCCATGGGCTGTGGTTTGGGCAGCTCCCCTGGAGAGTTCTCATGCCAGCAGCCATCATGGAGGGGAAGATGGACCTCCAGGCTTCAGCCATGTGAAAAGCAACCTGCTTCCAGGATGTTGTATTCTTCCTTGCCAACAGTCTTCTTTGGACTTTCTGGACACTCACTCATGACACGCCCATGGTGTTTACGCACATACTATACCTTTTAGTCTGTGAAGTTACCATTACAGTAAACTGTAAACGCCCAACAGCAAGGTCCTGGAAGATAAATGGAGAGGAGTGTTGACTGGAACATGGGACGACAAGAACTCACAATGCAGGAAACGGTGCTGCTGACTTGCTGGAGTGACACTGGAAAGAGAGGCACTTATCTACAGGTGGAAAGAGGAAGCCAGGACGAGAGGAGGGGAGAGGGGTACGAGGGATGGTATGGTTTGAGTGTGTCCCCCGGAAGTTCATGCCAAACTCATATATTAATGGTATTGGAAATGGAGCCTTAAGAGAATCATGGGATTAAAGGAGACCATGATCCTCCTGGCATTGTGATTGTGTAAAGAGAGGAAGAGATCAGAGCAAGTACACTTGCCTGAATTCCTTTGTTCAGAAACAACTCCTTTGTTCCTTTTATTCCCCCCAAAGGCAAGTCCTGTTTTAGGAGAAATATGAACTTTCATCGTTTCGCAAGTCCTCAAAGAGGAAAAGATACAAACTGAGATGAAAGTGAATATTTGTTTTTAATGAGATGGGCGAACACAACAAGTGGTACAATTTGGAGAGCTGTCATTATTACATTACAAATTCCCCCCAATTGTATAATATTTTCATCCACTCACTTCATGACTCATCTACAAAGTGCTTTCCTGACATTTTTTTTTGGTCTGCATACTCTTTGATTATCCCTTTGTATGGAAGTGCTTTTTATGTGTCATTTATTGAGGGGAAAAAGATAATTTAATATTTCCTCTAGCAAGTGTGATCAGAATTTGTTAACTTAATTGTTCAATGTTTTGTTCCACTTTTAACCCTGAAAATAACCTGTTGCCATTGTTGTCAAGTTTGAAACAAGGTGTTTTTTTTTCAGGTTGTTTTGTATTTTAATGCATAAGATTGGACTTTAAATTCCCTTGGCGTAGACACAGTCAAAAACTAGTTTGTGCTGGAGCTGGTGGCTCACGCCTATAATCCTAGCTACTCAGGAGATGGAGATCCAAGGATCTCCATTCAAAGCCAGCCTAGGCAGAAAAGTCTTCAAGACTCCATCTCTCCAAATAATCAGCAAAAATGCTGGACTGGAGGCCTGGCTCAGGTGGCAGAAAGCAAAACACGAGAAAGAGAGGGAAGCCCTCAGTTCAAGCCTGGGCGCCAGCACCAGACAAGTAAACAAGCAAGAATAATGGTTTGTTAACCATAGCCACCTCTTGCTTTTCCCTGTTCGGTGATTATCTGAACTTGTGGGTGCACTGCTGAAGCCCAGAGGGCCCCCAACAGAGACCTTCCTTAGATACGCAGAAAAATCACCTCTTATTGGCTTTGTATGCTTGTTCGTATTGCAAACAAAGAAATACACAAACAAAAAAAATCAGGAGCTGGTGGCTCATTGCCTGTGATCCTTGCTACTCAGGAGGCTGAGATCTGAGGATCACAGGAAAGTCTGTGAAACTCTTACCTCTAACCACCAGTAAAACAGAAGTAGTGCTGTGGCTCAAAGTGGTAGTGTGTTAGTCTTGAGCAAAATAGCTTAGAACAGCACCCAGGCCCTGAGTTCAAGCCCCATAACTGACAAAAAACAAAAAACACAAAACCACAGGGTTTAACCAAATTGCACCATTCACTGTAGACGTATTACAAAGTAGCTCTCGGGGTTCCTCTGCTTTGCAGATGAGCAAAGTGAAATTTAGTGGGATTGACTTTGGCCCAGAAAAGACCGGAATTTGACTAACATGGACTTCTCAGGTATCTTCTCCCCCGCTTTCTACCCCCACTTTCTTGATGGAGTGGTTGTTGTTTTTTCAAGTACTAGGGTTTGAACTCAGGACTTAAACATTATTAGGAAAGTGATTTACCATCTGAACCATTTGCCTAGACCTTTTTAACTTTAGTTTTTTGCTTTTTTTTTCAGAAAAAAATGTTTTGCTCCTCTTGTCTGGGCCAACTTCAAATGCGGCTCCCCTACCTCTGCTTCCCGCATAGCTGGGATTACAGGCTCTGCCAAGGTACCTGTGCCTCTGTTCCCTTGATCTATCTCTTCACTAATGAACATGAACCATATGCTATTCTGGCAAGCCAACCCCAGATCTCCTATAAGTCTAAGAACAAAGAATAATCACAGATATTTATGGATTTAGCCAGACCAAGAAGGGTCCCATGTCCGTTAAAGGGCTGTCCATTCTTCATCTTATCTTTGAGTCTCAGTTTTAGGCCTCAGGGAGAGGTTGCATCCCAGATACAGTCAGAGATTGCTGGAGGCTCACAGAAATTCTAGCCGGGTCTCAGCCATTGGTGAGTCTACAGATCGGGTCGAGGGACAGAGAGCTCCTCAGATGTGATATTGGAATAGGGCCAGAGCTTTTAGATGAGACTTGTAACTGAAGGACTTCAGACCATGTGACCTAAGGCTCATGGATTGGTCTGAGGCAGGTTTTAACAACTTATGGTATTTTGATTATTGTTATTATTATTTGTTTAATCTACTCATTAGGAGTTAACAGGTTTTGATGTCCCTGGCCCTTTCTTATAGCTGCTCTGTGTTACCAGGCTAAATAACCTAGCTGCATTGGAAACTAGTTTCAAATCACTTGCAGATGGTTGGAGGCAGATGAAAGCTACCATGGAGGTGTTCCTCGTGCTATTCTCTAGTCCCCAGACTAGCCGGCCATGTGCTGACACTTGGATGCTTGTTTTACAATATCATTTGACAAGTGGGATTTATGTGTCAAAATTTCAGCTCCTTCCAAGAAAATGCCAGAGTCAGCACAGAGGCTGCGATTGGAAAAGGGAAGGGGCTGCTTCTTTAACCTAGGACTGGGTGGCTTGGGCCATGCCAAGTCCTAAATGCACCAAACACACAGGGAAACCAACCTGGCTGCCAAAAGCCTGAGATTGCTTTGGTGTGTTTTTTGTTCAGTGCTATTCCTGCCTTTATCATTAAAGAAACAATGTAATAAAAATGAGACCTTTTCCCTGAATGCATTAATAAAGATAGCTTCCTGGTCCAGGTCCAAAACCACTGGAGCCATATTTAATTTGCTGCATTTATTGTTCTGGGCTGTGGTATGACGGAGGTGCCCAGGGCTCTCGGAACACTGGGAAATGTAGACAACAAGTAGGAAAGGCACAGTTCCTCCTATTCTTACAATCTGCAAAGTGCCCTACTCGATAAATATTCATAAATCCTCCTCAACGGGGTTGAACTTTCCCCAGCATTTTCAGCTAATGGGTAAATGATTAAACACACACACACACACACACACACACACACACACACACACACACACACACACACACTCACATACACATGCCCTTAAGCCCTACTTAAAACTGTTAGTAGATCCTTTTAACTCCCACTGAATAGTGGCAGTCAGAGAACGTCTGAGTCCCAAAGCCCGGTGCCTTTTCTTGACACAGCAAGAACGTGTGTGTATTACTTCACAAACTATCAGATGACATGCAGCTGTCTTTAGACGCCATAAAGAAAAATAATGAGGTCTGCAAGGTTATTTCTGACACAGGGAAAAATAACTTTGCAAAAAAAGGAGAGAAAAAAAAGGCAGGATTCAGACAACCAGCCCAAGCTGGCTCGGGGGCCATCAGTTATTACCCCAAAACCCATTCAGGAAGGAAGTACAGCTGTGGACACTGGCATGTGCCAGATGTAATAAGTAGGTTGAAAGCCATTCAGGCTAGAAGGTAACAGCAAATGGCCTTTTTCTTCCCACTTCATGTCTCTCTGTGCACCACAGGCCTTTAGAGGTAGGGGTGGCCACATAGAATGGGGTGCCTTAGACCAAATGTGTATCTTAGACCTAAGAAAGAACACTGCAGTGGCTAACAGCTCGAGATTTGAAACTATCCAAAGGGAAATGCTGAGATTTAGCAGTAGTATGAAGGACATGGAGTCTCTCTCCTAGTCTCTAGGATTTTGATAGGAATCTTGATGTAAGGGAGACGCACACAAATGAGCAGTTCTGAGTATTTGACGGGGGAGAGCAATCCTGAGATTTGTCTGGGGATGCCATGCCTTTGAACTTTTCTCAGCCTTCCTGTGGGAAATCTAGAGCTTGGTCTCTCCTAGGATCAGGTTATCAAAGCATCCATTTTTCTGATCAACAGATGACTAAGTGATTGCTCCCCGTGGAAACGGTGTTTATGGGGAATGTATCATGGATGTGGTCGCTGTTTAAAGGAAATTCTGGGAAACATACCTGAGTTCATGCGTATCACAAGCACTTTGTAAAGTCGCCCGACGCTGACTTGCTAATTTGGAAATTTGGGAAATAAAAAGATGGGGAATTTGGAAAATTCCCGCTTGAGATGATGTCAGCCGGTTGGAAGGCACTGCTGACTGCCGAGACTCAGCTTTTTGGCTGCTGGAGGAATTAGCAGGACCTGCAAAGAAACAAGTGAGCATCATTTCTGTTTCTTCTGAGTTGTACTGAGATGAACTGTTGCTTCATAATGATATAGTTTTACTGGTTTGTGTGGACTTATTAAGTGCATCTGTGTGCCTGTGTGTCTTTGTGGATGTGATTGTCTGCAAGTGTGTGAAACTTCAGAGACAATTAGGTCTAGACATTCAGTTGGCAAATGAGAGAAGGAAAGAGGAGGTTTAGCTGCTCCTGCAGCAATAAACATTATTTTTAAGTGATTAGTTTATGGTGTTCGTGTAATGAGTTGGGAAAGAGGATGAGGTAAAAGAGAGGAGTGGTACTAGCATCTCAGAAGCTCCACAGGTTTAGAAAGGATCAAAGTACAACATGCAAAAATTGAACTATGTGATTTGAGGATAGGATAGGAGGTGTAAATGGTGGAGAACAGTGGATGGGTGACATTGACCTGACTCATATCTCGATGTACAACCACTGAATAATAAATGGTTTTTTTAAAGAAAGGATGAAAGTGGGAAAGGGTGGGTAGAGATGTGTGTATGTGGGAGGTAGACTTGGAAGGGTTTCCATATCTGGCCTCTGATCTGTTTAGAGTCCTGGGATATGGATCATTTCTGAAAGTTGTGTGAGTCAAATGGAAGACGCAATTTAAGAATTCCTATTTGCCACTTCATGGGAAACAAGGAAAGGGCTAGGGATAATCATAATAACTTAAAAAAACCAAACCTGAGAGCCTTGTGAGAGTAGAAATAATGTATGGACATTAATGGCCAAGTGTGACAATGTCATTGTCTTCTCCATCTGAACTTAACATGTCTGGAACTGGGAAAATGAGTGTTGTAGGCCTAAGAAATTGCTGGACTCAGTGCTTAAAGCTTATGGGGCTGAAGGAGTTAGAGGCACTGTCGGGAATGTGGCTAAAATGATTGACTATGTGGTCCAAGCTGGGCACGAAAATTGAAGCCAGCAGAAGTTTGGCATGGTGGATCCAGCAAAGTCCTGAGAAAGAAGTTGTCAGCTCCAGTGTGAGAAGCAGAAGAATTACAAGTAGAAATTGTAGTGAAATGTTACTGAGCCAACATGCTGCCCTGTGCACATTGTGATAATATTGAGAGATAGGGTCTCTGGGAATTGGTTAAGTGTTAGGGAATTGCTCTCATAAATAGGATTAGTGTCCTTAACAAACAAGCCCAAACCAGGTATAATGATGCAAGCCTCTAAGTCCAGCACTTAGTATGAGGCTAGTTTAAAGATTAGAGATAGCTTGGATTACATAACAAGACTTGGTCTCAAAAATAGGTGGTAGATGATAGATGGATGGATAGACAGATGGATAGGTGGATAGACAGAGCCAGATAATTGTCTCACCTGTTTCTACCACAGGAAGGTACCACCTACAAACCAAAAAACAGGCGTCACCACACTGATTTTACGGGGACCCCAATCTTGGTCTCAAAGCTTCCAATATGGTGAGGAAGGATTTTCTGCTGTTCATAAGCCATCCAGTGTGTGGCATTCTGTCATAGTAACCCCAGTGGACTAAGATAGTGGCAATGGCAGGACGATGGTCCTAAGTCTGGACATGAGTGATGGGTAGGGATAAAGGAAATAGTCAGGAAACCATGGAGCTGGGATGATAGATGAGTGAGCACAGGTACTACCTCACATAGAATAATGCCAAGACTTTCGCTAAAGGGAAGATTACATACGCTGTGAACAACTTGGCTCCTGAACTCAGTAGTTGGTCTTGATAATTTGCGGCTGCTAACTTTTTAGCCAACAAGCAATGCTCTTAGCAAATTCTAGGAGTCAAGTGGCCCAACAGAGAGACTAGTACCCTGACCCTAAGCAGAGTATGTTGGAAACATGTGGGCAGGGACAAGAGTCAAAAGTCCTGGCCTGGGAACTGAGCTCTACAGTTCTGCTGTGGTTCTGCCTTTGACTTATTTATGTAATGAGGGCTAAATAGCAACCTCTCTGGGCCCCTTATCTGTGAAATGAGAGGTTTGGCTTATGTGGTTTCCCAGGAATTTTCTGGCTCTGCCTCACATTCGGTTTCAGCAGAATATTTGCTTCTAACCTTCGCCATGCTGTTGTAGAGTTCGCCTAATTGCTAACCCTCTGCTGATTTCATTCCACCCCTCCTCACATTCCTCCTTCTTTCCACTCACAGATAACAGCCTCAACTACCTCAAGATAATTCGCCCGGCTGCCAAAACTATTTCCAAAATGCAAACTTGTGGCCACTGATTCACACGCTTGCTGGAGAAGCACTGGATCTTTCTAACTGGTTTCAATGTGTGGCGACATTAAATCCAGAAACAGAGTCACTGGGGGAAGAGCTAGGGACCAGGAGCCAAGAAGGACAGCCCTTGCTGATCGCATTGTGAGAATCCAGGAGGGAACAGGGATTGAGTTTAGCATCATTACAAGGCCACTTCCCTTGGTTCCTTAAAACAGAAAATGTGAGCACTCAAATATCAACTCACTATCATCTGAAAAGCAGGTGTGTAAATCAATGATTACATGCCAAGGGGGCCCACCCAGGGGCATCTTGCTGAGGCTAGGTCTCATTCGGAGTTCACAGATGCAAGTTCAGCACGGCAAGAATGAATGAGGACAGAAAGGAGTGGAAGGGGCTGAAGAGGGTCAACATAAGCACTGCAGTCAAAGGAACATACTCTTTTAGGACTGGATGATAGAGGAAACAACAGAGAAGAGCAAAGAGACACAGACCTGGATGAGTGACGTTACAGAGTATTAGAGCACCATGTAATTCTAAGGAAGGGGCTGTGTGCAGAGGAAAACGATGCAGAGGAGTCAAGGAAGAGGAGCTTTGGGAAAGGTCCTTGGTCTGGCCTGTTAAGTCATTGATGACTTTCTCATAATGGTATGGACTCAGAGGGCAGGGTCCAGACAGTCTGAGGAAGCAGAGATACTGCTTGGGTGAGAAGTGATGTTTCTAAGGTTAGATTATTCTTTCAGAAAGCAGGTATTTGTAAGGGAGATGGGATAGAAATAAATTGGGGTTATGGTTAAAATGAGAGAAGATTGGAGGCAGAGCCTATGAATAACATAGATAGAGGCACAATGGATGCAGCAGAAAGCTGGGGAGAGATGAGGATGGGAAGAGAGGGAAAGGTAGAGAGGGAAGAGTGAAGAAATGTTGAAGCGAAGACTCATATATAAACACGGACATAAAACTGACTATGTTATATTCTCCTATATAACAATCACTATGTCAGGGCACCTGTGGTGAGTCTCTTGAGTTTATCAAGCACAAGAAGAAGGGAGAAGAAACACAGTGATATGATCCAATGGCCAAACTTAGAATGTTCTAGAAACAAGATGACAATGACCAATCGATCCTATCTCTAAATATGTCCCAAACTGGCAACAGACACAGTGCTTCACCTGCCTGATAGAAAGCAAGAAACAGTGGGTATGGAGGTTTATTGTATTGTCCTTGCTTCCTTCTCTAAGGCTGTTGTTAGAGGGTCGTATGAAAATGCATTACTCAAAAAGTCCACTTTTCACTCCTGAGACATTTCCTCAATCTAAAGGTAACCGTTCTATCTTTTAAACTAGAATGACAGGAATGATCCTTTGGAAGAGGGCTCTTTGACTCAGGATTGTATTAATACTTCATTATTATTGCTGAATTATATTCCAGGGTAGGAATCTACCACCATGTATGTTAAGTGGTTAAAGGACAAGTGCTCATTTGAATTCTTTCCAACTTTTAGCTATTAGGAGCCTTGCTCCTTATGTATGTTTTTGCACATGCCTTTTTGTGAAGTATATAAGCTATTACGTTGAAGAAGTCTCTAAAGATAACATTGTTGGGATTACCTCTTTTTTTTTCTTATTTTCTGAGGTTGCACCTTCTATAAATGGTTTTAGGTCTTTTCTAATATATGAATTAGTACTATAATTTTCTGTAATGTACACCTGTGGTTGCATCGCATGGGTATTTTAAAAATCATTTTTGAATAATCAGAGGTATTTGAAAAATGGATTTATCAATTGTGAAAGATGACAAAGTCATCATTGTGAAATTTCCACACATGTATGAAGTATCCTCATGAACATGCCCCAATAACTCTCTCTTCCCTCCTTTATGGTTCTGTTTTCATATATGCAACCAAACCACACTTTTTATTTCTTCTTTTGATTCTTTCAACTGTTCTTTCTGTATTCAGAAGCTATGAGATTAGTTGCATATAGATACAGAATTGTTATATTTGTCTGGTGGATTAATGTTTTACCTTTATGAGCTATCTTTATTTTAGTAATATTTCTTGCCTTTTGCTTTAAAGGATATTAGGGTAAAAGAAAAATGGCTACCTCAGTTTTCTTTTGGCTTTCATTGTCTATTTCTCTTTCATCTTATATATAAGATGTGGTTCGCTTTTTCTCTCTCTCTCCCTCTCTCCTCTCTCCCCATCCTTACTTTTCTGACCTAGAGTCTTGCTATGAATCCCAAGATGGTCACAAACTCAAGATGTTTCTACCTGAGGAGCCTGGAGACCCCACTACACCTGGCTGTAAGGTGTGACTCTTACGTAAAAGAGAGCTTTCAAAAAATGTAATCTGACAATTTTTTCTTTTGGAGTATTTGTTTACATTTAATGTGATGTTGACACACTCATGGCTTTACTTTCTTAGTATGAATTTTCTGCTTATGCTCCCTTCCTTGTCTTTCTTGCCTTCTATTACGTTAACCACATATTTTATTGTTCTATTTATTATTAGAGTACATTAGTCATCTAAAGGGGGCTTCATTGTGAAATTTCCACACATGTATGAAGTATCCTCATGAACATGCCCCAATAACTCTCTCTTCCTTCCTTTATGGTTCTGTTTTCATATATGCAACCAAACCACACAAGCCATATCCATCTTTATTCACTCTTTGTTAACCCTCCCACACCCACTGGTGCCCCCCACAACAGAGTCTGTTTTACTTTCCTGTCGTTCATGTGTTTTTTAAGTGTGTGGTAATTGTACTAAAGGATTGCTCCACGGTATTTCAGACATGCACATACTATATTTTGCTCTGAATAACCCCCTCTATTGCTTTCTCTTTCAGTTCCTTATTCTATTGTCATGCATTTTATTACTGTTTAGTGATTACCCCAGAGATTACAGCATACATTTCAAATTTGTTATAGTTAATGTAATATTCATTCCCTGACAGATTCTAAAACACTTTTATTTTTTCCCACCTTTGGTCTTACTTTTCTGTGGAGTTTTTGACTCTACATACATTATGGATATCACAACTCATTAAAATTATTGTTTTATATCGTTAATATTCTTTTGTAGTTATCGTTATTGGTTTGGACTTCTTGCATTTCTATTTTTGGAGGGGCGGTTGTAGTATTTTTCTATTTGCTATGAAAGCTCTCATTATATTTCTTTCAGTTTGCATCTGCAGATGATGAATTCTCTACTTTTGAGTGACTGGGAATGTTCTGTGTGTGTGTGTGTGTGTCTGTGTGTGTGTGTGTGTGTGTCTGTGTGTCTGTCTGTCTGTCTGTCTGTCTCTCTCTCTCTCTCTCTCTGTCTCTGTCTCTCAGTCTCTTTCTTTCTTCTCTCTTCTTTCTCTCTGCTAGAAATAAAACCCTGTATGCCTAGGAAATTCTAGACAGGCTGTCTGCCACTGAGCTATATTCCTAGCTCCTTTTACTTCTTTTATCTTTTGGTAGATTTACTTTTTTTTTTTTTTTTTTTTTTTGGGTCCGGTCGTGGGGCCTGAACTCTGGGCTTGGGCGCTGTCCCTCAGCTCTTCAGCTCAAGGCTAGTGCTCTACCACTTGAGCTACAATGCCACTTCCGGCTTTTTTCTTTTTGCTTATGTGGTGCTGAGGAATCGAACCCCCAGGCCCTCAGGCATGCAAGGCAAGCACTCTACCACTGAGCCACCTTCCCAGCCCCTGGTAGATTTACTTTTAACCAGGCAAAGAATTCATTTGTTAGCTCCTTTTCTTTTTCTACAGTCTAAGGATGTTGTCCTGTTGTCTTCTGTAGAAAAGCTAGCTTTCCATCTTTGAAGGTACGTAATCACCCCACACCCCCTAGCTGCTTTAAGATGTTTAGACCATTCTTTGGTTTTCAATTTTTCCCCCCTATAACATGCCTAAAAGTCATTTGCTTTGTATTAATCCTATTTGAAGTTCATAATACTTTCCATTTGGGAGGTAAGTGTGTTTCCTTAAGTTTGGAAAACTCATGTTTATTCTATTGCTTTTTTATCTTCTGTCCTACTACGATCCTATTTATACATTCAAGATAATTCATTATGGTATAGATATTTTATATTCTTTCCTCTTTATCTTTCAAGTGTCTAGCTTGTCTTTCAGTTCATTTATCTTTTGCATATCCAGTCTGCTGTCAATGTCAACTGCTAAGTTTATTTAACTTATCATTTACATGATTTTGATGTTTTACAAATAATTTTTAAATTCCTAAAATTCTCCACCTTAATGTATATTTTCTTGAACATAAAAGTCACATACATTTGAAAACTTTATTTCTTATATGGCAGTAATTATGTTTCCTTAAAATAACATGTTCTTAATAATAATTATATTCTTTTGTTGTTGTTCTTCTCCTCAGTCCTATTTTTGGTATGCTTGACATTTTTAAAAACAAAACTTTGGTATGCCTGACATTTTTTTAAAAACAAAACTTTACTTCTTTTCCAATGGGAGTTTCAGGGTTATAGCAAATGGAACAGAAGAACAGAAAATTCCCATCTTCCTTCCGGCTTCACATAAACTTGGCCACCCAAGTATGAGCATACTTCTCACTTGTTATAATCTACATTAGCATGTTGCTCTCATCCAAACTCTAGTTTTCGTAGGCTTCAGTCTTGACATTGTTCACTCTGTGGTTTGACAGGTGCATTGCGAGATGTATCTACCATTATAGAACTGTACAAATAGTTCCACTGCCCCAAACATCCTTTCTGTTCTGTTTCATCTTTTTTCCACTCCAGTCCTAGACAATTGATGGTTACTCTATTTATTGTCTCTGTAGTTTTCCCAGCATGCTTACCAGTTTCTGAATGAATAGAAGACTTCATGGGGAAGGAAGTATCAAGGTTCTTGGTGATGTTAGATTTTTTTCTGAGGGGAACATATCTCTTCTTTGCTAGGCAGTTAGGATAAGATAGATTGCTTAGCCGACTGGCGTTTGAGTTTCACTTTTGATATGTTTGCTTCGTTCTTCCTTTCCTTTGCTTCTAGAGTACACATGGCTAGCAGCATTATTTACAGTCTGGGGTATTTCAAGGTTTCTCTTCTTTGGAGTTTTCTGAATTACTTTTTGTCTTTTCAGCCCTCCAAGAGTGCTGGAAATATTACTCTCCTTTTAAGAAACTTTTCTGCTTAGTTATATAGTCTTTTGTTTAAACACTAATGGGAAAATTCTTCTGAAGAGAAAAACACTAAATATTAGGTTGATTTATTCGCATTTTTCTAACTTCCAGATCGTGGTCCCGCCAATTCTAATGCCTCAACAGCCCTAAAGCCAAAAGCTTTACTGGCATCGTGGCCTCTCTACCATGTTGCTCCATGCTTTTCATCCTCTTGTCTAAGAATGGAATCAACAAATGCTTTCTGCAGAAATTTGGACCAGAGAATGTCAGCTCATTCATCTTCCTTCTCTCTGTCCTATTAGGGACAAATTATTTACTGTCCTCTTCCACTCTGATATCTACCTCTGGAGGCCAATCTCAATGGGCTCTACTGAGCCTTTCTTAGCCTCTACCTTCTGGTCTGGTTCATTCAGGTAGTGAATTACAGAAGGTATTTATATTGCAGGCTCTATTTCCATGGGGTTTTCTCAGGAAGGCTGACTCCTGACTCAAAATGGCTGTGGCCTAAGGTGACCGTCTTTGCATGACTTCATCCTTTCAGGTTTCGGTGGTTAGTCCTTCATTTTTCGTGTCTCCTTGAAGAGGTAACAACCACAGGGGAGTTCACGATCTCATCTAATTTTCCTACACCACTTGGAAATAATCTGTCTGAAGTCTTCCTAAAATTGTTCTCATGTGAACATGTCTTGTACATCAAGAAACAGAAGAGCCCTTGCTGTGACTTCAGTGGCCTCCACAGAGGCTGCGTGGTAGCAGGGATGTCACTGGAAATGGCTTCTGGGCCCTTATCTTCTCTAATTTGAGAGTACAACGACTGTTTCTGAAGCCAATCCCAGTTTTGTCCCAGACAAACCTATTGTGATTCTGTCAAGAAAATGAATGCTTGAGCTGACATCACTCAAAATGAATATAATGAGAACATACATATTGTGCTCCAGCTCATTTCTCGCCCACGTCTTTATTCTTGGCAATTGAGGGATAATTTGACAGACCAACACCAAGAGAAGAATGTCAAACATACACAATACGTACATCCTTCCATCACTTCCCTCTACTTACTCTTTTATTTATATGTAATTCTGGCTTTTATTGTTCTCAAATTGTTTCTTGGATGTCAGTCTCCTAGACTGTAAGTTTCATGGGGACATAAACCACAAAGTTAAACTTCATTGCAGCTGCTGCAGCCTGGAAATATTCTACTCAGCTTCCTTCCAACACAACAGTCTTTTGCATGTCCCATCCGGTTTCAGGATGATCTAGTGAGTGGTTTTTTTTTTTCCATTTCCATTTTTGCATTTTATTAATCTACTCCATTCACTCAGCAAAAGCTTTGACTGAGTGCTTGCTCCATGCTAAGCAGAGGATAGATGGTAACAGTATAAAAATGAACAACCAAAGTGTTTGTTATTGTTCCTCCAACAGTACTAGTCAGGGCACCTGCTGAGAGAATTTTGATTAGTGCTCATAAATAAGAGTGTGATGACTGCTTCATTTTGAAAGACTGATTGATTCTTCTTCTTCACTCCTCACAAAGATCCATCCACCCTCACTGGGTTTGCTATCTTGGTTGAAAACCCTGCAAACGAAATCTCGGTAAACTTAACAGAAAAGCGATTGACTGTGGCATAGACTCAGCCAAAAGTCTAGGGAACTGTTTAGGAAATGGGTAGAAACTTAAGTGGGCAGATGAGCATGTACACCAAACCGTCATGGGGGTCACCCCTGCTTCATCACTGAACTCTTGACTCTCATGTCTGTCTGGGGACTAGAGAGAGCAGGCCAGCACTCTCCCCAGTGGCTCTGGAAGACATGATTTTCTGTCTCTGACCACTGGACTTCATGGAACAACTGTGGAGCTGTCTTCAGGACTTTCCAATTGCAAGGAGTCTGAGAGAATGTGTGTGTTCAAATCTCCTGAGAGGGGAGACTCAGTTTCCAACTAAGAAATAGTTCCCAAATGTGAAAAAAGACTCCAAATTCTGGACAGCTCCTGACTTGCTCTTGACTCTCCACCCTGCTCGTCATGGACTTTGTGGCCACTACTCTGGAGATGCTTTTGTGGAAGGGCAAATTGCTTATGAAGTGTTAAATATTTCAGACATTGACGAGGCCAGTGTTTTTGGTATAAATATTAATGATTTCCTCAGGAACTGAGTTATTTGAGGCATGGTCATTAGTTCAATCACATATTTGTGAGTAGGCAGTAGAGCAAAGCTAATTCACTCATTCCCTTCCATAAATATTTATTGACCACATGTTAAATGCAAGGTGGCAGAGACTAAGAAGTACTTAGCTTTGACACCCCCTCCAACTCCAACATCAGCTACTAAGCCTTCTCTTGAGGACTGTGAAGGTACAAAAACTTCAAAATTTAGATCCCTAAAATTTAACCTAGTAACTCTCTCTTTCTCTCATTTTCCCTCTCTCTCCCTTCCCTCTCTCTTTGGTGACCAAAGGAGATTATATAACTAGTAAAATACAAAGAACAACACAATGTTAGGCAAATTAATATTAAAATTCAGCTATAAAACATTCAATAAACCCAAGAGAAAATCTTAGCAAGAAAAGAAAAACAATGACAGAAAAGAAGACTAAGAAAATCTGCCAAGCAAAATGTTTTGAAAGTTATCTTTAATTTTCCTTGTGCCCTACATCCAGCCTTCCCTCGATGCCAAGTTCAAGGTCACTGTAGGTATAAGGACCCATGCTGCTTTGGTTCAGGAGATGCTACACACTCAACCAGGAGCCCCACGTTCATTGACTGACTTGGTCTTTATGCCAATGCTCTGGAGTAGAAAGCATAATTCATAAATTAACAAACTGCATCTTGGGAAGGTGAAGTAGCTTACTGAGTCACCGAGCTGGTAAAATAACAAGAACCAGAAGTTAGAGTCAAACCCAGCTTTACCTGCTTCCCAAACCAAGTCTTAATTACAGATAGTTTTTCCCTTCAAAAACAAAAAGTGAGAAGGAAATTTTTGTGGGATATACAGATCTGGAAGATGTTTCTTGGGCTTGAAATGTCATCTTCTCAGCAGGTGGCCCTGGGTCTGGTATGCTAGGAGGTAGTGGTTAGAACATTTCTTTCTTTCTTTCTCTCTCTTTTTTGAATTTGGCGTGTGCTAGCTTGTTCCTCAGAAGAATGTTGATGATATTATTTTTGGCCATTAAATAGTTGCCCGGCATGTGGAAATGAGGTGTTTTATTGTGGTGGGTGCTGACTGCTACCCCAGACAGGCTTTCTACAACAACACAAATCCTGGTGAAGACAGAGTTGAGAGAATTTGTGACCTGCAAAGTCTGCAAAGCTGGCTGTGGTATGTTCGTGGTAGATAGAGACACATTCTTTCTGTAAGGTGAGTTTTGCTACGGATTCACTATCTTCCTTCTTTCCTCTGCTCAGTATTAATGTTTTTATTTGCAAAGCCTTCTTTGACAAATGGAAAGAAAGGCTGAGTCTTGGACAAGACTTTCAAGAACACTCCACGTGCCAAAGCCATTCCAAATCTTACCTCATTTCAGAATGCCTCTGTGGCTGGTTTTATTTTTCATTCCTTTCCCTTTATTTGAGATCATTATAACACATTTTATAGATCAGTGTCGAACAGCAAGGTTTCAGCAGTTGCGGGGACCAGTGCTGGAAAGTCACGCCAAATACACCACTGTAATCCACTAATTTAATGGAAAGGCAACATTATGGCTGAGATAAACCCAATTCCCACAACACAAAGACAAAAAGTAAACTGTGTGCTCTCCCCTAATGCGCCCTAATGTCATTCAACACTCCTGAGCAGGGGTAGGGCACCCTGGTGGGGGTCACATTGCAATAAATTTACACACACACACACACACACGCACACACACACACACACACACACGCACGACATCATAGGGCTTGTGGTCTTTCCACTGCTATCGAGATCTCCTGAATTTCCATTGTTGCGATCAGAAACCAAAATGCAAGGCAAAAATGGTCTTCTTCTAAAAACCTTCCATTCTGATACCCCTAAGAATATAGCAACATGGACTATCATGTGTGTTGGTCACGTTTGGCTCCTCGATGCTCATTTGCACAGCGGCCATGTTCTCTCTCTGCTCCACCTCACTTCCTTCTTGTGCAGTGGGACCAGCAGTGGTGCTCAGCCTTGGCCACATGTTAGAACCTTCTGGAACGTTTTTCAGACTCCTGATGCTTAGGATGAACCCAGACTGATGATATCAGAATCTTTTGTGGGTGGAACCAGGGCATTTCCAGGTGAATTTGAACCCTGGACTGTTTTACTTTTCCTTTGCATAAATGAGTAGACAAGTATATAGAAGTTCAATGTTTTCTCCAAGGGATAATGGCTGCGGGGTGGGGAGGAGGGGGATTCTGGAAGAAGGGCTGATGTTCAGCACCCTGGCAGGGTCAAGATGACAGAGATTTTTCTCTTGAACATTTTCTTCTTTTGTGAAAGAAATGGCCTCCTTCTGACAATAAAAAAAAACCCAGTTGCTATGAATATTATAGGGGTTATGATCAAAAGCAAAAAATTTAAATCTATGAACCTTAGGCCATCCATGTCATAGTGACCTGGACCCTAACTTCCAGACTGCTTGTGTGTCTGGGATAGAAGTCTGGTGATTCACATTCTACCCAATTATCCAAGTTAATTCTTCTGCAAGCATATTTTGAAAACTACCAAACCACTACAGCATTGATTCTCTGGTGGGAGTCCCGTCTGTAGAAGTGCCATTTATACAAAAGGCAATAAAAATTAAACTTAAAAAATTAACCTCCATGCTAATATAGCCAATTAAATTTTTTATGAAGAGTTAAAATGCAACAAAAACATCTAGTTCATTCGTTAACTGCTGGAGAACGTGGACATTGAATGCATTTGTCTCTCTTGGTGGATAAATAGGAAGCCTTGAAGAGGACCCACCATCATGTCTCATGCCTTAAAATTGCATTGCCTCTCTATGAAAAACAAATCTGTGTTTTGAATAGCCTTGGCTACTTGCCAAATGTGTGATCCCTTTGGCTGTCATGTCAAATGGGGGTCCCCAAGGCCTCACAGACTACATGAATATTCCATGTGATGAAAATATGGAAGTTCTCTGTCATCTATGACGTATTTCACAAGAGCTGGATGTCAAAGAAGCTCCCACCGCGGACTCCCATATTGCCACATTGCACAGAGCTCAGACAAGTCCCCAGGAGCAGAGGGCTACATAAATCAGCTTAGTGGCTGGGCTGGGACCAGCCACAGAACCCCAATGGAGCCTGGATTTCTTTCCATTCCACCCTAGCTTCTCCATTGAGTAAGCCTGATTCCAATTTGTACAAGCTGAGAAAGGACCTCAAAGCAATGAGCTGAGTTCCTTATGTAACAAGGAAACATACATTTTAAGAACAGTCTCTATTTTATGCCAGTTCTACTCAAAATTGTTTGACTTTACCGTGTGAAAGTCATACAACTTCTGCAGAAGCTAGAGTTTTTTACCTTTTCCTGGGTGAGTGATGTGTAATACAATATTCTCCCCTGATGCTGGACATGGTAGCATGAGCCACAGCTCCCAGTCACGTGATCACCATGGGTGACAACTGCGTGCTGTGTCTTGTTTTGCTGAGCTAGGATGTTCCATAGGTTAGATCAAGGTTCCAGGACTGGCTAACAGCCCTTCTTAAGCTAACTCCTGGCCCTGAAAGTACTGTAGAAAAAGTCAGTGTTCCTTCAAGAACACATGACTAGTGCATTTCCTATCCATGCTTCAATAGCTCCACGATGAGATCTGTATTTTCTTTTTTCTTTTTTTTTTCTTTGTCAGTCGTGGGGCTTGATCTATGGGCCTGGGTGCTGTCCCTCAGCTCTTCAGCTCAAGGCTAGTGCTCTACCACTTAAGCCACAGCACCCCTTCCAGTTTTCTGGTAGTTTATTGGAGATAAGAGTCTCATGGACTTTACTACCCAGACTGGCTTTGAACTGTGATCCTCAGATCTTAGCCTCCTTAGTAACTAGGATTACAGGTGTGAGCACCAGAGCCCAGCCCAGAATTGTATTTTAAATGGATGCATCTATGCACAAATCTGTCATAACATTATCTGATGTCGGTCCCTCCAATTTCTGAGGCACTAACTAGTAAATCCCTTCTCTGTCTGGTCTTGTCTCTCTCTCTCTCTCACACACACACACACACTCTCTCACACACACACACTCCACAAAGACACTTAGTGCCACTTCAGAATGTGGATGTGTTAACATATGACTCTATCTAGACTCTACATTTGGTGTTTATTAATTTTTTTCAAGATTTTAATTAGGGAACAACACATATGCTCTATGCTATTTTCATTTGTTGATAAATTCCTTAATATTTCACCAGTTCTATTCAAGCTTAGCAGAAAAGATTGACTACATTTTGTATTCTTAAAACCCCATCTGTTTTCTCATGTATTGAAATGAGGAAAAAAGGAAAAAAGAAAGAACAAAAATGAAGGAGAACCCTCCAATTCCAGGATATAATCCGCACCCCCCACCCCCGCCACACACACACATGGGTTGATCTAGAAGATCCTAGCACTTTTTCCATTGTTTCCAAATTACCTTCGGAGAACAGCAATGTTATATAATTTACCTCCAAAGCTAATGGAACCCAAACTATTTATAGTTTAAATAAAATACTTTTTATAGACTTAAGTAGCATCAACATCAACAGTACACAGCTGGATTTGAGGAGAAATCAGAGGAGAGACTACAGAGCTCTTTCAGGAATGTTCTTTACTACCTTTCTTACATGCTTTTTTTCTTTTTTCTTCTTCCTCTTCGTGTGTGTGAGTGTGTGTGTGTGTGTGCATGTGTGTGTGTGTGTGTGTGTGAGAGACAGAGAGAGAGAGAGAGAGAGAGAGAGAGAGAGAGAGAGACAAAGACAGAGACAGAGACAGAGAGAGTGAGGGGGGGAGAGGGAGAGAGAGGAGAATCCTGGGCTTAGACTCAGGCACTAGATGCTGTCCCTGAGATGTTTTTTTGCCCAAGGCTAGTGTTCTACCACTTCACCACAACTCTGTCTCTGGCTTTTTGCTGATTAATTGGAGATGAGAGTCTCACGGATGTTCCTGCTTGGGCTGGCTTTGGAACCTTGATCCTCAGCTCTCAGCCTCCTGAGTAGCTAGGATTACAGGTGTGAGCCATGAGCGCCGGGCTCTTTACTATGTTGGGCTGCTAGTTCTTTCTGTGGACACTGAGTCTGCGTCTCAGCCCTGCCCCAGTCATTGGGGGAGTGCAAGTGAGGAAGCAAAATAAAACAAACAAAACAAAGAATTGCAGAAATGGGGTGCTTTATACTTCCGTTTTCCCACCCCATACCATACAAAGGATCTAAAGTCATATTTAGTTATTTGTGAATAAAGCATAGAATTATCTTGAAGTAAAATGCACAAAGAGAAAAAGTGATTTGTTTGAAAGGGAAACAGGCTACCCTTTCCTCTGTTGTCAGGATTATCAGGCTGTTTATTTGTGATCATTTTCACCCCAGTAGCAGATAAAGAAAGTTAAAGGTGGATTCACTCAGGATGAACAGGCTGTCGGGGGTGAGGCACACTGGGAGAGCTGCCATCTCTTCTTTTACTTTGTTTTCTTTGTTGGTGCCAGTCTTGAGGCTTGAACTCAGGGCCTGGGCGCTGTCTCTGAGCATGTTTTTAAATCTAAGGGTGGGACCCTACCACTTGAGCTACGGCTCCACTTCCAGCTTTTCTGAGGATCAGTTGGAAATTCCTGCCATAGCTGGCTTCAGACTGCAATCTGCAGGTCTCAGCCTCCTGCATGGCTAGCGTTACAGGAGTGAGCCACCAGCACCCAATTCATCTTTCTTTTCCCTTCATTCCTTCCTTCTTTTCTTTTTTTTCTTCTACTTTCTCTTTCTTTTTCTTCCTTCTTCTTTTCTTCTTTCCTCTCTCTCTTTCTCCTTTTTTTTTTTTTTTTGCTGGTCCTGGGGCTTGAATTCAAAGCCTGAGCACTGGCGCCAGGCTAACATTTCATTTTTAAACCTCAGTCACTAGCCCTGAGTCTGCAGGTGCGTCAGGGCAGGGCTGCTGGAACTCTCTGCTCCCCCTGCTCCCCCGTCCTTGGACACCAGTCCCAGTCAGTGTGCTGAGGGCACATTTTCTATCAGCCATGTTGTTGCTGTGGACCATGATTTTGATTAGGGGCCATTTTAATGATGTTATCTGATCCCAATGACTCTCAAAAGCCTCATGTTGGACACTGAGTTTCCAGCAGGGAGATACAGAGGAGAATTACAAACCACAGCCCTCCCATCGTGGTGAAATCATAATGAAAGTACTCACTGGGCCATCTTCAGGCCTGACGAGTGAATCAGAATTTGCCTTTCATCAAATGTCTTCAAACAATATACCAAATGTTTCTTTAAAAACTTAAAGAAAATCAGAAGGGGAAAAAGCTAAAATTATTATTATTTATTATTTTTGGGTCCGGTCGTGGGGCCTGAACTCTGGGCCTGGGTGCTGTTCCTCAGCTCTTCAGCTCAAGGCTAGCACTCTACCACTTGAGCCACAGCGCCACTTCCGGCTTTTTTTTTTTCTGCTTATGTGGTGCTGAGGAATTGAACCCAGGGTCTCATGCATGCAAGAGCGCTCTACCACTGAGCCACCTTCCCAGCTCCAAAAGCTAAAAATTATTAAGAATATTTTGTACATTACTTGTGCATAGGTTGTATTACCTGGGTTGACAGTGGAGCCTATTAGATAGAATCTGCTCCAATTGCTCAATAATATGATTAGTCATAAACTGAGCACCACGCCTGAGAACTATGGCAAAATTCTGGGGCCACAGTTGGCCAGATTGAGAATACAATGCAGTAAATGCGATAAAATGTAGAGACAATTTCCATGTGAGGTACTCAGTCATGGTTTTGTGGATTTATCACTGGTCTCCCTCCAAAGGTATTTATGTTAGTCTTCACATTCAAATAACTTCTATTCGTGGGGGAGGGGGTGGGAGGTATATGTGTGTGTGAGAGAGAGAGATTTCTATGTATTTTCTTCAGTAAAATGGACATAATTACTTGGTCAACTCATTGATGCCGCTAAAAAGCATAAAGTGAGGCAAGAATACATGAGAAAGTAACAGTCTTATATATTTGTTTGTTTGTCTATGTATCAATCTATTTATGACAGTTTATGACTTTGAACTCATGATCCTCCTGCTTTTCCCTCCCAAGTGCTAGGATAGTGAAGTCTTAAAAGCCATTAAGAAAAACTCCTAGTAGTCAAAGATGGGACAGACTGAATAACAATAACAATAACAATAATAATAAATATGGTATCTGTGGACCATACTGATGTAACTAAAGGATGGAATAAGTCAGTAATGAAGGATAAAGAACAAGCCTTACAGAATCACTTAAATCTAAAAAAAAAAATTCAACAGAATAGGGGAAATAGAAAACCACCCTTCCACTACCACAATTGTAATTGATTCAGGCAAGCCACCCATGACAGATAAAATTAGTCTGCAAAATTTTAAGCAGAAACAGATAATTTTCATAGTCAAAATACTGCTGGCAGAAAGAAAGACAGCAATTGCACTATGAGGAAACCCAGTCATCACAATCTTAATTAACATTAAAATTAGTATTGCCAGGAACAAGACATAGCTATCTGTGTTTCCAAGTAAGGACACATCACCCCCTTGGTGACATTCTTCATCCATATTTACAACTCCAATTTAATCAAGAAAAATAGCAGGAAAATTCAAATTGAAGTCAATTCTACAAAGTACCTGTTTATTATTTGTGTGTGTGTGTGTGTGTGTGTGTGTGTGTGTGTGTGGTGTGTGTGTGTGTGTGTGTGTGTGTGTGTGTGTGTGTGTGTGTGTGTGTGTGTTTTTGCCAGTCCTGGGGCTTGTGAACTCAGGGCCTGGCACCAACTTTTTTTTTTTAAAGCCGTGGTTATGCACCATAAGGAATGACTAGACATCAGGACTTAGTTAACACTAAAGAGGTGGCAGCAAAATGCAATGGAGATCCTGGGTTTGATCCTGGATCTGAATAATTGTACGAAGTTAAAAACTTACAAAATCTGAATGAATGCAGTAGCTTAATTAGCAGAATCATAGCAATGCTAATTGTGTTAGTTGTGGTCATTGCATCACAGTACTATGAAATGTTGACAGAGGAAATTGAGTGAAGCATGAACTACAACTCTGCTGTCTTCAGGACTCTACTATGGGTTTTAAATCCTTTCCCAAATGAAGGTTGCCTTTTTAAATTTATTATTTTATATTTTGTTAGCACACATTAATTGCACAAGAAGGCTTAGTTATGATATTTCTGTACATGTGTACAGTATACAACATCGAACACATCCCCTTCTACCTCTTCCTCCTCTCGCCTTTTTCTTACAATTTCAATAGGTTTCACTGTTTTATTTTCATGTATGTGAATAAAGTTCTCTGATCATATTCATTGGCATTCCCTCTCTCCAGTCACCTTTCCGCCTCTTGCTGGTCTCCACTCCAGAATGACTTTCCAGTCATTCCTTATATTTTAGGGTTTGTAAATTGTACTAACAGGTTCCATGATGGTATTTCACACATGCACATATTATTTTTAATCAGATCTATTGCTCTCTTTCCTGTTATCACTAATCCCATTATTCAACAGCTCTCAGTGAGAGAGCTTATATCATGCCATTTTCATATGTAGATGCAAGTTATTTTGCTATTCACCCTACATCATTCCCTTTCTCTCTTCTCCTTATCCCCCTACAAAGTCCCAATTACATATAAAAGGATCAACTATTTAATATTATGTTATTATTTTTTATAATTACATATATACTTATTTATAACTATCTACATATGTATATCTTTTAGGTCTGGATTTCATATTGAAGTGAAAACATGCAATCGGTGTTATTTTGAGCTTGGTTTATCTATCTTAATATAATAATCTCCACTTCCATCTGTTTTCCTGCAAATGACACAATTTTATTTTGTGGCTAATACTCCATGATATGTGTATATATAAAATTATGTCTATTATATGTAATGTATATATTATACATATATTATGTATCAGTTGTTCCAGTTTGTCTGTTGTGAAAGACCTGAAATAAAAATCTCTTTTGTGCATTGATTTGGATTCCTTGGGAGTTATGCCAAAGGGTGTTATGGAAGGGTCGTAAGGTAGGTCTATTTTTAGGTTTGTTTTTTTTAATGAGACTCCATACTGATTGTCATAGTGGCTGCACTAGTTTACATTCCCACCAACAGCATATCAATGTGCCCTTTTTCCCCCATCCTTACCAGAATTACTTGTTTGTTTTCTTGATGATAGACATTCTGACAGGGCTGAAGTAGAATATTACTGCGATTTTTTTTGTTTTTAAAAATTATCTTTAAGTAGTTGCACAAAGGAATTGCCATTTAACAATGCTATTTGATTACATTTCTTTTATGGCAAAGGATGTTGAACATTTCTTCATATACTTATTAGCCATCTTCCCCCTAAAACCTGTCAGTTCAATTTGTTTGCCCATTTTTTAGTTGAATTATCTGTTCTTTTGAAACTTACATTCTGAGTTCTTTGCAGGTTCTGGATAAAGATTTAATGTCTCCCATCTGCAGGTTGTCTCTCCATTCTGGTGACTGTTTCCTTTGATGTGCAGAACCTTTTTAATTTGGTACAATCTCATTTGTCAACTCTTGCTTCTTATTTCCTGGGCAATTAGAGTCTTACTCAGAATAGAAGTAGCTGTGTATATGTGTCTTCCAGAGTTTTCCCCAAGTTACTCTGGAGTACTTTCAAAGTTTAGATCTTACACTAAGATCTTTGATCAATTTGGGTCAAACTGGAACTCAAAATGGGTATCTGCTTCATTTAGGGCAGATTATGGGATGAGTGTTTAATTCACAATAATGTTATACAGCCCATTTGTTTTCTATACTTACACTATATTGAACAAACAACTTGTTCCTAAGTCAGACCTGTTGATCTCTACCATATTTCTCTGTCAGTTTAGAACCTGGCCTAGGATCTTGGACATTCTTTTCTCTTAAATCCATGCTAAAAGCACCTGTGATTCACAGCAAAGGGTCAAAGAGGCTAATGTGACAATGCGCAGTGAGCAGTATGGAAACATTCTCTTGAGAACTCAGAATGCCCAAAGAAATCCTTGGCTCCTTTCTTTGAATTCATTCAGCTCAAAGAATGGCTTCTTATTTGGGTGATATTTATGATGCTCAAAGCAGTTAGGCTCAAAATCATTAAGGGTAAAGTAAGTGCAATGTCATGTCTATATCATCAGATATCCATATATCTGTGGTCACATATTTGCGATCACATGTACAGTTATTAGTCTTTCCTCTACCATGAAAATTTGGCAGCTCACATTTAGTCATCTTCTCTCTAGTTCATATTCATCTTTCTCTTGAACCGAATCCTGGGAGAAATTGCTAAGCCATTTCAATATAGCTTCGTCTGAGAAAAAGAGCTTTGGCAACTTCAATGTCTGGTCTTTCCAAACTCAGAGACAGCCGCTGCCCGCACGATCCCTCAGTAATCACAACTTGTTCCCAGATCCTGTTTTGTGGCTGAAGTTTTGAAGTACCTCTAGAACTAAACTTGTGCAATCTGTTTCTATTTTACTATAATTCCTCTTTAATTTGCACTCTACTAATCCAGAACTTTACATAATTTAAACACCACTCCTATGATTTCTATTTAATAGAAAATTGAAAATCATTTCCGTATTGAAAATGTCTTGGGCTATTAAGAATAAGATATTTGATTTTTAGAACCATTTTTTATTTTTATTTTTTTTTAAAATGAGAACTAAAGAGTAAAGATTCTTTTGTTTTTTTTTAAAGTAAAGATTCTTTTGCTTTTCAGGACTGGTAAGTGCTTTCAACATAAAGGTCCTTTTTTGTTTTGTTTTTTTAACATGTCTATTGAGTATTGAACATGCAAAAGAGAAGTATCTGATCTCTTTAAGAGGAATATTCTTAAATTAAAATCTCAATAACTGGCCTTGTGGTTTTCTAGAGAGAAAAAGTATAAATATTGTCTTAAATCAATAATCATGAATAATGTTGCTGACCTCTACAACTTAAGGGACATGTAGAAAATATATCTGTACAAATGTGATTTCAGTGGCACATATAAATAGCTACATTTCCATTTCTAAAGCACTGTGTTTGCTGAATAGTTAACAATATACTATCTCTACGTGACTTTGAAATATTTAGAACACTTAAATTCTGTGCTTGTTGCAAAAACTGACAGCTTAACATAAGTTCTAAGTTTAACTGGAGGATTTCGGTATAAAAAAATGTGACAATGTTATCTCCAAAGTTAAGATATTTCTATATGCTTTTCACACATCTCAAATGTGTGAGGCTTAAGAAGGATTTTAGGAATAATCAATATCAGATTACAAAATGATTTGGAACATATGTTAATCAGTTGTCTTCTTCAAACTGTCAAGCCAACTCTGAAAGTCATGAAATATATATATATACACCACATAATCTAACTGACTACATATGCTGGCTTCTATTTCATGAAGATTTTTTTCAATTTTAGTTTCTCTAATACTACCAAATAATCTTTTTTTTCCCAATCCCTAAGCACAACACTTTCACTATCAAAAGAAAATAACATCTTTGTCAGGACAACTGGCTTTCCTAAAGTAGACTCTGACCACATGGTAAACAAGGATACTTCAATGTACTTCTTTAGTTGTTGGTCAAAAACAGACTCAAAATTGAACAACTTGAGCAAATAATAGGCAATTGAAGTTGACCATTTTAAAGTAGGGACAATAAGCATGAAAAATCAAGATGAATGCATTGCTTCAATTTCATGGACAATGTGAATTAAAAGCAGGACACTGCCATTCTGCTTTAATTTAAAGGAATAAAATGTTTTCATTGTCTCAAACCCAGTTTACTTTCAATAGTATTTGCAATATATTTTTCTTAGTTTGTGAGACTCTTTGGAAAAACATCACTAGGAGTAAGTTATTGGCCATTTTCGGGTGGTATTTAGGATGATGAGAAATAGATTTCTCAAGATAAATTGTTATTGGCCATTAAAAAAATCCATAGTGTGTTTGCTTAAACAAACTTGAACTTGTATCTTTATATTCTAGGATGAAGACTGAAAAGGAATGATGGCAGGGAAGCATAACAAGATCTGTTTTCACCCTCCATTTGTTAGTCAAGTTCTTTCTGAACTAAATATTTCCAAGGACAGTTTTCATCAATGTAGATTGGATCAAGAATTATGACCACAGAACTCAGACCCTCTGTCTTCCAGCTGGCCTCTCTGCTCAGTCAGTGCCTTGGGACTATCAACTTTTAAACACACACACACACACACACACACACACACACACACACACACACACACACACACGCACACACACACACACACACAGACACATCAGGATTAGATGTCTAGAGAGGCTATCTGCTTAGGGACTTCCCCATTCTGACCCCCATCTTCTTCCATGCTCTCATTCTCAGATGCACCCTGCAAACACAGCTAAAGCAAATGCCTGCAGCTGTAGTTATTAGTGGAGAAATCTATCCAGCAAAGAAAAGAAAACCTATAGGAAGAGAAGCAACCTCATGCTCAGCCATAGGGCCTTGCCTGCCTCACCTGGACCAAAACCAGAAGCTTCCTCATACTTCTTCAGCACTACTGGAGGCCATGTTGAAACTAAGTACACAACAAAATGGTAACCTTGAGAGCAAGTTGTTGCTGACAGAGGGCAGGAACTTTCAAATACTGAAAACACAGGGTCTCATTTCTCTGAGACTTCAAAAGAAAGTAAACAAAGATGGAGTGAGAGACAAAACCAAACACACAAAACAACCCTCAAGCAACCCTTGAATGCTTGGGAAGAAAAGGACACGTCCGGGCATGTTTGGTAGTTTCTTCATATGGCAGCAAGAAGAGCCAGTTGTATTCCTGAGTATTCCAGAATATGGCGGAGTGTGGGGGAGGGGCAGGGGTCACATCTGCTGCTGGTGCTATAAGAAGGCAGTGAAGGTAAAAGCAACAAAAACAGCAAACTGAAACCTAGAGTATTTGGCTTTCCGTTGCTCTGCCTGCTTCCTGTGTGGGGCTCACAGCTTTCTTCCCTACTAAACTGCAGTCTAAGTGCATCCACCATCACTTTTAACCTCAATACCTCTGTCTTTACTTTTCACCATTTTTTAAACGACAGATCAGAGTACTAACACACCCTTAACCTGAATAATTATTAGGTGATGTTTAAAGATAAATCATGGTGAACTTTGAATACATGACAGTGACCACTACTTTCTTCTCCTTAGGTTAGCTCATAGCTTCCTAGCTCTTTTTGTGATCAACACGAAATATTCCCCCAATTATAGAGAAATGAGATGGGCTGGGAATGTGGCTCAGTGGTAGAGCCCTTGCCTAGCGCGCATGAAGCCCTGGGTTCCTCAGTACCACATACACAGAAAAAGCCAGAAGTGGCACTGTGGTTCATGTGGTAGAATGCTAGCCTTGAGTAATAGAAGTTCAGGCACAACCAAGCCCCAGGACTAGCAGAGAGAGACAGAGACAGAGAGAGACAGAGACAGAGAGACAGAATCAGGAGTGCAGAGGAAGTTTAGAGAGGATACTAGAAGTGAAAGTTGAGAAAGTACAGAACTGAAGAGATGCAAAAGAGAGGCCCCTGTTTGTTACAAAGTGCTGCATTAGATGGGTGCTATAGTTTGTGTCTGGATGGTCTATGTGTTAAAGACTTGGTCACCATGCCCTGGTGCCACTGGGAGCTAATGAAACCTTAAAGAGACAAGACCTTATGGGAGGCAGCCAGGACACTAGGGAGATTGGAGACATGCCTTGAAGGGGGTATTGGGACCTCACTTCTCCTCTCTCTTCCTCTTTCCTCTCCTCTCCTTCTCCCCCTTCTCCCCGGTTCCTCTCTTCTCTCTCAGCTTACTGGCAGAATGAGGTGAGCAGCTTCCTTTGCCACATCCATGATGCACAGTGCTACCCCATAGACCTAAAGCAATGTAGTCAATTCTCTATGAACTGGAACCCCTAAAATTATGAGCCAAAGAAAACTTTTCCTTCTTATAAGATCGTTTTTTTTCCCTCAGGTATTTTAATTACAGTAATATAATGCTGAATAACACAGCAGGACAAGTTAAAATCCCATAGCTGAGCAAGCTTACCTATATACTGAGCATGACTTAACTACCGTCCTTTTTTTCTTAGAGTTATTCATAGGATTCACTAGGATGATATCAAAAGCTCTGGGCAAGTCAGAACCAAATCAATGCAAGTTGGCCTGAAAAGTTATCTCCAAAGGAGGGCAATGAGACCAGAGAAAATCTTTTAATTTTTGAGTTTGGCACACATTAATAATATTAGAGGGTTTCCTTGGGATAGCACACACTTTGAACAAGTGGGCCACCTCCATTCTGTTCCTATTCCTCCCACTGTGCTCTTGTTTTCAATGATTCACAACTGCAAAGTAGAAGGAACTTGCCAGCCTCTCACTCAATGAATGAGAAGAGCACTTTCTCTCTCTACTGAGCACACAAATATTTTGCTTTTATCAGTAAGAGTTCTTGCATGCCAATCTTGCTCTTCCAGTATGCTTTCTTTCCACATGGTCTACCTATAAGATTAATACAGGGCACATACAAAAAAAAATACAGGAAACATCTGACTATACTTGTTATATACTTTTTATCTGAGCTAAAGACAGAACTATTAACTAAAAGTAGAGTTGATAATTGCATGGCAAGGTGGTAGAATTCTTTGGTTTCAACTCAGAATATTACCTAATTGAGTCCTGAAAAGGGTCTAAAGGAAAGAAGGAAGGAGAATTTCCACTGCTGGAGAAATCATAAACATTTGGGCAATTAAATCAGATTCCAGCTCATTACAGAAAGTAAAAAGTAACTTAGGAAGAGATAGAAGAAGATTATGAAGGGAAGCAGAGACAAAAATCCACCAGGTAACTAAAAATAGAAAGGATGAAAACAAATCAGAACTGGCTAAGTTGATGAAATAAGAAGAATAGAAAATTAAAATAGAAGACTGTGATAAAGGAAGAAAATCAGCCAACAAAAAGCAAGAGTTTTTTGAAAGCATATGTTTAAAGCAAAAGAGGCTCAAGAGGATATTTCAAACTGAAAGATAGAAAAATTATAACCCCAAATAGGAAAACAAAGAGGTAGAGTGTAAGGAAACTGTAAACTGAGCCAGAAACACATGAAAAAAAACATAAAATATGCCTGCTTTATTCAAACATTAACAAAAAAGCCCCGAGAATCTGGGAGTAATAAAATATTATTTATTATCCTACAATATGGGAGTCTATCTTTGCTGGCAGCTTCAGCATTTATAGCTTTTTGAGTGACAACTTCCTGTCTTTGCCATGTGTCCCACTTTTTAAAGTCCCCCTCTCTAAGGGAGAAATTATTTTATTTTTATGGAACCAGTTTAGATAATGAGTCAAGGAATCCTATGCTTTAAAGGTTTACTGAGAAAGAAAATGTGCAGTTCAAATATTCCCTCCATGTTGTAAAGAAAAATAGGAGCATTAAAACAAATGGTCATGGAAACTCCAGGATGCTCCCAAACAAATTAAAATCTGGAAATAGAAATGTAGGATTATTAGATGACAAAATAAAATCATACACCTAGGACACTGCCATCTAGTGCATTCACAATAAATATTAGCGTTCATTACTAGTCAAAAATTCATTCTAAATCATCCAAAGCAAATAGTATTCTTAAAGTAAAACCGAAGATGTGTGGCCATGGAACTAACCTACCATTATCATCATGACAGAAGGCTAGAAAATTAAAAATGTCATCTGAGGGCTGGGAATAGTAGCTTATATCTGTAACCCAAACTACTTAGGAGAGGAAGAATGGGATGATCACTGTTCAAGACAACCTACGCAGGAAGTTCATGAGATCCAATCTCATCAACAGCTGCCATGGAGGTGTAGTCCTGTCATCCCAGCTGCTGGGGAATCACAAGCAGCAGAATCACAGCCCAGGCCAGCCCAGCATGGGAAAACACAGGACCTTCCTCAAAAATAATTTAAGGGCAGGGATGTAGTTCAGTGGCAAAGCACTTGCCTAACAAGTGCAATGTCCTGGGTTTGCTCCCCAGTACCACGAAAAGAAAAGACAGACGAAAGAAAAGAGAGCAAGAAAGCAAGGAAGGAAGGAGGGAAGGAAAGAAGGAAGGAAGGAAGGAAGGAAGGAACGAACGAACGAACGAATGAACGAAGGAAGGAAAGAAGGAAGGAAGGAAAGAAGGAAGGAAGACAAGCAAGCAAGCAAAGCAACAAGCAAGCAAGCTGGCAGGCAGGCAAGCAAGCACAAAGGCCAAGATGTGGTTCAAGTAGTGTCTACTTGGAAAACCCACAAGTCTTTAGTTCAAATCCCAATACCCCTAAAAAAATATCATCTCAATTTTTTTTAAAAGTCCAGGGATATTCTGAGAACCTTAAATCATAACACTACATTTCTGTTCTAGACAAGTTGACATTAGGTTATCCTTAGCCTAGGACTAGACAGTCAAATTTTTAAAGATAAAATAATCCACAAGGCTACATGAGCTCTTCAGAGGGACATGGTTTAAGGACGATATGCATAAACTACTTGAGGAAATAAGAGAGTAACCATAAACAGTAAGTTGATATCGGTCACTGAGAGATTCAAAAAGCCTTTGACAAACTTCCACACAAGCTGTTTTCAGAGCTAATCGTGGTATTGTAAGATGTGACCAATGTTGAAAGGACGACTGTAAACCACATGAAGAAACCCACCAAATCCCAGAACCCAAGGGAAAGAGAGGGTTAAAAGCCTTAAGAACTTTTTTTTTAATCCTAAAAACGTACAGCTGCTACTATTCATTTAAACTAGAAATCAGTAATAAGGAGAAATCCAGCAATGTTCCCAAAACATGTGGAAATTAAATAATATACTTCCAGAGAAACGCTAGATCAAAAGGGGAGATAACATTTTTGAACAGGATGAAAGTGAAAACCCAACAGAGGAAACTTATGAGATACAGTTCCAAATCTTTGCCAAGAGAGAAACAGAAAAAGCCAAGGGAGAAGGCTTAGTGGTTCTCCAAAGTGGTGTGGGTAAATCGGGTAAGGATGCAGGTGTTTGGTGTCGTCTTGGTGAGGAGTGTTCAGCTAAATTCCTATCTGTAGCACAGGCTTTCACAACAAAGAATCATCTCAGCTGAAATGCTGAATGAGGCCGGGCATCTGCCAATCACTGAGAAAAAAGATGAGGTTGCTTCCTGTCCCAAATCAACTATGAGGTCGGATGACTTAAATTGTGTTGCCTTTCATGTATGCCTGTTTTCTTGTCCACAAAACAGAGCAACAACCCATCCCTCAAAGAGTCCAGGACTGATTGCAGCCTATGTGTCTTGCTCTGGACTCTGCTGGGAAGGAACATCATTGCACACAGGGAGGGAGTCTTGGCTGCTATGAACTGGCAGTACCCTGCCTTCTAAATTTCCCTCCGTTTTCAGTCCCCTTTTCAGTTTTCCAGGGCTTTCAGAATTGTCTTCTCAGTAAGACAGACTGATACGGAAGACCCACTGCTAGGAAACAAGCCATGGTTTGGGGATCCAGCTCCCTATGGCATTCTTGCTCTACCTCTATTCCATTTCCTGATATCCCTGGTCTTGCTTTGTGGACCCTTTGCTCATATCTGTATGGGTTCATTAGCTCTAGATTCTGAGTTCTACTGTCCTAGAGATACTCCTGGTATTTCTGCTGCCAGAACTCAGCTTTCTGGCTCCTTACTCAGCCCAGTGTCCTAAACAGCAGGTCCCCTTGAAGGGCAATAGTAGAATAGCAAGTCAAGTCTGAAGGCCATTAGTGAGCTTCTGCTATGCAGAGACAATAATCTCAGATGGATCTTTACTCTGAAATTTAATAAAGAGCACCTGAACTTTTTTTCCAAAGCATCTTGGCAGCCAGAAGGAAAGCCTCTCTTCTCCAGTGAAGGCCCTCAATCTTATTCCCGAAGTACACCATTTATGGTTGAGTAACATGCACTCATCTCCATTGTAAGCAATACAGGTGCTGTGAGCTCACAGGGTGAGCCCTCTGTCATTTGTTACAAATCCCAAGTCAAACTGAACAAAATCCCCCCCCCCCCCACTTGGGTTTCTTAAATATCACTGTGCTCTGCCTGAGAGCCTTCATGTTGACATACTTGTTTGCCTAGTCTTAGCAAATGGTGGTTAAGATACACATAGCAAACACTGTAATTGTAAAAATCTGTAGAATAACATTCATTGTAATAAGTGCATTTACATTTTTGTCTAACCATCACTGCAATGTTTTGTTTTGTTTTTTAGGAATAGCTTAGAGCAGAAAGCACTCTGAAATCCTCTTGCTAGTGTCAAATTATTTGTTGTTCAATTCCCCTCCATTTTGACCTACCTACTCTGATAGGGAAATCAGGGTGAGGCCTGCTCATAACTCCTCAGGCAGCAGTCAGCTAAGAAAGTCAATACTCATTCACACTAATGGCCCCACAGGCTGACTGTGTACCTTGGCTATTGTGAATAATGCTACAAGGGGTCTCTTCGACATACTGATTTCATTTCCTTTCAATGCCTTCTCGTGGGATTACTGAATAATATGATAACTCCATATGTGGTTCTCTGAGGAACCTGTATACGTCTTCCATTCCCAACAAGTGTCAGGGTTCCTTTTTCCCCACATCCCCTCCAACACTTACTGTCTTTTGCCTTTTTGGTTGTAGTCATATCCTAACACGTACTAAAGAATATCTTACTGTTGCTTTAAGATATCTATCCAGCCTTTTAAAAAAGGAGCTTTTGTCATTGGTGACAATATAGATGCACTTGAAAGATGTTGTGTTAAGACAAGGCAGAAATAGAAAAACATCACATGATCTCACTTACATGTGGATTCTAATAAAAGGCAAAACTCAGAGGCAGAGCATAGAATGGTGGTAACAGGGACCAGTGGGGTGGCTAGGGTGAGTGGGTTGTTGGGAAGTGTTGATTGAAGAATGTTAACTTTCAGTTGGGCAGAAGGAATAAGTTCAAGAGCTTTCTTACACATCATGGTAACCATAGTTAATGAAAATTCATTATGTTTTTCAAAATTGCTACAAGTAGATTTTTCAAAGTATTCTCCCCACAAGAAAATAAGTAGTGAGGTAAGTTGTATGTTACTTGCCTTGATCCAATAGCCAACAATGTATGCATACCTCAAAACTTGTGTATGATCTATACAATTTAAATAAATCTACAGATGTAAATATTACTTCCCCAACACACACACACACAAAACAGAGACATGTAATCCATCCTGTACTTTTTCTAGATCACTCAGCCTTTGCCTCCCTGTAAAGTGGAAGGTTCTGTTAGCTTCCCTTTAACTCTCTTACCATTCAGCTTTTCCAAGAATCCCTCATCCCTTTCATCAGTGCACCTCAGAGAGAAGTATGCAGGATCGCAGCCCTCTTGCTCAGTGATGCTCACAGGGCCCCAGGCCTCACACTGGCAGGAGTGCACAGTGTTTGCAGTGCTCCTTCATTGTCTTAGACTTCCTTTCATTGCAAAGCTGTAGGCATCTGCCTTGAACATTGAGCTCATGAGGCCTCCTCCACTAAAGTTTGAAATTTAATATTTCCTTGGCCATTATACCTTGGAATGATTGGTGTGAAGGTGAAGATGGTTATAGAACACAATCTTTCAAAGAATCACCCAGGCACCAGGAGCGATGGGTGTCCAGACATGAGAGCTACAGTGTGAGAAACAGAGAAAAGAGAAAAAAATAAACCCAGGCTCACCCACAGTCAAATGGATCTTTTCACACATGAGTTTTACTGGAATTAGCAAACGAACCCCTCCAGAGATGGAAGAAACTCCTTTTTGGGAAGGTTGGCCGTTGAGTCATACAGCATCTGGTAGGTTCAACGGGTGAGCCTGAGCGTCAGGATGGATGTTGTCCTTGCTATGTTTTTGAAGGAGTGTAGAAGCTTTTTATAAACAGCCACGGTGCCTTGTACCAGTGGCTCATGTCTATAACCCTAGTCTCCCTCAGCAAGCTGAGATCTAAGGATTGTGGTTTGAAGCCAGCCCAAGCAGGAAAGTCCATGAGCCTTTTATCTACCATTAACATACATGTGCATGCACATGTATGTGCGCGTGCAAGCGTGCACACACACAACCAGCCATAACCATGTGCATAGTTGATAGAGGCTTTGGTAAATTTTCCAGAATGTGCTGATTCATGTGTTTTTGTCCTCTCTCCATCAGAAATCAGCACAAAGGAAATCATCTGGCTTTGACGCAGTTGGTGCCATAATGGGACTGGGAACTATTCTAAGAATCTCCTTCCCTGAATACAGATCCCCTGCTGTTGATTTGTGGTTTCTTTTCCTCCCCAGGGTGGCAGGGACCCCCCCAGCTGGCTTCCACATGGGATTCTGCCCCTGTCCTAGCCTTGGGGAGCAAGCAAGTGAAATGCAGCCATGCATGACTTCATACTGGGGACATGTTCTGAGGAATGCAGCACTAGGTGATATTTGTCAGTATGAATACACTATGGGCTGTACTCTCATCAAGCTTCAGATTGAAGTCAGTTACCTCACCCGGCCTCTTTGTCCAATCAAGAGATAACAACATGATGGCTGAGGCTGCTTTACCGTAAATTTGTATGTATATATACATATATACACACAAATATAGAATATACATTATACAAGTTTACTATTGTATCAAGTATTACGTTCCATGTAATTCTGAGTATGACTTTAAGTGACTGGCAGGGCTATAGTTTTGGTTTTTTTTTTTTTCTATCCAGAATGCCACAGACTTACGGGTAATGATTCTGTTGTGACATGACTACAGCTACGATACAATGCAGTAAGAAGAATTTTTTAGCCCATTACTATCTGATGGGACCATTTGTCATATAGGGAGCCCACTGGTGACCAGTACCTAACTGAATGCCTAACTGACCAATGCCTAACTGAATGGAGCGACCCTGTGAGTCCCATAAGGGCAGAAGGATGCCAGCCTGTACTTGAGCATGGCTCTCCCATCTCTCTCTCACTAATGCATTGAGTTCTATGCTCTCCATCCTGACCACAGCAGTGAAAGCAAAGCAAGATGAAGAACATTATTGCTACCAGCAGCCCTGGCTAGTGATCTTCTGTTGTGGTCAGGTGGTGGGTCACACCCTCTCCGAAGATGGCACATTTATCATTAACTAAATCTCTGAACCCACGTGAGGAGTCAGCACACAAATCATTTGTGAGAAACTCTTGCTTTTTCAATTAGCTCAACTGATCCTTTTCTCTTCTTTGTTACTTTCTAGGAATACCTAAGCTTTTTCCTTTCTGGAAGCTGTGCCCTGGGCCAGACATGTCTCTGTGATTGTTCTCTCATTAGTTCTCCCCTGGGCCCTCCCTGGGGCCATGTGTGTGCCTGAGTGTGCAGGGGGGCCAGTGGGTGGCTGCACTGATGGGAATGGCAGCCTGAGGCAGGGCCCAGTTCCCCTAGGATGGCCCAGCTGGGTCTGCTCTCTGCTGCCGCATCTACATGCATTTGACTGAATTGCCCTGCACGCGAAAGCATATGAGCTCTAAGTTCCTCATAGGCTGAGGACTCCTTCTCTTAGGGCCCTGAGGATACAGGGCACCAGTAGAGGTCAGGCATCTTGGGAAGTGTTCTCCAGGGCCCAGTCACACTTTGCGGGACGGGGTGGGGGGGATGGTGGGCATGAGCCCTCCTAATGATCCTATCGACCTTGAAGTTGTATACAAGTGAGAAGGTGAAAGAAAAACAAACAAGTGTCTTGCTATTTGGACGACTGGATGATGGGCTCCAGAAATGAGAGCTCAGCCAGTCCATCAAGCCCAGGGGAGGGACAGAGGAAAGAATGACAGGATCTGGAAACAAATCTAGGAAGATCCCCAGACACACATGCCCTGCTCATACCAGACTTGCACTCCCTGGACTCAAATGCTACCTACAAGGCCGCTCCTCCTCTGAGCCACTGACTTCCTCTTTCTTCAGTCTGTTCATGTACAAATGTAGCACAGTTGTCAATCTCATCTTGGAATAATAATGATAATAATAAAAGAGAGATACAGAAATGTTGTGCAAGCAGACAAGCTAAATAAATACATCCAGAGAATTGGCAAACTGTTGTTCTTTTCTGCCCATTTGTTTGCTTCCATATCTCTCATCTGGGGACAATCTATCAAATGACTTACAACATCTTAATCATGTAACACAAGTCTACTGTTATAAGCATTTTCCTTTAAAGGGGAATAGATGAAAAACAAAGAAGAAAATTACAATATCCTCATTTCACAACAGAATGTTTCTCCAAGGAAGTCAGAAAAGGCGCCAATATCCATTGTTATCATCATTAAAATCATATTTATTAAGTAAGGAGTGCCTTCTGTGTTCTCAAGGGAGAGACTACACAGAGAGACAAACATACAACATATGTCAAACACCAGAACAGATCCTACGGTCGAAAATGCCCAGGGTATGCGGGTGTCTAGGAATCTTTGAAGACCCAGAGGTCTCACACAGGAATGCTAGCTCTTAGTACAATTCCATATCATTATTCCCATGAGTGCTGAAAGACTAAGGCAGGGATCTCATGTGTGCTGAACCTGAGTTCTGCCATCAAGCTATCCACTTCCCAGCCCCATGGCTTGCGGTTGTACCCCAGATCCTATCAAGGCACAGGCCTCTAACCGATGCAACTTAGCATTTGTGAGGGTAGTCGGGTCTTATCTATGCTCTTTTCACAGGCACACAGGACCAGACAGATTTAGGTCTCAACAGAAGGGTTGTCAGCTTGAAGCAAGGCAAAACACAATTATCCAAGGCACTGAGGAATGACATCCATTATTAGGAAGCAACATGTGGTGGGCAGGGACAGTGCTAACAGCCAGGGGAGAATTCAGGAGAGTACCAAAGGGCAGGAGGACGGAAGCTTGGGTAGTAACTGAAGTGGGATTTAGTAGAAGCCAGACAAGAACCAGTCACAGAGAATGGGAACAAGAGAGGGTGATCCTAGACCAGAGCAACGCCAGGGCTGGGAGATAAGGACATGAGGCTTTCTTCCTGACTTCCTGGAACTTAAGCAGATTGACTCAAAATATTCTTAGGCTGATTTTTGGAGTTTTCATAAATTTGCATTTACAAGTGCAAAGGTTTGTTTCAATTGCACCTACCCCACATCTAGTCTACTGAAAAAGAAATTGAGCAATGTAGCCAATTCTTATAATGAGCTGCAACAATAATCAACTCATAATTTGGTGATGATGTTTATCTCTGTTACTGTTCTCAGTCACAACAGTAGATCTTTCCTAAGGAATTTCCGGGTCCTGAAAGTCTTTCCTTCTACCTCCTTGAGTGTCTGTAGCTTCTGTTGGAAGTGGGTTGTCTAACTCCATTCTCTCTGCCTTGGATGAGAGATTACTGTGTCACGCTTCTTCTGGGAAGAGTTTTGCTAATTAGTCCTTCTGTCTAACTGTATTCAGGAAAGTTCCCTTGACAGGCCTGGGCATAACTAATTGACAATTACCACCGAAAGTCCTTTGATAGCAGACCACAAGGCATTTGCTAAATGTCAAACTTCCTTAGACCCCCACAGAAATCATCTGCTTCTAAATGACTTGAGTCCTTTTAGAACAAGAAACCAAGCATAGAACAGTGTCACTGGCCAGATTCTGAGCTGTCTTCTGAACTTAAGGTCAATGCCTCTTCAAAGAGGGTAAGAGCCACGGTGCAAGGCACTGTTTGAAATATTTTCTATGGCTTAACAGCCAATGCAGCGGCCATCAATCATGTCCCCATCTTACTGTCGAGGACGGAAGGCCCTGCAGGTTAGAAACCTACCCAAGTCTGGGGGTGTAGAGTTGCGCTTTTGTTATTCTGCCTTTCATTGGCAGAAAACTGAATAGATTGTTATCATTATCCCCAAGGGATAATGGCTTTAGATTATTAGCTAGTAGTCAACTCTATGAAGATAATGTGAGTCCTTAAGTTAACCTAAATTAACTCTGTATTTCTAATTGTCCTCTCACAATAAGTTTTTTTGTACATTTTCAATGTCTGCTAGTTTTCAGATAACTAATTATTTTATATTTTTATTTATTTTAAGTTGACACATTAAATTGTACAGATTTATGAGGTACGATGGTTCAATTCTTATGACGTTCAAATTAGGGCGAGCTTATCTCTCTCCCCAAATATTTATTTCCTAAACCATGTATTTGATTTCTAAGGGATAGAAACTGGCCAACACTGATAACCTAGTACAACTTTAGCAGTATTTTTGCAGTTATATTGCAATGTTTCCAATGCTTAATAGATGTAAGTAGGCTATGGAAATCGGTGAAATAAAGTATTTAACTTTCTATCAAGTTCTCTTGTACAGCAACACTCCAGAATGCTCAGCTTGTCTCTTTTGTAACCAAGCAAGTTAATCACTCGTCCTAGAATGCAACCACAAAGCAGAACCTGGCCTAGGTGGATAAAAACCAAAACCCATGGATTTATCTTCAAACTGGTGAAGTTAGAACTAATTAAAATCTGTGTGTTTATTTTTGAACCAAGCAACATGAAGTGTAAGAGCTGCAAATGGGAGAAGGCACCTGGCTGGTGATCTGATAAACCAGTAAATTGTTTGTGTGGGGAAGGAAGGTGCTTTCCCACAGAGCTACAAGAAATGGATAGTTAAAAGGATTCTTGGCTTTCCTAAAAGTAGAGTAACTCCATTCTGATGCATAGAATGTGGAATTATGTATCACCTAGAACTAACAAGCAGAATATTTTGCAGCTGAACATCTTTTGATGATTTCTAGAAATGACATGGGATGTTAGGAATTCTTTTTCAGTCACAGGGAGAGGAATGGGTTTTATTCAGGATTTAGAGAGATGTATGGAAAGGGACTTACTAGGGAAAATGGCTCACTTGCCTGCAGAGGCTGAGAAGTTCCACGTAGGCTGTCAGCAAGCAGGAAGGTGCAGGAACGTTGGTAGCATGGCTCAGTCTAAATCCTCAGGGCTAAGAACTAGGGTGATAGCAAAGCTTTCAGTCTGATCCTGGGATCACGAGTCCAGGAGTTCATGAAAGGTGCTGGTGTGAGTCCTAGAGACCCTGGAACTCTATTATCCCAGGGCAAGTTGATTTTTTGTCCCATTGAGCCTCCTAGCCAATCAGTTGATACATGACCAACTTTCCCAGTTAGTTGACCAACTCACACCAGTCTCCCCTGGAAGCACTCCTTAGTGACACGCTTGGGACAACCAAATCATTCTCATCATGACCCACACGACCTGGGTTTCCTCAGCAGCCAATGAGGAAGGGGCTCAGGACCTACTAAAGCATTGAGAACAAATCATGTTTTACTAGCTATCTGGGCATTTTTAAACCAGTCAAGTGGACATGCAAACATCGACCATCACATAAAAGGTTGAATTATCTAGCATTCTGCAGGTCAGATCAGCCTTCGTGTTTCAGAGTTGGGAGCAAAGGCTTGTTGGAGTCTGCGGTCATGATTCACCCTGTAGAGCGTTAGGGTTGGGTATTATGTTTTCCATTAAACTGTGTAAGGGCTACATTGGGCTGCCCTGTTTATTTGACTGAAGAATTAACATAGTTTCTGTGATCTCGGTCTCTGGCTCTCCTTTCCTGTTTCAGAAAAGATGATCCAGGCAAGTTTGGGAGCTTTACTGCCTTTTACTCCCTAGATGACTTCATCTATTTGAGGAGATTTGAAAGGAGAAAAAGCTGGCATAAACAAACAACATGAAAAAGCAAAACAAATGCTTAGAGTGTGGGGCATGCTGACATTTCTGAGGGTTCCAGGACCAGGGTACAGGGCTCGAACACTGCACAGGTTCCAGATGGCTTGTCTTCTATAACACTTAAAATGGACAATCACTTGCATAGCCAGACTTACCAGCCACCAAAGATTTGGATTCAAGAGACTTGCCAGGGAAAGGGTTATGGCATTAAAAACAACAACAACAAAACCCCCAACAATGTTCAGGTGTAGAAGGAAATATGGTTGGACTTAGGTCCTAACTTCATCTGTATCTGACAATCAACAATGGAGTCTGTGGCAGACAAGAGGGGCAGAAAAAGAATTGTATAACTTAAATCCAAAATAAATACCTACTTCCTGGGTTGTTATACAGGATTAATACAGACCATGGAAGGGGAAGAGCTCCAGCCTGGTCCTCCTCCTCTGACTTTCGCCAGCAGGCTCTTGCCACTGTCTGGCTGCTGGTACCCCAGGAAGCTGTGTGCCAAAGCTCCCTGGCACCCAGTGGGAATGTTTCCTCTCTGTGACAGACAATGAGATTTCCTTATAGAAGTTTTGCTCTTCCTGCCAGCATCAAAAGCAAAGTGTGTGGTCAACTTTTGTATTCCAGAAACAGGACAAGCTGACTATTGGAGAAGGTAAGAAAGTGGCATCTTTCTGCTAAATTTGCACCAAATGAGAGATTTTATGATTTCTCCCCTATAACATAATTAATAAAATCACCATCATTTCAGTAACACCACAGGAATAAACATGTTGCAGTGGAATAGCATCTAACCAAGGAGTATTTGTGACTTAGCAAATGCCTTTTGGCATTAACTGTCCTCCTATACTGAGTGGTCTATAATGTGGAAATCTAGGTGTGCAAAGTTATGCTATAGACAGTCAGGTCCACTGTGGGCACTATGATTTGAAAGAATTCTGTAGTTTTCCCTCCAAGTTTGCTTCACTATAATTTACAAACTTTTCAAAGATTAAGAAATCAAGAGCTATAATGTCAACACATACCTGTTAATAGAGAAATGTTTCACTGCAAACTGGAAAACACCTGTAAACTTTACAGGTTACATTCCCTCACCCTGCTGGAGGCCCAAGCCTTGACCTCATTTACACAAATGCAGTTCTAACTAATTTAACTAAAGCCTAGAGAATCAAATGAAGCTGCCCAGAGGGTGATCTTAGGGGGAAAAAAGGGTGGGGGGAGAAGAGTGGCCATGGGCAGAGGGGGCAGTGAGTGGGGCCTTCGGTACTGGCCAAGGAAGGTGGGGTAGTATAGACAAACAGTTAATGGCTTGTCTTTGGTCAAGCACACCTCAAAGAAATGGAAATGAATATTTTAATTAGCCCAGCAGGAAGCTTGGTTATAGAGCTGAGTACCAGTGACAATGTTTCCTACGAAAGGAATGTCCAAAGGAATTACCCCAGAAGTTGAGACTGTCTGCATCCACAATAAACTACCTTTACTAGGGGACGTTCGGTGCCCATTACCTTGACTTAAGTTGGGTACTAGCTCTCCAGAAGGACTGTTTCTGCAAATCTCAATCTATCACCTCCCGTCTCCCTTAATGAAAGGCCTTATTTTAGAGAAGTGATAGTTTTTTTCTTTTTGTCAATCCTGGGGCTTGAACTAAGGGCCTGGGTATGGTCCCCAAGCTTCTTTTTTTCCCCCCAAGCTTCTTTTGCTCAAGGAGAACACTCTGCCACTTGAACCACAGCACCACTTCCGGCTGTTTCTGTTTATATGGAACTGAGGAATTGAACCCAGGGCTTCATGCATGCTAGGCAAGCCCTCTATCATTCAGCTACATCCTCAGCCCCGAGAAGTGGTACTTTTAAGAAACTGACATTACTAAACCGACTTGACAAATGGCAAACAGCATCACATGGAACAGAGGTAACAATAGTTTCTCTCAGATTCTTCCTTTCCTCTCCATCCCAGGTAACACAGTGCTTAACCAGTGCTTTGACTCCATTTCCCTGGAACACATTCTTTCCAGGAGTGAAGAAGTTTCTTCTACTTAACATCAGTTTTCCTTTTTGTTTTTTTAAATCACAAACCCACCAGCCTAATTCTTAGAAGAAAGTGTTTCAGGAGTCAGGAAGTTAAGGCTCAGTGGACAGGATGGCTAAGGCTGACAGAAAGCAGGCATTCCTTCCCTTGACTCCCACTTTTATACAACGTTTGATGCATTCTAGGTTTGCAGAAATAATTCTGAGAAGCCTAAAAGAAAGGGAGAGCTAAGCCATATGGCAGCCACGGAGCCCTATGGAAAGCCACTCTAGTATGCTATCATTCCTGGCTACAGAAGAAAAAAAAAGCCTAATAGAAAAGGAGAGGATGTCTTTTGAGGTTATAAAAAACTAAATCTCACCCCATAATGGAAGCAAAAGTTCATTTTGGCCTGCCTTCCCCGAAGCCACACCTGTAGCATGGACCGTGCTGGCCCTCTGCTCCCCCAACAGCACCAATGTGGTCCAGGCTCCACATGAATACGTTCTGAGAGACGTTTGTTTCAGAAACAGAAAACCTGCATTCCAGAAGCCCGGCAGTGCTGCAGACATTTGCTGGCAGGTGGACCTTGCAGACTCTTACACAGAAACGGGGATGTGGAGCTGTAGAGCGGAGGCTATGGCTGACTCATCTCCCCTATCCCAACATAGTCATGGGGAATGCTTCTGCTTCTGGAACCATCCTGGGTACACTGGGAACCCAGAGCTTGCCAGGCACTGATGGTGGGCAGACAAAATGTGGGGCTTGCTTGGTCATAGAAAACATCCTACCCTTTCCTTCCACTTACCTCTCCCTGAAGCCCCAAAGAAGCCCTAGCTACTAAGCATTGTTTACCTTGAAAGAGTTCAATGCAAACATGATCTAACCCCTCCCTGGCCTTCCCTTTCCCTACTTTCAGGATTGTTCTGCTTAAGAAATGGTTCTCAGGACACAAAGCACCATCGTAAGTATACAGTTTTCCCATATCTTTCAACTTCCTTCTTTTAGGACAGCATCAACCATGATTGTGCAGAAATGTCACAATCACGTCATTTAATGTGTATGTAAAGGTGTGTCAGGGAACTAGACATCTCAACCACCCATTTATGAATGGAGGCAAGCCAGGTTGGAAAGAAGAATCCGATTAGGCAAATGCTCATTTGCTTTAAATGCCCAGATAATAAAAAGGCTCAGCTTCCTCCTACCCACCAACCCCCACCCGGCCAGAAGAAATATGCCAGCAAAAATAAGGAGATACACATACTGAATAAAGCTCCCAAGCCTGTGTTGCTCTAGAGACTTACCTCTTCTTGTTCGTTTTTACGTAGGCAAGTAAAAATGTAGACATAATTGAGAAATCAAGGACTCAGCTTCCAACAAAGGCAATTAAGGCTGCAAGCAAACCTACAGTTAATTATGAAGCTGGACGGTGACATGATCGTTCTGTGTGCTTTCTTTGGGTCACTTGCCAATCACAAGATGCCACATTACATTCATCACAGAAATGAGGAGCTCTTTTGCTCAAAATTAAAATGAGTTTGTTTTGTTCAAAAGCTGGCCGTTCTCGAGTTCTGTGGTTCACCCCTTGTAAATGGAGAGTTACAGGATTGCATTCACTTTACTGGCATGACTTTGTAATAGAAAAGAAGACTGACTGGCAGATGCTGGCTAGAGCGCACTGCCTAAGACAATTCCCACAGCCGTTCAGGGCTTCAAGATCCACCACCAGGGAAAAGCACACGCTTTCAGAAGACAAATCCTTTTTCCTGAGTTAGAGGTACCAGCGTGCACTCAGGTGCAGCTGAGCTTTGAAAACAAGCTCTTTCTTCTGTGTGAACAATACTACATCTTTAAATTTGAAAGTATTCTCAACAATCCACCTCTATGAAAACTTAATATGTTGTCATACTCCCGATTTGTCACAGTAAACTATGTTTCAACCACATTTGAAGACTTCATGTCATCCCAGTGGTAAGGAACATTGTGAGATTAATGTTCCCAGACCCTTATTTATTATACCTATATATATATGTGTGTGTGTATATATGCTAAATATATGTGGCATTATATGTTACACGTAGTTTACTATTTATTAAGTTAAATCTTTGATTTGCATATTTTAAACTTTATGTAAATGACAGTGTGGTATATGGATATATACTCTGCAATATATTTCAAGACTTATTTTGGCTGATACAAATAGCTATAGCTTGCTCAGTTTAATTACCATATCACACTATGCATATACCAAGAATATTATGAATATGCCAGGAATAGCTATCAAATACTCCTCATGAGTATTTGATAGTTATGTTGCTTCCAATTCTGTTTTGGAAACAGCACTGTAGTAAGTATTGAAATATATGCCCTCTTTATGCATGAGGGAGATTTTCCCTAGAATAAATACTTGGATATGGAATTGACTAGGTACCTTCAACTGTACCTTCAGCTCATTACTGAAAACTACTTTAACATTCTAACAATAGACAAGTCATTTCCACTACCTTTCACTGGAGAAATGACAGAAAAAAGAAATGGTGATATCAAAAGTTAAAAAATAAAAATCCAAGTTTGAAAGTGTGAGTGTGGCAACTTTTGCCCATAATGCTAGCTACTTGGAATACTAAGATCAGGAGGAGCATTGCTGTTCAATACCAGCTTAGGCAAAAAGTTCACAAGACCCTACCTTAACCCAAATATATTTATACATAAGAAGTATAAACTGAATGCCAGCCTGAACATAAGTACAAAAGTCTATTCAGAATATAAAGCAAAAAGGGTCAGAGGCATGGCTGAAGGGGCAGAGCACCTGCCTAACAAGGGTGAAACTCTGAGTTCAAACTCTACACAAAAAAGTACCAAGGTCTGAAACCACATGAAGACTCAATTACTATAGTGTAAGGCTCTAACTTTCCGCTTAGTATACAAAGAAACACTGCTCGATAAAGTAGCACTTAAACCTGGTGATTGATTGTACGCTTTATCCAATAGGGCATATGACAGTTATTCTTATGCCTGCTAGGTTTCTACTCTAAGCCAGCTGGTATTTTTTTCATGGTGTGAAGAGAGATAATTCTCTTAATTTCAGATGTAGCATCTCTCTGATTTTTCAATGTGTATTATCAAATAACCTGGACATGCTTAAAGTTTTACCTATAACACAAACTAAATGTATGCCAATGTAGAATATCTCTCAGAAGTTCCTTGGGTTGTTTTTACCTTAATTGTAATAAATTTTCATTTGACCATATGACTTATCTGCCGAACGTCTTTCCTATTGATAGAATATCTTGCTTTTACCATAGGCAGCCTTGGGTTACTACAAGACCTAGAGTTAAGTAAGTTGATATATTTGGTCAAGTCATGTTGCCATGTTAGATAGTGTGATTTAGAAAGCCACTTATAGCTTGTTTCTATTATGTCTAAAACACTCTTATTTGTACATTATTAGAAAGGAGGAACAGAAAATAACTATATCTTGGAATTTGTTTGGCTTTTCCTAAGACGTTCTAAAATATTCTACTAGGATATTTGCACTTATTCTGTCTGTGCCTATGATTGGCTAAAATCACAGAACTGTCACAATTCTCACCCAATGAGCTTAAGGCCTGTGGAACATACTTCCCTCCCCACCCATTCACACATGTGCTCATTCATCCTAACATCATCTGACTTCATAGTACAAGTGCAGACCAGGCTTTTGCCCCAAGGGCTGATTATCTACCAGTGACACTCATTTAGTTTCCTAACCCAAATAATGCTCTCTCATTCAAGAGATGGATGTGTGCATCTGCTATGTGTTTGGTAAGCCTCACCCTCTCCATTACTCACTTCCCAGTTTGGGTTCAGTAAACGCATCGGGTAAAATGAGTAGTTAGGTAGACCAAAGCAGTAGAAAGTGCTAATTGTCATCAAATAGCCGTGTGCTGAGTTTATAAGAGAAAGGCAGAGGTTGATACTCCAGTCAGGAAGGGCTGGGTCTTTCAAAGATTGCCAGTTCTGGTTTTGTTTTGTTTTTTTTTAATAGAGGTATTTTTTTCATCAACATGGAATCAAACTAATTTATATCACCAGAGCTCAAATAAAATTGACTTTCTGCTGGGCACTGGTAGGTTACTCCTATAATCCTAGCTACTTTAGGAATATGAAACCTGTAAGATTGTAGTTTAAAGCCAACCCAGGCAGAAAAGTTTCTATCTCCAATTATCCAGCAAAAAGTCAGACTAGAGGCATGGCTCAGATGTTAGAGTGCTAGAGAAGCAAGCAATCCAAGTGAGTATGAGACTGAGTTCAAACTCCAGTACTGTCACAAAGAAAAAAATGACTTTCTGAGAATAACTATGCCCTGTATGTTTGTTTTAAAAGCTATGTGAAATTTAATAGCTGACAATAAAACAAATCACAACTATTAAGCAAGTGCTCGTTTTAGAAAGGGACTAGCCTTCATGAAAAAAAAAGGAGTAGGTCCTAAAATTCTGTATTCATAACTGCCTTTGAACTTGTTTACTTGATTAAATGCCCAAAGTCAACTACTTAAATTTGTGGCACTCTTAATGTCAAAGTAGTTTGCAGAGTGTGAAATAGGTAAAAAAAAAATTTTCCTAATTTCTCTCTGAAATCCCTTCTTTTTAAAAAAGAAAAAGTAGATACACATTTCAGTTAAATATATTTTAGTTCATTATCATCTATTTCTATTCTCACAACTTGATCATCTAAATCTTTAGGCAATAGAAGGAGCAATTTTGGGAGGAACACATGAAGGAGGAAAGGGATTCCTCAAAACATAAAGATTTGGGAGAACATATTAAGAATTGCTGTTTAGCTGGTGTGGTGGTAGTACACTCCTTTAATCCAGGCACTTTCAAGTTTAAGGCCAGCCTGGGTTACAGAGATCCTGTCTCATACAACAAACCAAAAACCAACAACAAAAACAGCCACTAACAATAACAATAACAACAAAAGAAAAATATTACTTCCTACAAGTCTTTAACCCTCTGCCTTCTTGCTTTTCTTGGCTGGACTATTGGATTTTGAATTTAATCCTCTATTTTCTCTTCTGATCCTCCTTATATCTCTTCTCTCCTTCTATTTCTTCAATGGGCAAAACTTATACTGGAACATCTGTCCTCTCACACAGAGCAATCTTCCATTCTAAGTCTCTCAGCCTTAACCCAACAGATGGCTCTGTACTCTTGAAATCAAGTCAATACTTTTGAAATCAAGTAAAATATCATGTGAAATTATAGTCAATAAAGTCAACAAGCTTATCTATAACATCTTATGGAATATTCACTCCATCCATTTCACTGATTGGAAGTAGATCTTTAGTTACAATTTGATGTTTTTAAAACTTACAGTGAAGGGGCTGGGAAGGTGGCTCAGTGGTAGAGCGCTTGCCTTGCATGCTCGAGGCCCTGGGTTCGATTCCTCAGCACCACGTAAGCAAAAAGAAAAAAATCCGGAAGTGGCGCTGTAGCTTAAGTGGTAGAGCACTAGCCTTGAGCTGAAGAGCTGAGGGACAGCGCCCAGGCCCAGAGTTCAGGCCCCATGACCGGACCAAAAAAAAAAAAAAAAAAAAAAAAAACCCAACCCAAAGTGTATGTTTGGATACTAAGAGCTCTAAATGAATAATGAAATGTCTCCCCTACCTCTTTTAGAAAACATAGCAAAAGAACTCCCAGGTGTTAGGCACTAAGGCCCACATTCTACCCCCACTGACTGCTGAACATAAACTAAATGTGCACTTCAGGAGGTTGCCAGTAGTGGGTAACACATTTTATTATTTTAAAAAACAGAGAAATGATAAATCCCTAAAGATACAGCCTTTTCCCTTCTTATTTGCTCAGGAATCTGTTTTGGAAGCCAATTCAATGATTACTTCTAGGATATGGAATTTTGATATCCATTTGGTACTGATTTACACCAGTATTTTTAAGGCTGCCAACAAGAAAGTCCAGAATTTCAGGCAGCCAAATGTTCCACAAGAGACAACTGTCTTTTATTTTATAGCTTATGAATTTGGGACTTAATATGATTTTCCACTAACAAGTTCTAAAACCCCCTCCTGAATGCTAACGCTGGTGGAGAGATCAGTAGAGTAACATAGACCGTATGAGGCAAATGAATATTGAACTGGAAGGAAATTATATTGTTTACTTAGGAAAAAAGCACTCTAGTTGAAAGGGCTGACACATGATTTATTATGAACACTTAACTAACATGTTCGCATTTTTCATCCTCAATCCTACTTGTGGTAGTTTTGGAGAAGGGGGAGTGGCACAGGAATCCAGTATTAATACAGTCATCAATTAAAGATGCACTCAGTGTTGGTAAGCAGCTCTAAATATTTCATATCATCTGTTTTTATGAAATCGTGAGGGGAAAAATACAGAGCCATGTTTAGTAATAAGTCACACTCAAATAACTTAGATGGATGACTCTTGTTTTAAGCGTAAGTACATGAAGAACCTGGCTACTTAAAAACAACACAATATTCTTCATTTCCAGAAATGCTGTTGCAAAATGAAATGCCCATGCATCATTAGAAAAACAGTACAGAATTATCCTTGGCTCCATACAATCTTAAGAAGAGAATTGAGGTGACAATAAATATCAGAATGCTGAAACTGTGAGGTGTGTTTTTCCAGCTGTCCTGAAATTTCTTCCCCAGGCACCATGAAGAAGAGATGTATATGAGCACTGAGATACTTAAATGCTCCACACCTAAATGACTTTTTCTAACAGAGTAGGCTTGTCCAAGACTTTATGTTTCATAGTAATATATGCTCATGTGGTTTGATACATAATCATGTTCTCAATTTGAGTCAACAAAGATATATAGTAATATATAATATCAGCATAGAAAGCTATACTATCACTTATCTACAAAATTAGTATCAAACACTGTACCTGAAATGCTTTCCAATAAAAAGTGAATGATCTCACATAATTCCAAAGATGAGGCACATAGATAAAGATAAATTATTACTATAGTGAAAGCTCACCTCATCTACATTACAGATGCCTTTGAGATTTCACACTAGAATGACTCAACTGTTCTATATCCTGGCCATAGGTCCTTTGAGGGAGGACAGAAGCTGGACCATGGTCACCCAATGTAGTCTGCCATCCTGACAGGGCAAAGCATTTCTGATGGAATCTCAGGCTGATCTGAGAGGACATAACATTACATGTAAGCATCAGACAACATCATTCTACTTCTGAAACAGGAACTCTACGAAGCAGAATTATTCCCACCATGTTGGCAAACTTCTGCCCAAGGAAGTTCAATGTAAGTAAAAGCAACTGGGGTGGGGGAATACAAAAATTCTGACATTCTTTCTTAACTTTTATAGTAAAAACTTTATATAAAAAATCCATTTAAAAATATATCACTAAATGACTATGCAATTTATAATTCGCTAATAACATAATTTTATCTACACAAACGTTAAAAATGGACACTGAGTAGATCAATTATTTTACACCCAAAGTTACTATATCTAAAAGAAAATAAAAGAAGAAAATTCTTTAAATTAATCTTGGAAGTTTCGGTCTGTACCTGTACTCTGTTAAGAGAGAGGGTATTGAAGCTGGGCACTGGTGGCTTATGCCTGTAAATCGTAGCTACTCGGGAGGCTAAGATTTGAGGATCACAGTTCAAAGCCAGCCCAGGCAGGAAAATCTATGAGACTCTTATCTCCAATTAACCACAAGAAAACCAGAGTGGCGCTATAGCTCCACCAGCCTTGAGTGCAAAAGCTTAGGGACAGCGCCGTGAGTTCAAGCACCATTACCAACCAGATTGGCAGAGAAGATCAGGACAATGTATCTTAGGTGACATGAGTACTGCTACTCATTGATGCTCGCTTTCTGCCACAGGCTGCAATTCTGGATCATTTACTCAGCAACGCATACATGTTTCACCCCAATAGCATAGAGTTTCACAACAAGTTTCATTCTTAACTTCTCATTGGTTTTCCAAAAGACACCAGTTTAGAATTCAAATTGTAGATAGAAGGTGGTATATGGGAAAAGGCAAAGAAATACATCTTTGAATGTATCAGAACTACAGACTACCACCTGTCTCAAAGCATAAGTGTATTCCTCCTGATTACCACTGTTATTTTGCCCTGATTCCTCATTCTGTCATAATTGGCATGTAATCAGCAATGTGATCAGTATACACTGTACTTCATTTCCATAGAAACATTTTTGGCAGTTGGTAATATTCATGGGAATTCATGTGGAAATCTAACCCTTCCCAAAACCAGGCAGGACAGACTATATGCTGATCCATCCAAGTTGGCCGAGTCCTGAGAGCAAACCATAAAAGACTCAAAGAAGAAATAACTTCATACTAAAGCTAAAAGAAATTGGAGAAACTTCACTAGAGAGGTTTTAAAAATCCTGTCTGAAATACCGGGATTTTTTTTTTTTTAGATAAGAATGATCCCAGTCCCCAAGGGCTTGTTTGAGAATATTTTGTTGAGCTGTTCGTGATTGATGGTGAGAAGCGAGTTGGTGCCATATTGTTTTATATTTGAACTTCATCTCCTGCTTCCAATTCATGGCCCGTACCACCGCGGTGTGTTCCTAATAATGCTGGCAATGTGGCAGAAGCCTGAATGGTTAAGAGTGAAAGAGATGGAGAAAAGCTAGGGGTAGTCGCTTCTGGCGGAGAACTGCCATGGTAGAGAATAGGGGAGCGGGGGTATTCGTGAAGTACCTGTGCTGGGGCCATGGCTGGCATTCTTGGTGGAACTGCTTTAATGCCAGGCTGGGCTACTGCTGTGATCAAAGGAGGTAGACAAACAGAAGACTTCTTGTTTTTCGGGATGCCAGGTGTAGGTACATTTTCATCCTTTAGTTTTGCAAGATCATTAAACACTGAAGCAAGAGGCTGGAACCTGGGTTCCCACCTGAGCAGATAGTTCCAGGAGTCGCTGCCTCTGACATCATGATCGCACGTGATCTGAGGTAAAAAGGTGGCGCGTTTCACTTCCTGTGCCTCTGAAATGAACTCATTCCTACCATCAGCCCGTACCTCCTGGCTTGTGTCTCTCTGCTGAAGCGCCTGGAGTAACTCATTATTCTGGACATGCACTAAGCCTTTGCCTCCTTCTTCCCCCTCAAATGTATGGCTGGATTCTACTGCGTCAGCAATAGCCATTCCGTCCGTCTCCCCAGACAGGCAGGAGAGCTGGTCTGAATCCCTAGGGATTCCTGAGTCTGGTACCCTGGACCCCCGCTCACTAAGAGCTGAATCTGAGTCCTTTCTGTAGGGATGTTCATTAATCTGCTGGATTTCCTTGTCTTCTGCCGTTTCTCCTTCGACCGAGCAGTGACCGCTGGAGTTTGAGTGTCTATACAAGTGGACGGTGTCCTTCTGCAGGATGCTTATTAAACCCAGCCATTCGGGCACGGTGCCCCCAGCCCCTGCCTCATCCCCGCCCCCCTTCACCTCCTGGAAGGCCTGGCACATACTAGCATCCGCCGTCATCCTCGGGTTGGGCTCCAGGTTGGATGATGTCTTCTTCTCCTTGGAACTGTGTGGGGTGTCTTCTTTTTGTTTATGTCTTAAAATCAGGAAAATGAGAGCACAGAAGAAGAACAGAAACACCAAAGAGGAGACTGTGAGGCTGATGGAGAAGCTGTGGGCAGACACTGTTGCAAGGTTTCCTTCTGAGGATAGAGAGCCATTCAGAAACACACTGCAGAGTGTAAACTTGGAGCCTGGTTTGGGGCTATGAGCCATTATTTTCATTTCCAAGGTACCTTCTTTGCCCCTGTGACTGTCTAGGAAGGGAGGGGCTCGCACCCAATAAATATTACCATTTGTTTTGTTCACTGAGAAGAAAGGAGATGCAGTTTCAAGGGAGTAGAGAACAACCCCATCAGCGCCTGCGTCGGCATCGAAGGCTTCCACTCTGCCAATCAGCTGTCTTCCTCCAATCTTTGCAGGAAGGCTGAAAAAGTATTGATCTTGAGTGAAAATGGGCTCGAACTCATCTACCCCTTCAACCTCCACCCAGAGCATTAAGGAGGAGGTTAAGCCACCTCTATCTTCCGCTTGAACCACAAGGCAGTATGAATCAATGCTTTCGTAGTCAAGGATTTGCTTAGCTTGGATGTCACCTGTGAAAGGGTCAATGACAAAGAGATCATGAGCAGGAGGCATTCCATGGGTGACAAAACAGGGTGACAGAATAGAATAGGTCACTTCTCCATAAGGACCAGAATCCAAATCCACAGCATTTACTGAACATATGGTGAAAGGCACAGGCCGATTTTCTGGAACAACACAATTCATGCTTGAGGACAAAAACTGAGGCATGTGATCATTATCATCTAAGACATGGATCAACACAACCGCAAAAGCAAATTGTTTCCTCTCTTCATCAGAGGCCCGGACAGTCAGAGTGAATTTGATGATTTCTTCATAATCCAGAGGCTTAGCCAGATAAAAAACTCCAGTTTTTGCCTCTAGGTGGAAATGTCCCTTCTCGTTTCCAGAAATGATGTCATAGATGATTTCTGCATGGGAACCGATGTCACTGTCATGTGCTGAGATCATGGTGATGTGGCTTCCGGCAGGGGTGCTTTCCTTGACATGGGCGTGGTATTCCAGACTGGTGAATTCTGGGGGACTGTCATTGACATCTAGCACCTGAATGGATACCACCATTGTGGAACTCAATGGGGGACAGCCATGGTCGGATGCTAGAATGACAAGCTGGTGGCTGTCACTGGCTTCTCTATCTAGATTGCGAAGCAACACAAGAGAACCAACTTGCTTAAAAGGGTATTCTGAGGGAAGGAAACGAGTTTCCACATGGAAGATGTTTTGTGACTGACCACTGATGACAGCATACTCAACATGTGTGTTGTCACGTGTCCAATCATGATCAGTAGTTGAAAATGTGATAAGTGTACTTCCAATGGGAGTGTCTTCACTCAAGCTAAGATTATAGAGTTCTACAGGAAACTCAGGAGCCTGGTCATTCAGATCTGCTATTTTTACCTCCACTAATGTAAGAGCTTTCAGGGGAGGAATTCCACCATCATTGGCTTCAACAAGAAATCGAATTATTGACGTCATTTCCAGAAGTAAGACAGGATTGATAGTAAATATGGTACCTGAGAAACAAGATGGAGAGTGTTAATGGTGTGAAATTAAATGTCCATCATTCATTTAGGCAGCAAATACTTCCTAAATATTTGAATGGATCTGGTTCATGATCAGATGTGCTACGTTACTTCCATATAGAAGTATCTCAGAGGGCTGGGAAGGTGGCTCAGCGCTTGCCTTGCATGCATAAGGCCCTGGGTTTGATACCTCAGCACCACATAAGCAAAAAGAAAAAAAGCCAGAAGTGGTGCTGTGGCTCAAGTGATAGAGCACTAGTCTTGAGCTGAAGAGCTGAGGGACAGCGCCCAGGCCCAGAGTTCAGGCGCCAAGACCGGACCCCCCCCCTCAAAAAAAAGAAGTATCTCATAATAAATGTTTGTGGATTTTTTAAAGGCTTGGAGATAGCTAAATGGTAAAATACTTGCCTAGTATTATTGAATTCAATACTCAGTGTTGGGTTCAATACTCAGTACTACAAAAAAAAAAAGGTATTTGCTGTGGAAATAACTACTGCTTGATTACAGAGAAATTGTTCTTAAAGTTCATAGTTCAATAAGTGGATTTTTCTCTTAATGGAAAAAATCTTTAATACACTTTGTTTTATTAAATATAGAAATATATCATTTTATAAATATGTATATAATTTTTAAGATGAATGTATTTTAAGTATGGTCCCTAAAAAGCACACTAAATGTTGACATTTAAATGTCAGATTTCAATTCATGCCAGGACCTAAACTGACTTGAAACAATTCATGTTTTAAAAGCATTCTAATCTGGGACCTAGTGGCCCATGCCTGTAATCCTAGCTACTCAGAAGGCTGAGGTCTGAGGATTTCAGTTCAAAGTCAGCCCACTCAGGATAGTCCAGAACTGACTCTTATCTCCAATAAGCCACCAAAAATCCAGATTTGTAGCTGTTGCTCAAGTGATATAGAATGTTAGCCTTGAGCACAAAAGTTCATAGACAATGTCCAGGCCCTGAGTTCAAGCCCCAGGACCAGCACACATACAGATTAAAAAAAAAAGCATTCCAGTCAACATCTCGTTGCAATGGTTGTTGTACACAGTGATGGGCTATGCCAGCACTTGGTATCATCTGAGAGGTGATATCAACAAAGACACAGGTACAAGAGAGAACGGACATCCAGATTCCTGCTGTGTTTGTCGGTACACATCAGTTATCCAGCCACAGTATTGATGGCAATACTGTATACCCACAGCTCCCTTTACCATGCTCGGCGGGCCTCACTCTGCTTTTTGTGCCTATGCTCTTCTTTCAGGTTGTTCTAAAGTTAACTCTTCACTCAGCTTTACCTTCTGGATGCAGTGCTAGGGAGAGATGGGGACACACAGTGTGCTGTATCCCAGGTCCTACTCTTTTCTAAGGTGCTCCCAGTAAAAGCAGTGATTTTCTTGGTTATTCTTCCTGACCGGATTTAGCTTTTCTTGTTCATCCACTGTTACACTTTCCCCATACTTTCCTAAACTGTTTTTGTCTGCAATTACTTTGAACATTTCACAACCACAAAAGTCTTGTGTGTGGATAAAGATGCAAAGAGCTTTGGAAGACATCAAATAAAGTAAACACCACAGTGCATTTTGTTTGGCTGAGATGAATGCTTGAATTCATCCTTTTATTTCTGTGCAGGTCCTGGGGCTTGAACTCAGGGCCTTGGCACTGTCCTGAGCTTTGTTGCTTAAGGCTAGCCTCCTACCACTGGAGCCACAGCTCTACTTCCAGCTTTTTGGTGGTTAATTGGAGATAAGAGTCTCACAGACTTTCCTGTCTGGGCTGGCTTCGAACCACAACCCTTATATCTCAGCCTTCTGAGTAGCTAGGATTACAGGTTTTACATTTTTTATTACATTTTTCATTAGCCTTCTCTATTACCCTTTTTTTTACTATTATTTTCTGTATTGAGCATATAATGCTATAATTGAATTTTTTCCACTTAGTTTAGAAAACCAGCTTCCTTTACTCTAATAATCAATCTTTCCAACATTATTATTTTCATCCTGGGATAACTGCTTGATCTGTAGCTGGTTAAACAAGTACCTTTTGCTTCCACTGAGATGCCAGAGAGGAGAAACAGCAGTGGCATTTGGTACCATAGAGTTTGATGTGAAGACAAATCAGCAGATGGTGTTCAGGGTTTGTGGCAGGAGATTATTTTAGGAGCTTTCAGAAGGGGTTAGCTCATGTTCCCACCCTACAACCCAAACCTACGAGGCCCAAAGGCACTAGAAGTAACTCACCATTCATAGGATCAATGGCAAACTCCTGAGGAGAAGAAAGGATTCTGTAAGAAATGTTCTCACTGCTTTCTAAATCTATGGCTGACACAGATAACACTGAGTGCCCCAGAGGTACAGATTCAGGAACTGTCACCTGAGATGGGGGAAATAAAAGAGACATGATGCATAAGGATGAAACTATTCTCATAAACAGAGCTGACCATATGATCCTTCTATTCATTTTGATTATAGAAACTGCACTTCCATCAGACACATTAATGTATGCAGCTGACATATTAAAATAGTATGGTAATAGTCCCTGGATTCAGAAAGAAATAATTTCATTCTGTTTTATTTATCTTTTTTGTCGGTTGTGGGGCTTGAACTCAGGGCTTGGGTGCTGTCCCTGAGCCTCTGTGTGCTCAAGGCTAGCACTCTACCACTTGAGCCATAGCACCACTTCGAGGTTTTAAGTAGTTAATTGGAGGTAAGAGTCTCCCAGGGACTTTTCTGCCTCAGCTGGCTTCGAACCACAATCCTCAGATCTCAGCCTCTTGAGTAGATGTTTTAATTTTTATTATGACATTTTTTTTTCCTTCTGAACTATTTTTGCATGGAAGAAGCTAGCACAGTGGCTACGGTATTACAAAGCCTAAATGCTGTGCAAGTCATGCAACGCTTCCCAGGAAGTCACTGCTAACATCAGCTTTCTCCTGGGTTTAGTCTTAGGACTTGCTTTGGTGCAGTCAAGAGTCCTGGACGTTAGTTTCCTCAAGGAATGTTATCACTGCCTCTCCATCTATAAACATACACTGTGCCCTAAGACCTAATCTCTGACTTTTATAGATTTGCTCATGAGTTGGTCCTGCAAGATGTTAGTCTGTGAAATAAACACTGCCTAGGAAAGAAAGAACTTTATCAAATTAACTTCAGATAACCCAAACTCCTCTGTCTTATCTCTGGCTTTGCAAATATTAGCTGTGTTTCAATAGTGAGGAACAACTGGATTCCAATCTCCTTTTAAAAAATTTAAGCTGATGACCTACTCAAGTGAGCCAAATGAGATGCTGAATTCCACAGGTACTCACATCCTCCACAAAATATTGAAGCTAAAACCTGCAGCAGTAACTCAGGAGGAAAAGTTGACTCCTGTCTGCGTAACATGTGGTGAGCGATGGGAGGCTGACATCATTTGTTAGTCACGGTGGCTTCAGCCTCTCATGAAGCCTCGTACCTGGTAGATCTCTTGAGAAAACACTGGTGGGTTGTCATTGACATCCAGCACCCGGATGACAAGAGATCCCTGTGTGTGGTGCACTGAATCAGAAACGTGGATGAACAGCTCATATTCCGTAGCGTCTTCAAAGTCCAGTGGCTGAACCAACATCACTTCTCCCGTGTTCTGGTCGATCGCAAACTTGGTTCCAGGATTGCTCGCCTGGGTGATACTGAAGATGAAAGCTGGATTCGCATCTGCATCATAAGCTGATACCCGAGACACAATGACACCAGGCAAGGAATCTGCAACAATCAAGGCCACGGTCAGCCTCCATTACAATTCATCCTGCCCACAGTGTGCCTTGAATAGTTTAATCCAAGTATTTTCACATTCTAAGTTCAATATGGTTCGCTCTTTCTTGCATGAGTTCTCATACTAAACTTTTTATGAACTAAACAACAACTCAAGAATTTATGAACCTGATCACAAAGTGAAAATTTATCACAGAGTATGATATCAATGGCACAGGGTTTATTCAATATGTTTATATTGCATTCTTTCATTCTAAACTTATAGCACAATTCCTCAATCAAGGAACATTCTAGGCACTTAGCTCTATGGTATAATTTCTACATCAAAACCATATATTCTCACATATTATTCAAAATATAAAATTTTGAAAGGCAGACCAGACTTGAATGAGAATGTTTAGATACACATATTAGAATTAGTACATGTTTCCTTATATTTATTTTCAGTTATTCCTTCTCTGGGAGTGTACATTCTTTGATGCTGTTAAATCTGAATCTCAAAATTATTAAAACTACAGAAAGAGCCAGGCTCACACCTGTCCTCTTAGCTACTGGGGAAGCTGAGATCCGAGGATCGTGATTAAAGCCACTCCAGGCAGGAAAGTACTCTAATCTCCAATTAATCATCAAAAAGCCAGAAATCGAGCTGTAGCTCAAGTGGTAGAGCACTAGCCTTGAGCAAAAAATTTTTAAAAAAGCTCAGAGACAGATCCCAGATGCTCCCTGAATTCAAGCCCTAGGACCAGCACATGTGTGCATACATGCATGCACTCACAAACAGGCACACACACACACACACATACAAACACACACACACACACACACACACACACACACACACACACACACACACACACACACACACACACACACACACACACACACACACACACACACACACACACACACACACACACACACACACACACACCCAGACCAAAGAAAGAACCCTACAGAAAGACACAACTCATGTTAGAAATGAAAACAAATCTCTAATATTACTCTGGCTTTGGTAGATCACCCCTATAATCCTAGCTACTCAGGAGGCTCAGACTTAAAGAACTGATGTTGGAGGACAGCCTGGGCATAGAAAAGTCCATGAGACTCTATCTCCAAAATAACCATCAGCACACTGGACTGGGGACATGGCTTACGTGGTAGAGCACTAGTTGAACATGCTGAGAGGGCCTGCTTCAGTAAACTAAGTGAACTGAATGTGAGGGCCTGAATTCAAACTCCAGTACTAGCAAAAACAAACAAGGAAACATCCTCTAGGTTACACAGTCAGTATCTCACATACATGTGCTCTCCAGCCTCACTTCCCCTGAAACTGGCTTTGTTTCTAAGCTTCAGGTGTGGTACAAGTGGAAAGGATGGCTCCACTGTATATGAGACAAGATTCTCAGCTTTCAAGCTTAAGTTTGTTTTGTATATCAGGGTTTGAACTCGGGGCTCATACGTGCTTGTCTTTCTTGTTCATGGGTGGTACTATACCATTTGATCTATACCTCCAATACAGCGTTTTGTAGCTAACTGGAGATGGAACTGGGCAGATTTTTCTTCTTGAGCTGGCTTACAAACCCTATCCTTCAGGTTTCAGCCTCAGGAGTGGACAGAATTAGAGGTGTGAGCCACCAGACAGAACTAAGCTTAGCTTAGCTCAGACAGCTAAGTTTGAGCATTCTTAATGCTCACCCACCATGTCTTCTGCATTCAGTTCCTTCTGGCTCATGCCTATACTATGGGCGCATTACTGTATCTTAACATCGCTGTCTGTAGGGAGAAGTAATACTTTCCACCATATGAAAATACATCATATAAGTGAGAGGCAAAACTGAAGGACTTTTTTATTGTAGAATATACTATTTTTAGACATCCTTATGCATAGAACTTTTCAACCCTTGGTGAGAGGTGGCTTTTTGTAAAACAAACGTAATCAAATGTAAGGAGCACTTTAGGAAAGAATTGGATATTTAAAAAATGAGGCAGCAATCATAAGCACTGAAATTAGGGTCCAGCTCAGGCAAAAAAAAAATACATAGTGAGACTCCACCTTTACGAACAAGCCAGGCATGGTGGTTTATGTCTACATAAACTGACTGAGGCTGGCTCTAAGCAAAAAGCACAAGAGTTTATCTTAAAAAAAAAAAAGCTACAGCAAAATGGACTAGAGGCACAGCTCAAGTGGTAAAGTAGTTGCCTCTGAAGTGCAAGGTTCTGAGTTCACACTCTAGCTAGCACTGCCATTCCTCCACCAAAAAACAAACAAGACAAAACAAAACAGGGTGACAAAATGAGAGGCCACCACTGCTTTCAATTCCAACCATAAAGAGATGAGCTGTGCCCCAGCAGTGTAGCCATTGCTACAATCCATCGATTACTCTATAAAATGAAGGCAGAAGTACTTAGCTTGCATGACCATTGAGAACAAATACTCATAGTTAATATATCATCTAGCTATAAAATGAGAAAGGTACTGTGTAAGCCAAAACACCATCCCACACTTACTTTCTGCAATTTCCACTGTGTCCCAGGGGGGCAAAGTGGGAGGATTGTCATTTCTGTCGGTCACCTGGACCTTGATCACAGCTGTGTCAGAACGCTGGGGCACCCCTCTATCCGTGGCTTGCACGATCAAGCTGGTTTGAAAAAGAATCAGGGAATGTTATGTTCCTTCAGGAATCCGGCCAGCATAGATAGGCAGTCAAAAATTTAAAAATGAGCTGCCTAACTGCTTTTATTTCTCCCCTGGCTTCTTCTAAATGGCATCATTTAAAATGCATTCCACACTGGCTTACCCTAGCTCCTAGGGAGACTGAGATCAGGAGGATTGAGGTTCCAGTCCAGTTCTGGGGAAGGAAGGAAGGAAGGAAGGAAGGAAGGAAGGAAGGAAGGAAGGAAGGAAGGAAGGAAGGAAAGAGAAAGAGAGAGAGAGAGAGAGAGAGGGAGGGAGGGAGGGAGGGAGGGAGGGAGGGAGGGAGGAAGGAAGAAAGGAAGGAAGGAAGGAAGGAAGGAAGGAAGGGAGGGAGGGAGGAAGGAAGGAAGGAAGGAAGTTCATGAGACCTCCTCTCAAGAGAAAGAAAACTGGGCAGGGTGGTGTGTAGTATATTCATCTTAGCCAATTGTAGACACTATTTTTTAAAGAAACAGTCTTGAATTTGGACACAATTTCTTTCCCCTTGTTAGCATCCTTTAAGTTTCTTTTTCCAATCCTAAACATTAGGAAAAAAAAAGGGGCTGGGAAGGTGGCTCAGTGGTAGAATGCTTGCCTTGCAAGCCTGAGGCCCTGGGTTCGTTCGATTCCTCAGCACCACATAAGCAAAAAGAAAAAAGCCGGAAGTGGCGCTGTGGCTCAAGTGGTAGAGCACTAGCCTTGAGCTGAAGAGCTGAGGGACAGTGCTCAGGCCCAGAGTTCAGGCCCCACGACCGGACCCAAAAAAAAAAAAAAATTAGGAAAAAAAAACGATGTAACGTAAGCGTCGGTTCTTTTGTGGGTGGAACTCCACTTAGGGGACATGATCACGGTGTACCTGTCACCCACGAGGCCCAGAGTTGGTGCCTGAGACACTAGTATCGCCGGGATCTCAGTAGAATAAGAGTTTGGAAGTCACAGTTATGTCTGGAGTTGAGGAATGACTCCATGTGGAGAGGTGATTTTGTGAGCCTGACCATCGGTCCGGAGCATATGGAAAGATTTTACTTAAAATAATCAGCTCGTAATACTTTCTCCCTCTGCAGTCTACACCTTCTTGTTACCTAAAGTCTAAGCCAAGACATCAAAATCAAAGTCCCATTATCCTCTTTTACTGTAGATACAGTCACCTTTATATTTATAATGTTACCATCATCAGATGGGGGAAATATGAGATTTTTTTTTTATAGGGAGAGAGATATGTATTCCAATTTCAAAACGAAACGGCAAGGAGCAGCTTTCCCAACAGCATGAAGAACAAATGAGAAATGATGGAAGTTGAACTGCAGAGATTCTGCCAAAGAGATGGTCTGGGAGACCTCAAGTTCATCTCTGATGGCTCCTTGGCAGTGGGAGTGAAACCATTGGTTGCAACTCATCCAATTGGCTTTGTCCCTCAGAACTGTTGTCCTGATTAGTGCAATCAGCGAAGACTGTCAGTGAAATCGGCCAGACGCAGGACAAAACATATTGTTCCTGTTTGCCCAACCATGGGAAGTTTCTTCCACTGTGTTAAGTTTACAAATGAGGCCTTTGACCAGGCAAGGTCTAGCTTGATGGCTTTAACATACTGAAATTGTTGGCAGGGGAGTTTTTTCAATGACTTTCTCTCCTATATCTTTAATTTCTACCAAGAAATTTTCTGTTCCTTCTGAAATTCTAAGAAAAGTAATCCTATAAAAAGAATGGGGATTCCTGGTGAAAAACAGTAAGCTGACTTCTTAAATTTATCTGTGCTTTCTCCCAAGAATCCACTCACATGATGGAGAGGACATTTGAAATAATGTTCACAAGTCTAGAGAGAAATGGAAGGTAAGATTGGCGAGCGAGATGGATAAGTAGTATTAAGGTTTTTGGAAGATGCAAGAGATTAAGATGCAGGGGTTGGAGACAATTTGGTTACTGTAGATGCAACACCAAAAGTGGACCCTAATGTAACTTAGGGATGTGGGTGATGATGTAGTGTCTATGCAGTGATATCGGAGGAGAAATGAGGTTCCCTCTCAAAGACTCTCTATATGCTGTCATCCACATGTCACCCAAAAAGTCAGCAGTGCCCCTGATGCTTGCTCTGAAAGAGAAGTGTGTGAACCAGAGTCCTCTAGTCACAGAGATTCTAGTGACTTTCTATCTCTTCACTCATATTCAAGGGTCATCAGTCACCTACAGAAAGCCTCCAGAACAATTAAGAGAGCTCAGAATAGACAGTGATGGAAAGAATGAAGGGAACTAAAGGAAATTTAACATTTCTAACCAGTGTCCTTGGACAGTCATGAGAAGCTAATGCAGACATAAAATAAGAACAGGTACTGTGAAAGATATCAAAGAACATGGAAGATCTGTTTCAAAGTATGCAAACGTATATATATCTCATATGTATAATATGCAACATATGAATATGTAAGTATGATATTCTTCCAATTTTAATTGGAACACAAAAATAAAGTTTATAAGATTAAAATTAAAGAAATAGCCCCGAGAAGTACAACAATAAAAATAATCCAACAAACAAGAAATGGGAAGCTGAAAATAATATATAACTAACCAAGGATTTTTCATGACAATCCAACATTGCAAATAAGATTGACACCTATTGAATAAGGTCTTAGGAAAAAGAAACATGGAAAAAATACAGGACAAAAAAAACAAGAAACAAAACAGAAAACAGGAAATCATCAATGAAATAATGCATGAAATTAGAAGTCTCCTTATTTAAGCAGACCTGAGTATTCAGCATATGGAGACTCAAAGTATATATAACAAGATTTCTAAATATGATGTATAAAAAGAGTCACTTAAAAACTTCCAAAGAGAAAAGAGGGAGGGTGGAAATCATCATAAAAAGTAATTAGAACTCTGTAAAACTTCTCAACCAAAACCATGGGTTTTAGAAAATAAAAAGAACAATGGCTTTTATTCTCTTATAAAAGAAGCTGGCACAATGGCTCACACTTATAGTCCTAGAAACAGGGGAGGCTGAGAAAAGACTAAGTATAAAGATCTTGAGACCCTAGCTTAATCAACTAGAACCTGGATGAGGTGGCATGTGTCTACTATCCCAGCTACCGAAGACTTTGCAACCCAAGGCTCTTGCTTGGTAAATAGTTTTCAGAAACTTATAACCATCTACCAGAGAGTTTTTTCTTTAGTATTTTATAATTTTTTCTTTTCTTTTTCGTGCCCTAGTTCAATGTATTCAACTTGTAGGCCTGGTGGGACCACGCCAGCCCAGGTTTTTAAACCTGTGGTATGTCTTGACAACATATGTAAATTTAACATATACAATTGGGATTCACCATGCATTAATACTTTGTGTGTCACATTGAATAAACTCAATCTACATCCAGAATAATTTACATGAAAGGACAATATTTATTTAAACAGAGCTCAATGGGGGGACCATGGTATCATCAGGGTGCATCCAGAGGAAAAAGGGGAGAAGGTGCCAAAGGAGACTCAATCAAAAGCACTTCCATACCTTCCCTGTTTGTACCTTCACTGTTTAATCTATACTGCCAGAGATAATTTTCATAAGTTACAATTTTTAATAATCTTTCCACTGAATTTTCTTGTGCTCTCTTATGAAAACTAACAACACAGATACATTTATATTTAGTGGAATCATAACTGACACACTCTCCTTTATTCACTTATCTCCTTGTCTTGGTGAAGAGGTAGGGGGAGGAGGTGGAGGGGAAAAAAGAGGGAAGGGAAGGAGGAAAGGACTGAGGGAAGGAAGGAGAGAAGGGGGAAAGAGGAAGGGGGAAGAAGAGGAGATATGATACCCTCACACAGACACCTGTGTGGGGGAGGGGGTCAACTCCTTTTGGTTCTTGTTTCTCCCAATTTTGAGTAAAATTCTTCATAAGGAATTAGGGGAAAAGGCGTGTTTTTTTCTTAAAAATAGTGGGACCAATTTAAATGTTGAGAACATAGAAACTATGACGCAAATGGGAAAGAGTTGAAAGTTAGACTTAATTATCAATTAGGCTCCATTGAGTAAGAACACTTAACAGAAGTCATTACAACTGGAAAATGCTTAGTTCACGGAACATAAAGCAGACTTCCAATAATCTCTTCTTGTGATCACTCAAATAGCACTTGGGCTGAGAGTTACCTGCATTACTCCAGGGAGGAAAAACTCCTCATGCTTAAAATTACTATAGCAACAATGCAGGAATAGATTTTAATGTATTTATAAACAAGAAAAATTAATTACATTAAAACATTACTCAAACAATTCCAAATAGTTAATGGTAGAGTCATAAGCTTTAAAAATACTTTTGAATTACTATTTAAAAGCATATTAACCAAATAAATGAAAAAAAGCCATTTAATTAAACTTTTGATTGGAATGTTTTCTTAGAGGTTAAATATGCCAAACATATTTTGTTTTAACCAGTTCTCATTGCTTAACCACATGAATGTACTGTACACTCTTCATAAAACATGAAAGCAAGCAAGTCACAAGACAACACTGACCTGGATTTGAGAGTATCTGTTTTTTCTTAAATAGGAGATCCTCTCTGAAGCTTATATGGTGGAAATAATGTGACTCTGGCTCAAAATTTCCAGGGTTAAGTCACAATTTGATCTAAGATAGTAGCAAGACCTAACCAAGCCACTATAGGTCTGTAGGTCTGTTTCATCCTCAGGCTGTAAGAACATTGCCCACCTAGTTCTTGACAGATTATGAAGATGCAATGAAATACAGTGCCCTCACTCCAGTGATGTTTGTCTCACAGTTTCAGTTACCCACAACCACCCAAAACTGAGCGTGGGAAATGGAAAATCCTAGAAGCAAGCAATTCCTTTTATGCTGTAGAGATCTGAGCATGAAGTCACACATTGCTACAATTCTATCTATTCAGGAGACAGAGGTAGAAGGATGACCCCAGACAAAAATCATGAGATCATAGTTGAAAAATAAGGCAAAAAAATGAGGAATGGAGGGGTGGCTCAAGTGGTAGAGCACCATTTTTGGTGAAAGCAATGACAGCAGGCATTTGTAGTGACTACTGTTCAGAAGGCATTTCACAAATGTGGTCTTTGTAATGACCTCCACTGAGTGTTCATGCTTCACAAATGCATAATGTGTTACGACTAGTCCAATCATTTTTTTAAACAACAAACAATTTTTAAGACTAAACATGCCCAAAAGAATGATCAAGCAGAGTGGCTCCTATCTAGAACTCTATCTGAGAGGCTGAGAGAGTTGGAATCATGACCTGAAGCCAACCCCAGCAGGTTTTCCAGATTCCTTCTCAAGGAAACTAGACACAGTAAGCCCATACTTGATATCCTAGCTGCCCGGAAGTCTAACATAGGCAAAAAGTGAGAACCTAACTCAAAATTGACAAGCAAAAATTAGAGCTGGAAGCAAGTGTCGGTGGTAAGAATGCCTGTCTAGCAAGTATGAGGCCTTGAGTTCAAACCTGAGTATTACCAAAAATAAATGGGCCTTGGTGGCTCATGCCTGTAATCCTAGCTACTAAGATTTGAGGATCACTATGTGAAACCAGCCTAGGGCAGGAAAGTCTGTGAGACTCTTATCCCCAATTAACTATCAAAAAAGCCAGAGTGGAACTATGGCTCAAATGGTAGAGTGAGAGCCTGGAGTACAAAAGCTCAGGGACAACACCCAGGCCCCAGGACAGCAGAAAATAAACAAAAGGGAAAGCACAGCTGACAACTCAAATTGTCTACACAACAGGAAGTTGAGCCCCTAACTGAGAGGTGAATAGGCAACCCCATGGATGTCAGTCCTGGACACACCTGTAGGAGCTGGTGGACTCATAATCCAGATCTGCCTTCGTGGTTATCACACCGCTTGTGGCATCAATGTGGAAGGTTTCTTCTTCATTGCCAAAGAGAAAGGAATAATCAACCAGGCCATTCAACCCACTGTCCGGGTCAGTAGCAAACACCTGTGAGAAAACAACTCTTCCATTAGGAAAGATTTCATCCTTAATATGTATGACTAAGCCTGCTTTGCAGAGAAATGCATTATGAAAGAATCACAGATTGTCAAAGGTGTGTTCTAAACAGTGATGAAAATGATACTAGCAAGCCTGGTGCCAGTGGCTCACACCTGTAATCCCAACCACTCAGGAGGTTGAGATCTGAAGATCACAGTTCAAAGCCAGCCTAGGTAGGAAAGTCCATGAAATTCTTACTTTTAATGAACCACCAAAAAGTAAAAAGTAGAGCTGAGGCTCAAGTGGTAGAGCTAGCTATGAGCAAAAAGCTCAGAGACAGTACCCAGCCCCTGCCAGGCCTATCCCCAGGATAGACCTGCGCGCACACATGCACGCTTGTGCGCGCGCACACACACACACACACACAATATGATACCAATGTACAGCTTATATTTAACTTTATAATAAAGTGGACAGTGGACAATGGGGGAGAAAAGTCCTGCACACTCATCTGAAGGATTTCCAAGTAACTTTCAGATACTTTTGAGCTACCATTTTTTGAAATAGGCAAAAATAATGGAAAGAAATCAAATGAGCTTGAATAGATGACTTCCAGTGCTGAATATGGGTTCATGCTTGGAGCAGAAATGGAAATAATGACACAGGAAACATACAGTTGTTGTTGTAGGGAAATTAAGGATGAAAAATAATATTTGATTTAGGTTATATAGGAATTAGAATTCCCTGCTTATCAATAATGTATGATTTTGGAATATAAATGTAACTGTGCTTTTGTCATTGTAAAACCGAACTGTAACCCCCACCAAAAGTATTCTATCTCTGCCCCTAGATAGGACTTGTATACTGACTAAACAGCTCCTTTAGCTTCTGTAACTCTGCTTCTGCTATTATTAAGCCATCTCATCCTTTATTCTATTCCCCAATAATCCCTAGGCTGGAAGACCCTGGTGGGAAGTTTGAACTTAAAGCTCAACCTTTTAGAGTGACCACTGGCCAAAATGGACAAACAGCCTCCCCCTCTCCCTGTCCCAGCCGAGAATGCTAAAAAGCTGATGCAGGCTGGCACCTCAGAGCTGTGCCCTGAGACCCCGACCTCGGGTATGTTCCTGTCACATCAGCGCTTTCTGGCTCAAATAAAATTTTGTTTTAACCATAACTCATCAGTGGTTTTGGGGGTCTCAATGTCTATTGGTCCTTGGGTAATACAATATAGTAAGTGATCATTTTTCATTCCTTTTTATTCCTTGAAGTATTTATTAAGACAGAACACGTGTGAATTTTTATATTATATTCAAGTTTTAAGGAAATCTTTTTTTTTTTGAAAAATGAAACAAAGCCTAGACTTAGGGATAACACATTTAGATTCTGATTCCTTTTATGTGATGAGTTATCAGATAGGAAAAAAGTTTTCTCTCATTCTTCCCTGGAGAGAAATTGTCTAATTTGCATGAAATTTTATTCAGTAAACCAGTTATAGCAATTTTGTTTAAGACCCAAATTGCCAAGTGCATTATTTGCATGTATGGAAATTTGATGATGAAACCCATTCCTGTGCGTAATTCAATATATGCCCATTTAAAGAACAATGCCTTACACTAAAACTGGACCTGATGCACACTTACTGGTTTCCTTCACAGCTGTACATTTTCTGAGCCCTTCAGCCTTACCTGTGCACACTGTCATCTCCATCCAGGTCTGCTCTACTACACTGATGTCCTAATGGAGTTTTGCTTCTAATCCCTTCCCTCTCAATCCACTCCTCACACTGCTTTGTGGGTCTTCTGGGGACCTGGAAGCCATATGGAGTGCCCAGGGCCTCATCAAGTGAGCACACAAGCAGTTATTTGGTACAGAAAGGTTATCACCTGGAGGAGAACCTGGCCTCCACCTGGAGACACATAAAGCCTGTCATGTCTCCTGGGGCTGAGGACTTAAAAGCGTTACAGGGGAGTATCTCAGGGCAGTGAGTCAGTGAGTGCTTTAGTGTGCCTGCCAATGTGTCCACTAGGCCAACTTCACCAAGAGGGAAATGAATCAAAACAAGGCCACCTCAAGGAAGACGAGCAGTGATTGGCTGGGAGGATGGGAGGGTCTGCCACGACTTCCAAGTCATTACCACAGAGATGAATCAGCTCTGCTCACCCTCTGAGACTCAAGTGCCAAGGAGAACTTTTGCCTAAGGCAAAAGTGCTTCACGACACCTTCAAGGGGGGACAGGGTGGAAGTGGGACCACAAAGTCTGCACTCCACAGAGAAGGATGATCCCTCAAAGAGAGTTTATAGGGTTGTAATCCAAAGGAGTGCAGTGGAAAAAAAATACAGGAAGTAACCACTACAGGAAGCAGAACCTTCTACATTAGGGTCTTCTGCATTTCTCTTCTGAATCGAAAGAACATGAGAGCTAGCTGCCTATGAACTAAGTAACCCATAAAAAGAGCAGCTCGTCCTATTTTAAGATTCATATTTTATACTTGTCCATTTTCAGTTCATTCACTGTTATGTCCCTGACTTGGCCTTCTACAAGTCTACCATTAGGAGATGAGGCTCTCCCATATGCCACACTGAATGTGTACTCGTTGGATTTATTTCACTCTGAGAGGCTGACCTTACTCTGGCTAGCATATAAGACAGAGAAATACCATGCCAAAGGCCCGGGACAGGAATCAGCTTGTAGCAGAGTGCCACCAGAGGTATCTGCCATCCCTAGCAAACAGCCCCACACTGGGCAGGAATCATAAGGACTGGAAACGTTGGTGTCTTCACCTGCAGGGTTATCTCCATGTTGGCTGAAACCAGAGTCAAGGCCTAGCACTATAGGGGACAGGCTGTTGAGTGGAGCAACCAGGCTGCTATAAGACAAAATAATTCAGAAAGAGCAGCTGGGAAGATCCCAGATGTCCTAGTCTGTGTATGAGGTAGAAGAGTATGGGGGACACAGAGCTAAACCTATAAGACAGCTGAGCTTCTACCAGTCCCCAGCAGCACAGAAAATCATGTGTATCAGGACCTGGACTAGAAGTAAAATGGTGTCTTTCTCTGTGCTCAGGTGAAGATAGTAAGAAGTAAGACTGCACTTGGCCTAGTCCACAAATCGACTAGCAGGCCCTGGATACATGTACGCCCCCAAGCATAGACAGAAAACTTAAGATGTATGAATAGGTGTGATCACAAACCAGCATTCTAGAGACAAAGGCAATGGCCCACTCCAAGCTAAGTCTATCTGAAAGGTGATGCTGACTTTACACAGGCTCAAGAGGACTTAGAGAGCTTCTGGTACCCAGCTTCATGAGACTCACTTTAATGGTAAAGGGAATGGGAAAGGACCCTAGTCTAAATGCAGACAGAGAAACCACCAAACAAGGATGGCCCTCAGCACCAGATAAGAGAGAGAAAATAAGGAGAGACAAATAGGGAGAGAAAGGGAGGAGAATACAGTCATAATACTTGATGTATACCCTATGAAACTAAGAAAATTAAGAGAAAGGGTTGGACTGGAGTGGATGGGGAGAATGATGAAAAAGGTGACATTGATTAAGATGCATTGTACTTATAAACTGATTTGTTAATACTTCAAGATAATAAATACTTCAAGATAATACTTCAAGATAATAAAATATAAATAAAATAAAATAGAATTTAAAAAAGACTTTATCCAATCCATCAAATAATGTATATATCCTGCAAATACTGAAATTTTATTTTATGATATAAGCCTTAGATATTTTGATATATGTTGCATGATGATTCTATTACATACACACACACACACACACATAGACATACACACACTCATATTCACACACACCCCCACACATGCATTTCTGTTACCTGTATGACATAAGTATTGTAGGGCTGTCCTTCAGACACTGATGCCTGGTAAACTCTTTGCCCGAATCGTGGAAAATGATCATTCACGTCCTGTATTAAGATGACTACTTTGCTGTAGGCTATCTGCCCACTGCTTTCAGCTAAAATAATGAGTTGTACTTCACTCCTGATTTCAAAATCAAGGGATCTGGGTTTTTTCACAGTGAGATGTCCTGTATTTATTTCCAGGGAGAAAAAAAAAAGAGGAAAGAAAAAAATGTGATGTTACTTGTAAAGTACTCTATCGCACCATTGACTCATGCATTCACACGCTCCTTGTCTCTCAAAAGACAAGTGGGCCTCCTTTGCCCACTGACTGGGATCAGTAAAAATAAAAGCTGGCAACTTACAGATATTTGCAAAGTTCAAGTAGATATAGAAGGAGAGAATCTGAATGTCTGAGAGCGGCCTCTTAAATGGCCCTCCTCTCCATGGGAGCCCTCGTCCTGTGTGAGCCACCTGTCATATCTGAGCCACCGCTGTCCCCCACGGCTGTGCCCCTGACCCTTTCACTCTTGGTCTCCTGAATTAACTTCTCTCTTCACCAAACCTGTTTCCACTGTGAACTAGATCACAAAGGACGCCATCATCATCCTGCATGCAACGCCCGTTCACTGGCTTTCCTGGCCACTGTGATCCAGTTGAGCAGCTTCAGCTTCCTGGATCCATTCCCACCTCCACCCTCAGGGGTATCATTCATAATTTTGCTCCACATTGCCATCTCTGCGGCAGCCATTGTACATACCCATCTCTTGCTGTTTGCTCACTTCGGAGCTGCCAGGCATGTGCCCCCAGCGACCTGAAAAGATGCACCCTTCCCCCCACCTCTGCCATCTCTAGCCTTTCTCAAAGACTCTCCCGGACTTTTACCTTCATTGTGTCAGCCCCCAGCAGACTCTCAGAGCAGCTGCATTGCAGGCAGCCATGCAATCGTGCTGTCTACCTGATGCAGTCTTGTTGCTCCTTTGATGTATGAGCTCCTCAAGGTGAGTCAGAGACCATACCTGACTCTGACCCAACATCGTCTCTCCAGCGCTCAGTGCCGGGGCTTGCCTGCACAAGGCCACCACGTACCACCCTTCTACATAGCCTCACATCACACACAGCCAGGTTAGGAAGCAGACTTTGGAGAATGAGGCCTTGGCTCAAGTTTCTCTCCCAAATGAAGGAATTCCTTTCAAATCACGGCCTTCTCTAATTTCTGCTCTCCTTTCTTCTGTCCTTTCTAAAACAAGACTTCTGATCCAATTTACTATTACGATTCACTTGGTTTTCACTGTCAGAAATGCCATCAAATAGAGATTTCCAAATGAGCACTGATGTGGAGTTACTGATACCTGAAACCAAGAATAGAACTCTTTCCTATCCCACCCCACCCCCTCCTCCACCTCGCCATGCTGGGTATGTAATTTAGACGAACTGCCAGACTCTATCACCTATTAATTTTTGTGACCTGGAGGGAAGTTATCCAGGTCCCACAAAGCTAAGGCTCTTCTTTCTAAAGTGGGGTAGGGAGGTGTTAGTCATAACTTCACTGGGGGACCGTGAAGGGAAAGCTACGTAATGGAGTCTGGAAAGGCTCCCTCAGTCGCAAATAGATTTCAGCATATGTAGCCATGTCTGTCTGTGCCTATGCCATCTCATCTAGCTTTACTGTCTTTGTGAACTCTAGATTTAGAAAGAGAAAATCTAATATACATGGAATTTTAGAAGTGTAATCTCTCATAAAAAGACCTGTGTCTGGAAGCCATGCCTGTTTCCAGATACCCAAGCTAATCCAGAAAAACCTTCCAGATACCTAGCAGTTCCTTAAGTTCTGGTGAAACGAGTGTCTTGTTACAGTAATGTATCTCTGGCCTTGAGTGTGTGCAGGGAGGTTTTATAGTTTACATTCCATTACTCAGAATGATTAAAGACTTCTATATTAAGAACTCTCAGAACTACCACATTTAAGCTGTCACAACTCCCTATCATTTTTTTTTGACACCACATTTTGGTATCAAGTTAGTACTAGGACTGAGTTGGACTGTGTTTATTCATTTGTTTAGATAGTACTAGGGTTTTCAACTCAGGGCCTTGTACTTGCCAGGTAGGTACTCTACCACTTGAGCCACACCTCCTGTCCTTTTCTGCTTTAATTATTTTTCAGGTAAGGTTTCATATTTTCCTCCAGGGCTAGCCTCAGAGTGTGACCCTCATATCTATGCCTTCCAAGCAGCAAGGATGACAGGGACATGTCATCATGCCTGTTTTGTGTGATGAAATGGGTTGGGGTTTTTTTTGCTAACTTTTTCCCCAGGATGGCATCCCAATTTGTGCCTTCCAAGTAACAAGGATTACAGGAGTGAACCACTGCACCCAGCAGTACAAAGTTACTTTTACAAACTACAATTGGTTGTGACCAAGACCCCTGACATTACAGCCCTAGTTTTTGGCAGCTACAAAATCATTTTAACCTATTTTTGCGGGTTAGTGATGAAAGTAACTGGTCTTGTGAAATGTCTGTGCACAAGGGCTGACTGCTGCACCCCAAACCCATGTCTGAAGTGAATCCACAGCCCTCAGCACTAGAGCCCTCTCTAGCAAGCAAAACACTCTGCTACCATAGTCTCCTTATAAAGGAGCAATGAAGTGGAAATTTAACAGTAAATTTCAAGAGTCATCTAGTAGAAAGTGTGCCAATTATGGTACAGATCAAAGTGGTTTTTAAAATAAAAGGCTTATGTTGGAGCTTTGATAATTGGAATTTTACACTTGGAATGGATCTACAAGTCTAATGCTTTCTGTGCTTGGAGTTTATTTTTAGCATAATAACTGGAACTTGCTGTGAAATCTGTACAAATGGAGAAGACAATAGCCAATATTTCAGGGCTAGCACACCTACTGAGTCCGTGGGTCACCTTGGGTGATATGTGTGCATTTTTTTTCCTCAGAGACATTAAAGATATGGATTTGAGGGAAATGAGTGTTCTACTGTAATCAGCCTAATAGCATTCACGGCCTGAAATGTCTGTGTGTTTTTTACAGCAGGAAGCCTCATTAATACCACTTTCAACATTCCTACTTATTAGAAAATAATATTTTCCTTCTAATACATGTAAAATGAGATTAAGATTCTTCAAATGCTACATGCTTGATAATATAATCAGGTTACTCCAATCAGTTACACACTGTGGGCCTTCATCCACACCAATGAATCTAAAGCAGAATGTGACAAATATTTATGTTATCCAATAGCTTTTAAACTCTCTCCTGCTATGAAAACTCTCCTTGAAACAGTGAAGTTTGACCATCTTTGTTTTATGTCAATCTACCAAATAATGGACTGAACACTACCATCTGTTATTTACATTCACAATCTCAGTCAAATTCTAAAATTATGCTGGTTTAGACAGTAATAAATGTTTTTAATCCAAAGTGGCATGAAGTTTAAATACAAAAGTCAGTCGTTGGATTATAATTATGGAACCGAGAGGTTCCTTACATGTTTATCTCCAGGAAAAGTGACCACAACTTTAGAGATCATTTTTACGAATGCATTCTGCATACCGGTTTTCCATTTTAATCAGTTTATGATTTAAAATACACACATCCGGAAAACCTACGTGAGCTACTTTTAGACACAAGTTTAGTGATAATGTGCCAAAGACAGCGGGAGAGATTCCTTTCATATCATAATTCAAGCTTTGAAAAAGCCTTCTTGACAGCAATATGGCAAATCATGTCCTTGACTGATACATGATAAAAAAAAACAAGTGAATTGCTTGATGAGATACATATGCACATATAAACACGTTACATATGCATATACATGTATATGTGTGTGCATGAAAATTCATTACTGAGTTGGTACCATTGTATGAAAGTCCCAAAGGACAAAACAGGAATCCAGGGAGGAAAGCAGGAACCCCAAGCCCCATGTTTGTTGTGAGGGTTTCTCCCAGGACCTTCTACTTCAAGCTGCATCTCTGATCATTGCATAAAGTATATAAGACAAGGTGAGAAAAACCCATAAAACCCATAAAAACCCATAAAACCCAAAAAGGTTAAGGGGCTAATAGAAGAAAAACAACATACAGTTGAAACCCAAAACAGTGTGTGTGTGCGTGTGTGTGTGTGTGTGTGTGTGTGTGTGTGTGTGTGTGTGTGTGTGTGTGTGTGTGTGTGTGTGTGTGTGTGTGTGTGTGTGTGTGTGTGTGTGTGTGTTGTATCCCAAATGACTGATCACTATTAAAAATGAAAAACAACCGGGCACTGGTGGCTCATGCCTGTAATCCTAGCTACTCAGGAGGTTGAGATCTGAGGATCGAGGTTCAAAGCCAGCCCAGGCAGGAAACTCTGTGAGACTCTTATCTCCAATAAACCACTAGAAAACCGAAGTGGCACTGTGGCTCAAATGGTAGAGTGCTCGCCTTGAGCTGAAGAGCTGAGGGACAGCACCCAGGCCCAGAGTTCAAGCCCCACGACCAACGAAAAAAAAAACAAACAACTAAAAATGGATACATAGAAACTTTATTTTCTTAGCTTTGGTCTTGACTAAGAGGAAGGAAGAAAATTACCTATGAGAATCCATTAGCTTAAGCTTGAAGTTATAGTAGCCATATTGTCCTAGTTCGCTACTTTTTAAAAGCACCTATGAGTTAAATTTAAAGTAGTTTCCACTTGAGGTCTCCAGGTGAATTTCTGAAGGGAAAGAACATCTTCTCTAACAGGTACAATCTAGACTTCAAAGGATGCTCTGGCAAAGCTACAAGGAAAAGGAACAGCTCTGTGCTTACAAGCAAAATACTACATAATGGATGATAGCAAGCAAACCCACAGACTGCAGGAGCAGCATTTAAACACAATGCTGAAATTACTGCACGCAGAATTATGTATCCTCTTGTATCATAAACACACACACACCTTCTATTTTGTAGGGTTAGGCAGCCAACCCAGGGACTCACCCATTTGAGGCAAGCACTTTACCAGTGAGCTACATCCCCAGATATACATTTACATACATTAAAAAAGAACCGAAGCCTGGCACCGGTAGCTCACACCTGTCATCCTAGCTATTCAGAAGGCTGAGATCTGAGGATCACTGTTCAAAGCCAGCCCAGGCAGGATAGTCCATGAGACTCATCTCCAATTAACCACCAGAAAACCAGAAATGGTGCTGTGGCTCATGGTAGAGTGCTAGCCTCGACCACAAAGCAGCTCAGGTACAGCTTCCAGACCCCCAACTGACAAAAAATAAGTAAAAAGAACCTCAGATCAAGGAGCAACAATTGTTTTTTAAGATCAAGAAAAGTTGAAAAACAGAGAGCTTTTGGAAATAGGACAAAGAAATTTAAAAAGTGAAAAAAAAGAGTATGTACTATTACTTGACTACAAGTGAATGACATTCCGAGAAGCCAGAAGACAGAAAAATATCTTACTATGATAAGAGAAATTAACTGTGAATCTAGAATTATGAAACCAGCAAAAATACATATATTAAAACAAAGACATAATAAAAGCTATTTTTCAGACAAAATCATAAATCCCGAAGGGATATTTCAATACAAAGAAAATGATACTAGAGAAAGTCTGTGATGAGAGAAAAACAGTTTGCAAAGACAAGAGGTTCTTTTGCTTGTTGCTGTTTTTGTTTTCTTTTCCTTTTGTCTTGTTTGTTTGCTTATCTGTCTTTGAGAAGGTAAGGGGTAGGCACGAAATGGTGGGACAAAGGGTGGTACTAACTAGACACTATGTTGAAAATGAACTATACAACTTGTGGGGGGAGATGGGAAGGAAAAACGGGGAGAGAGCGAGGGAAAGGGTGACACTGTCCAAAAAGAAAAGTACTCTTCACCTGACCAATGTATCTATAACCCTTCTGTACATCACCTTTGTAATAAGAAAAAAAACAATTATGAGGCTGGGAAGGTGGATTAGTGGTAGAGAGCTTGCCTAGCATGAATGAAGCCCTGTACCACATAAACAGAAAAAGCAGGAAGTGGCTTGTGGCTCAAGTGGTGGAGCACTTGCCTTGAGCACAGAGAGGCTCAGGGAATGGAGCCCAGGCCCTGAGTTCAAGCCCCAGGACCAGCAAAAAATTAAAAATAAAAAATTCATGAAGAAAAAAGTTTAAAATATCACTTAAAATCACAATAAAGGAAAGCAACAGCTATTAAAAATACTAATCATGATAATTTGAAAGAATTAAGAGTATTCTCAGCTCATTTCCAGAGCTGTTGAGACAAAATCATAAATCCCAATACAAAGACAATGATGCTAGAGAAAGTCTGTGATATGAGAAAAACAGTTTGCAAAGACAAGAGGTTTTTTGTTTCTTGTTGTTTCTGTTTCTTTTCCTTTTGTCTTGTTTGTTTGCTTATCTGTCTTTGAGAAGGTATGGGGTAGGCACAGAAATGATGGCCTGTGAGAAAGAAGGCGTGATGTCCGACAATTTTCTTAGGCCAACATGCTTCCAGCACCATCCCTTCACTCCACCATGGTGAAGAGATGAAGACTTCCTACAGACTGCCTCAGAAAGTTGCTTACCAAGGGCTACGTGCCCTGGGAGAGAACCTATTGCTTCAGACCTCAATCCCTCTCCATATTCCTCATGTACATGTAGTATAGATGAAATAAAACAGTGGTAGAGTAACACAGAAATTATTAGAATCATTCTTACTTCAGTTTGATGATGAAGCCGTAGATACACATGTACTATATAGTTATTACACACACACACCCCAAAAAAAACTGTTCCTGGGAACAATCAATTGGTATTCATCTAAGACACAGCCAGTTTTTATTAAAACTAACTTTAATGCATTCTGTGCTTGGAAATATTTTTTACTACCACTTGGAAACTCTTTGCTGCATTGTTGATTTTCAGAGAAAATTAGAAAAATCTCTGAAGAAAATTCTCTAAAGAATATGTGCTCATTTCCACATCAAATTCAGTATCAATGATCACCCTAATTATATATCTAGTTTTCCCAAATGTCAGGAGTTAAGTTATAAATAAGAATCAATCCATCTTCAAAACATCAAGGAGCAGGATGGAAATTCAGAACAGAATTCTTAGTAAGGACACATACTCAAATTCATAGTTCCAGTTTTCTCATAACTTTTCATCAGCTACTATGAAAGATTTTACTTATAAATTATTTGTCCTAGCAATTATTTACTTCTACCCTTCTAATTTTATAGAAGTATGTATTACTAGAAACACAAAATAAAGTTCTTGTAAGACAAAAAGGATTACCTGATTTGGAACCCAGGGAAAATATTCCATCTTCATTTCCTCTAAATATTGAATATTCAATACTGTCCTGGATTGAATCAGAAACAAAAGCCTCTACAGTCACAACAGAAGTACCTGTAAAATTAGGTTTCAAAACATGAATGTTTTTAGAGAGAGAAAATTTCATAGAAAAGCAAGAGCAAATACAATCATTATTACTACACTATATTTTCATTAAGTTATTCATTGAAATAGTTATTACCTTTGTAAGCCAGATCCCACACTAAGTGCTCACAGTAGGTACACACTGGGATGACAATCAACCATTAACCAAATACCCAATCAAGGCAGAGTTCAAACTGCTAAGGTCTGAGAAACAGGTTGCATGATAGAAGGGTATTACACCTTTGTGTTTCTTTCTTTCTTTTTTCTTTTTCTGTTTTTTTTTTTGGGGGGGGTCGGTCATGGGATTTGACCTCTGGGCCTAGGTGCTGTCCCTCAGCTCTTTAGCTCAAGGTGAGCACTCTACCACAACACCACTTCTGGCTTTTTCTGCTTATCTGCTTATCTGAGGAATCGAACCCAGGGACTCACGCATGCAAGGAAAGCACTCTACCACTGAGCTACCTTCCCAGCCAAACTTTGTGTTTCTAAGTGCAGCAATAGAGCACACTGGATATTGATGAAAATGAACTATACAACTCATGGGTGGAAATGGAGAGACAAGGGTATTATACAACCATAAAAGTATCCAGTAACCAGGAAGATACAACAATCACAAATACCCGCACCTGCCAGCAAAACACCCAAAAGAAGCAAACATTGACAACTAACTGATAGATCAACTGAACAGAAGATAACACAAAGAACAGATGACGTGAATGAATCTGTAGAACGTTGTATGTAGACGACATGCATGGAGTACGTTGAATACGCTTTTCCTCAAGGACACACAGAACTTTCTCCAGGATAGCTCACATGCTAGGTCACAAAGCAAATGCTAGTAAATTTAGCAAGACTGAAATCAGACCAAATATCTTTTCCAACCACAACAAAATGAAACTTGAAATCATTAGGAAAAGGAAAACTGGAAAATCCCCAAATATGTGAACAACCAATGCATCAACAAAGAAGTAAACAAGGAAATTAGAAAGAAACTATCTTGAGATGAAAACAAAAGGACCTCATCATGATTATTATGGGATGCAGCAAAGCAGTACAAAGGGGAAAGTTGTACATGGAAAACTACACTAAAAATGAAATAGCCAGGCGCCAATGGGTCACAGCTAGCTACTCAGAAGGCTGAGATCTGAGGATCACAGTTCAAAGTCAGGCAGGGCAGGAAAGCCTGTGAAACTCTTATCTCCAATTAACCACCAAAAAGCTGGTAGTGAAGCTGTGGCTCCAGTGGCAGAATACCAGCCTTGAGCACAAAAGCTGAGGGAACAGCTCTGAGGGCATGAGTTCAAGCCCCAGACCTTTCTGGGGCTTTTTCTGAGGACTTTTTTGCCCAGGGCTGGCTTCAAACCTTGATCCTCAGATCTTAACCTCCTGAGTAGCTATGTATGAGCCCCCAGCACCCAGCTCAATAGAGTTTTGAAATATTAACCCTGATTACATTTACCAACAAAACATAATGGTTTGGAACAGAGGGTTAGGCAGAATCACCATAAGGACACCATAAAAAGGCTCCCAGGATGGAAGCCTGGAGTGAGACACAAGGCTTAGCCACAGTGAGGAATGTGTGAACCAGAAGTAGGTGGTGAGCACTGGAGGTGCAGACAGTCCATGAAGCATAGTGGAGCCCAGCCTGGCAGTGAATGCCGGGGAAGCTCAGCTCCAGGAAATAGGATGACCGGCTGGGGATAGTCAACACTTGACTCATCTCCTGCTCTTAATTGCTTAGGATTAGCAAGCAACTTTCTGATTACCACTTGGCTTCCTGCATCTTTTCTTTTTTCTCTAGAAAAAGAAAACTGGTCATTTCAACAAGACTACTATAATCCACAGAGAAATCCTGCTTTAAAAAATAAACGTGAAAGCATCATGGTCTGTGCATACTTTCTAGCCTCCTTCATAAGGGCTTACAAGTACAGACATCTGGTCACCCTGGGGATGGAGCACCCAGCTATTTTAATAAACGAGGTCTTTGTCTGAGGCTTACATGTATAACTGGGATGATTCAAAGTTAAAACCTGCCTCAGGTGAGAAAAACCTGGTCTTGCCTCAGGTCTTCCATCTCCTGTGGAGCTACCTTTGAATCAGAAGACAGGTCATGAGATCCATATTATAAATGGCCGCCTAGACGGTACTCATTCCTATGAATGCCATTCCACCTATGAGACTGTCATGATAGGGGAAGGATGGACACTATTTGCTTTCTTCTTTTCCTCCTCATAAGAATTTATATGTGGGGCCAGGTGCCAGTGGCTCAAGCCTGTAATCCTAACTACTCAGGATGCTGAGATCTGAGGATTGTGGTTCAAAGCCAGCTCAAGCTGGAAAATGTGTGAGACTCTCTATCTCCAATAAACTACCAAAAAGCCAGAAGTGGCATTCTGGCTCAAGTGGTAGAGTGCTTAGGGTGCTAGCCTTGACCAAAAGAATCTCAAGGATAGAGCCCAGGTCCTGATTTCAAGCCCCATAACCAGCACAAAAGGAAAAAACAAAAAGAATGTATATGTTGAGCTGTATTTCAGAGCCAATGTCATCTATCTCCTTGGAAAGTATAACACTTATCTAGTTTTGGAGAGAAAAATAAACTGGATGATAAGGCTTTACAATTGTTTTGTCATGGCCATACAACTGTTTTGAAATTACTACTTACTCTGCTGAGAATGTATAACCCAGTTACTTTATAAACTGCAAGTAGGCATTTGAGATGGAGAAAAATAGCAATAATAGTAAATCCAGGTGATGATAAGAATTCTTTACAACTCAATTTAATTTTTACAGTACACCAGTGGCAAGTTTCATGTGTGTGCGTGTGCATGTGTGTGCACACGTTCAGTACTCAAGGCCTAGGCACTATTCCTTAGCTTTTTTACTCAAGGATGATGATGTTCTATCACTTGAGTGACAGCTTCACTTCCAGCAAATTAGAGATATGGACTGTTTGTCCAAGCTGGCTTTGAACTGTGATCTTCAGATCTCGATCTCCTAAGTAGCTGGGATTACAGGTAGAGCTACCAGCAGCCAGGGACAGGTCATTCTGTTTCCACTTTATGGGAAGAGAAGAACCTGCCTGTCCCTGTGCCATGCATGGAGCCACACAGAGCTCCCCCGAGCTGTACCAACCCCAGTCACAGTTCTGTACTCTAACATCTGGCCCTGCACATAGACAGTAGCAGCCAGAAGTCACTGGATCAACTGCCAAAGGGTCAAAAGAAGGGTTCTTTTTCCCCCCTCCAAAATACCAAGATCTCAGTAATTTACTTGACAATATTGTCTATTTTACTAGTTAGAGTGCCCCCATGTGTCATCGTGTTTTAATATTATTTCAACTTTTCCCAAGTTTGAGTGTTTACTTCAAATCAGGGTATAAACATCATATATCATTTCAGTTTTTCCAGAATAATAAAATTCACAGAAATATATGCATTTGTGAACAGCCTAGGCAGAGGAAACAATTGCTGGTTCATCAGAAGGGAAACAAGAGAAACCGAAGCTCGCTTCTAGAAGTTTCTTTACACGCTGTAGTAGGCTTGGACACTGTTGGCCACCAAGTGGCTTATCTTTAGCTTTGGTTTTATTTTGTTTTGGCTTACATTCAGGGTTTAAGCATTGTCCCTGAGGGTTTTTCCCCCTCAAAGCAAGCACTCTACCACTGCTCCACTTCCAGATTTTTGGTGGTTAATTGAAGGTTAAGTCTCACAAACGTTCCTGCCCCCACTGGCTTCTAACCACCATTCTCAGATCTCAGCATTATAACCATGAGCCACCAGTGCCTAGCTCTACCCTGAGCTTTTAACAGGACTCAACAAGATGGTTGAAGTCTCTCTAACCTAGATTCAAATTTGGGCGTGAGGGGGAGCAAGGGGACAGGGCTGGGCAGCAGTAGGAATAGGATGGACAGGGAGCTCCATGGACCACTCTTCTGGTCATCCTGCTGGCTGACCAGTCTCTGCCTATGGTTGACCGCAACTTCTAGGTACAAACACTCATGAATAAGTGAGTAATTCATTCTTACAGAGATTTTGCCTACTGAGACTTACTTTTAAATTGGAAACTGTAATTGACATTGTGATGGTTAATCTTGACCATCATCTTGACTAGGCTGAGAGAGGCCAGAAGGGATAAGTAAAATGCATGTCTGGGTATATCTGTGAAGGTGTTTCAGAGATTCTTGAGGTGTGTGTGTGGGGGAGAAAAACCCTAAATGTGAATGCCACCATTTCAAAGGAAAAAGCTCAAGAGAGTAGAGAGTAAGGGGTGGGATGGAAGGAGGGAAGACAGTCTGGGCATGGGCCTTTCCTCTCTAGTCCCTGGCCACCACGAGGCAAGCAGCCTCTACCACATGCACCCTCCACTCAGAAGTTTCCCACTGAATCTTCAAAAGCATTCCATCTATAGTACTGAACATTTAAAAAAATCAAAGCAGACAGAGTCTACAAACGACTTGAGGGGACACTCACCTGCCTCACAATTTTCCATCACAAATCCTTTATATACACGCTGGCTGAAGGAAACCTTTACAGCTTCTCCTTCCGTGTGAATGACCACAAGGCCGGTGGTTGCCCTGGCTGGGGCCCCATGATCGGTGACTCTTAACTGTAACCAGAGAGGAAAATGTTCTGAAGATGGATTTTGCCGAAGCGTAATTTCTCCTGTGTACGCGTCAATAGAAACCACTGACTGAGCATCAGCAAAACTAAAAGAGACAGTTCCATTGGGTCCCATGTCTGGATCATGGGCTCTCAAAAAAGCAATCGTTTGGTTTGTTGGCAACTGGGGTGAAAGGAAGATATCAAAAGGGTTCTGTTCCAAAATGGGGTCATTGTCGTTAGCATCAGTGACAGCTATGTTTACAGTTACTGTGGTGCTTCTTGAGCCCTGGATGCTACAGTCTCTGGCCACGGCTCGAAATGTATACTGAGATGTGGTTTCCCGGTCCAGAGTGAGGGTAGTTCTCAGAATGCCTGCTGCAGAATCAATGGTGAATGCACTGGAAGACTCGTCCATCAGAAAGTACTCTGTTTGCCCATTCCGGCCCAGGTCCCTATCCTTGGCTGACAGGACCAGAACCACAGTCCCTACTTGAGCATCTTCTCTCACGGAAGACTGGTAATACAGCAGAGGAAAGGAGGGGCTGTTGTCATTGTCATCCAAAACCCTGACTTGCAACTGCAGCACAGAGCTCCGAGGTGGACGCCCCAAGTCAGAGCAGAGGATGAGTAGCGTGAAATTACTGACTTGCTCCCTGTCCAAGGCATGTGTGGTCGACAGTTCCCCTGACATTTCATGAATAGCGAAGGAGTCATTGGTGTTCCCATCTGTTACAGAAAGCAATGAAAAATGTATTTGAATTGCAAAGGTGATATCTGTTTGCTAACATTATATATACAAATATGTTTATGAATATATATTCTTTAAAAATATTTCTTTCCTAAACCAGCCACAATGGCTCACTAGTTATTACAGAAGGCTGAGATCTAAAGGATCAAAGATTGAGGCCGGCCCCCTCACAACAGATTAGCAAGACCCATTGTTATTGAATAAAAGGTGGGGAGTAGATGGGAGAGAATGCTGAAAGGGGTAACACTAATCAAAATGTATTTTACTCACTAACTGACATGTTGAATTGAAACCCCTTAGGACTAAACGATAATAATAAATAAATAATAAATAAAAAGCTGGGTGTAGTAGTGGGCACCTTCATCTTAGCTATGCACCAGTGTAAATAGGAGAGCTGCAGTTCAGGTTGGCCTTATGCAAAAAATAACTAAAGCAAAAAGGCCTGGAGGCATGGCTCAAGTGGTAGAACACCTGTTTGGCAAGCCTAAGACCCTGAGTTCAAACCCAAGTACTGCTAAAAATTTATTTCCTGATTACTTTTATCTGCCAAGGGCCATTTAAATATTAATGACATCACTCTTCATCCATACAAAATTATCAAAATAGGCAGACAATGAGAATACGTGGGTCTGTCCTGCCAAATGATTTTGAGGGTCTTATATGGTCCCCTACAAGGATAAAGGAATGAAATATTATTTTAAGGAATTAAAAACAAGATACAGTCAAGCACTGTAATACAGCTCACACCTATAATCTTAGCAGGTCAGGAGGCTGAGATCTGAGGATCACAGTTTGAAGCAAGCCTAGACAGGAAAGGCTATCACACTAGAACTGTGTCTCAAGTCATAGCCTTGAGGGCTTTCCTCCTCCTTCTTTTTATTTTATTGTATTTTTGCAGTGCGAGGCAAGGACTCGCCACCAAGCTCTATAGCATGCCCAGTCTTTTTGTTTTTATTTTATTTTTGAGACAAGGTCTCATCACTACCTTTGCCCAGGCTGACCTAGACATTCAATCCTCCTGCTTCTACCTTCTAGGATTACAGGCCCAGCTTTAGGCTGGACGCTGGTGGCTCATGCCTGCAATCCTAGCTACTCAGAAGGCTGATCCCTGCGAATCCCCAGGCTGAAAAGTCCAGATGACTCTCATCTCCAATTAACTGCCAGAAAACTGGAAGTGGAGTTGTGGCTCGAAGTTGTAGAGTGCTAGTCTTGAGCAAAAGAGCTCAGGGATAGTGCCGAGGCCATGAGTTCAAGCCCCATGACCAACAAACAAACAAACAAACATGGAGGGCAGTGGTTCAGAATGTCTGAATTCAGCAGAGGTAGTGAGGATGCCCATAGTGCCATCAGCTCTTACTGCATGTGCATTTCATAGGGAAATAAAACAGATACCCAATATAGAAGAATGACCATATACCGTATATCAACCCAGTCTGCATCCTAGAGGGAATTTTAATTTAAAGATACTTACGTATTATGTGATATCTGACAGTTCCATTATTGCCAGCATCCTGATCAGAGGCCCAAACAGTATAGATAGTCTCTGGCTCTCGGTTCTCTAGAACCTCGATGTCATGGTCAGGGACAATAAATTCCGGGGCGTGGTCATTTTCATCTTCAACAGTGCAAAGAATTGTTGTGGTGCTAGATAGTTCAGGGGCTCCCCTATCCCGCACAAGCACTGGCATGGGACACAAAGAAGACAGATGGGTTGTGGCCATTAACTCACCTGGAAACTATGTCGTGTTAACTAAACAGCGTCAGATTAAACTAATGGAGTGGCTTGGATCAATAACAGCTCATTTAAAGACACCCTACTGAACTGTAAAATTTACATTGCTGATCTTCCTAATCTTTAGCACTTGGAGGGTTGGGGTGGGGGGAAATAGGGAAAGAGGTTGGGGTGAGAACAGGAGTAGGGGTAGGAATCCCTTACCTAGAAGGGTAAAAACTTGCTGAATTTCTCTGTCCAGTATGGTGGCTGTCACCACCTCTCCACTGTCAGGATTGATCTTGAAAAGCCCAGAGGTAGCACCTGGCATGATTTCAAACTGAAGTTGGGAGTTGATTCCTTAAAAAAAAGGGGGGGAGCAGGGGAAGAGAAATTCACAACCATCCCTTCGGATAATGTGACCAATTTCTTACTCATTTCCCCTTGAACATGTTCCTTTTCCATAGATGAGAGAGGCAGGATCCCTAATCAGCCTTCAAATCAAGGTAAGAGAAACATCTCATTGGCTGTGCTTGCAAAATAAAGACCTCTAAGCTGCACTGAGTGACTTTTCAAAAGTCTTCTGAGACCTCCCCACAGTGAATGCTTGGGATTTTTTCCTTCCCATAATTTTTTCTTACGAGTATGCAACCCTACAACATATTCCTAATTATTCCTTCTAACACCCCTGATTGCTATTTAATGACATAATTGTAAACTTGGGGGACACATGACAGTGTCTGTAGACTGACCTACTATTTAGAAGGTTGTACTCAGCTAAAGGATTCTGTTTATGCCCTGCCCCTGTAGGCAAACCCACAGAGACGCTTACACAGTGATTCTTGCTTTTTCTTTTTTCTTTTTAACTTTGTAGTGAGTCTCTTATCTAGAGTGAGAAATGACTTCACATTTTGAAAATAATTCTTCCCATAATTCTCCCCATATTTTTGTGGTTTCAATCAGTGACTCGCTTCTTCCTCCTCACACCCTTGTAACCCTCCAGGAAAAAAAAAAAAAAGGAAAGAAAAGAAAAAAAAAACATGACATCCTCATACTTGAGAAGTAGGAAAGTAAAAAATGAATTAGATTTAGTCTAATTCCATCAGTTGGCTAAGCCAAATGGAAATCTGGATCTGAAGACATTTTGTGATATCCTGAGGACATATTCTGCTGAAGAATGTGAGTGTTCCAACACATGTGCTTGTGTGTGTACATATACCCATATACCTGCTCCTAGATCGACCACTTGCACCCTCTGACTTCTTCTTGATGCCCTTCAAAGCCCTTTTCCTCCATTTTTTTCTTTCCTATCCAGTTCAGGACCATGAGCTTTCGCTTCAGCAACCTTGCTTCTTTACTTAGGTCCTGTGGCTTTTTGCCAAATATGGATGTCCAGCAAAGACTCAGCTCAGAGAAACTTCACAACTATCCCTTTGGATATTGAGACCAATTTCTTACATCTCTCTGTTCTCCTTAATTGTCCAACAGATCTTGAGACTGAAAAATGTCACAACAAAACAGATGGAGACCACTGAAATGTCACTGTCATCTGGCAACTTTTCCCTGTCCATTCAAGTCACTCACAAGTCACTTCCTTTGTACTTCAAAGAAATGGGGCATTGGGAAAGAACTCTTATAGCCTTCTCCATCGGTCATTAACTCCATCTCTGTTGTGCCATCTCTAATACAAAAATAATTCTTTAACGACTCTCTCGAAATTTTCCTGTGAATTCCATCAATCTCTATCCTAAAATTTTTTCAATTCAATTATATTTTTCTCTAGCTGTAATGACTAATGGTTTTCCCCCTTCTCTTTTTGGCTCAAATCATAGAAACCTAGCACACTCCAAAAATTTATCTAATAGGACAGCTCATTTATCCTCTACTTGATGACCTCATGAAACTTGGAAGTAATGAGTTAGATATCTTAGACATGTATGTCAGACCAGAGAATGGCGAACTATAGATCACTGGCCCGATCTGACCCCTTCCTTGTTCATGTAAAGGTTTTGAAACACAGTCACTTTCTCATGGCTGTAGTCTTGCTGCAATGTTAGAGTTCATTAAGAGAGACTAGAGAAAGACGGAAAGAACCTAAATACTTTCCCAGGAAATAAAAGCTTACAAAAAAAGTCTGTCCTAGAGAAAGGAACAGGAATTAAAGGAGGTAAACTGGACTCACTTCATAAAACACCTAGCTAGTAAGCTAATAAAAAGACAAGACTAGCTGGGTACCGATGGCTACACCTGTAATCCTAGCTACTCAGGAGGCTGAGATCTGAGGATCAAAGCTCAAAGCCAGCCCAGACAGAAAAGTTTGGAAGACTGAACTCCACAAAAACCTCCAAAAAAACCCAAAAATCAAAACAAAAACTGTAAGTGGAGCTATGGACCAAGTGGTAGAACCCTAGCCTTCAGCATAAAAAGCTCAGGGATAGCATCTAGGCCCTGAGTTCAAGCCCCAGAACTGACATTTTTTTTAAAAAAAAAAACAAAACTTTGCTCCCCCTAACTTTTATAAAATACAATTGAGAATTACTAAAGAATTCTAATTCTAACTAGGGGAGAAGGCTCTTTCCAGATTAAAGTTTGGAAAGAACATCTTATTAGATAAAGAATTCATCAACTACAAAATGCCTGTACCCTTAGGCAATCTAAAACAAAAAGGATTGTGCATGGGTGTTGGAAGGAATGCACACATGAAGGAATCTGAAATGAAGCAAGTCACGTCCTTGCTTTGCTCTCCCAGATCCTTTGGTCCAAAGTATCTATTGAGCTCTGATATCAAACCTTGCATTATCTTAAGGATCTGTGATAAAAATAGATAAAATGTCCTGAATCCAGGAGTTTATAATCTAGAGAGGAGACAGACTAATAAACAAATACATGGTAATAATACAATGTATTTAATGCAGTAAGGGTATAGACCAAAGGGTTAACAGGGAATGTCGTCTGAGTGAGTGAAGTCGTGATTGGTCTTTCTTCTTTTTTTCTTTTAGTATTTCTGTAAATAACTTATAGGAGAAATTTACATAAAGATGGTCAATCAAATCTCAGGGACAGGTAAGCAGGACAGTACTAAGGGTTGGCAGAAGTACTAATTAGGTGGTGAGTACTAGACTCGGTAGCCTAAGTAGGTGGTACCTTCCATTAGCATGCCCTTGTAACTTTCTCTCGCAAAGTCCCATGACTTCAAATTGGAAGATTCAAGTTTTGGAATGCGCAATGGTCTGGCCTACCTCTAAATTCCTCCGGTAAGACCTGGGTAAAAATCAGTTATTAGAACGGGGCACAAAGTAAGATTGATCTGTGCCTCCATCTGGTGGATCTTCCCACGTACCCTGGGTTATGTTGAATCTAAAACTGGGGAAATGGTGCTGGTGAAGAACCAGAGGGCTTTTCAGCGAGTACCTACTAAGTACACACAGAGAGTCGATGGATATTTTTGCCAAGTACAGTGTCTACTAAAGTGAACATTCTTACAAATGTCCATGCATGAGGTGTTTTACCTTTCATATCCCTTGATCCAAATACAAAGAAGTCTCCCTTGAAGAGTGAACAGAATGGTACTTCTTTTGTTTTGTTTTGCCCATGCAGATAAAGCCATGAGACTCAAAAGCCAAAGTGCAAAGATCACTTATCTAAGACACCTGTTCCCCATATTTTGCACTTCCGAAATTAGAAGCTTCTTATATTTTAAACTTAATGAATTTAATTGGCTGCAAGTATAGGTTTGGAGGGTTCCAGGGTACATCCAGCACAGAGACAGATTTTCTAGGAATGAGATGTAGTTCATTCAGGTAAGGGAATACATTTCTAGGAGACAAGAATCACATTCTTTATTTCTACATGACAATATACTGGTAAGATATTTTGTTTTTTTGTTTTTTTTAAGATATTTTGTAAACACCACTGTGGAGCAAACATTTCAGCCCCATGACTCACTGGGTACCCCTCCTGCCAGGGAGCCAGGGAGAGATGTTTCAGGAATAGATCTTTGCTCACTCACAATGGAGCTTTTGTTGGGGGACACTGAATGCTGGGGCAGTTTTAATACCCCAGTTAAAATCTGGTAGTTCACTCCCCCTTTAATACAAGAAGAAACTTCTGCGAGAATTAGTGTGACTCATACATCATAAACATTTGTGCTCACATCCCCATGGGCTTTGAATGCCAAACACTCCACGCCTACATTAAAAAAAAACTGCATTGTAGAATGTTAGAAAACATATGTGGAGCTCTCTGCTCTTGAGTAATGCTGTAGTATTTTTTTAAAATACATACTATAAAGTAAACCATTCATAAATTCCAACACGATGCCAATTATGTTAAAATCTTGACTACGTCACCTAATTCACATGCATAATCCTATTTCATTGTTTTAACCTACTAAGGAAAAACAAGGAGACTGCAGGAAAACATATTCAATAGCACATGTATTTATATAACCACCTGCTTAACAGATCTGGCCTCACTGAAAACATTGAAATTTCCAGTAAACCCAAAGCATGTAGAAAGCTCGTAGGAGTGCATGAGACTCAAGATGTCAAGGTATACTGCAGAGATCCACTGAAGCAAAGGGGCACAAACAACAATGTTGCATCTTAATTTAGGGTTGTGACCATCATCTCTATTATAACATGCCTTCAATCTAGTTATAATGAACAGGTTGCAGACAGCCCATTCCAAAACGGCATTCAGGCTAGGCATCTTGACCATAAAAACTCAGAAGAGTATATTTATAGTAATCATCTTTAGTTAATACATGCAAACATTTGAGAGCAATTCTTAAATGATGCGAGTGGATTCCATTGTAAAAATAAAAAGTAAAATCGATAAAGTTGTCCCTGGCAACAGGCACTGTTACATAATTGTTAAAGTGCACGGCGTCGGAAATGTTCGTTATGTACAGCCCAACAGAGCACATCCAAATAGAACTTTACTGCATGGGAAACATAAAGTTTATATATGTTCTCCATTGTTTCCAATGCTCTGACAACGAATAGTGGCAGAAATGTGCTAAACAAATTCTCTAAGCACAGATGGGGGTGGGGGGGTGGAGGAGAAGGAACATGGTTAGCTCACTCCAGCCCCCTGTCTTTCTTTGGGAAAGGAAGATAAACTCTTTGATCATACTGCCCCTCTCTGGCCAAAAGAGGAAAAGCTAGGCTATCTCTCATGCAATTTCCTGTCACACGCATTTTATTAAAATGATGCTCTTTATCAGAAATGTAAGGCTGGCAAAAATCATATAATTTAGTATGGATTGAAATCTGTTATTTTTTTGATAAACAATCTAAGGTGGATGGTGCTATTATTGCTATAAAACATATGTTACAATTTTTAAAAGAACAAAATAATATTCTAAAATATAGTGTTGCTTACTATAGGAAAAAGTAAATTTAAAAGTCACTGGCTTATTAAACTATATTAGTTCTGATGGAAAAACTCAGAATATGATGTTAATAGGAAACACTGCACTATAATGGTAAAAAATTATAGAAAAACACTGCACTATAATTTTTTTTTACCATTATGTGGCTTAAAATAAAACAGAATATTGTTAATATTACTGAAACTTAAATGCCAGAAGAGATTTGAAGACATCAAAGAGCAAGTCTATGAAATTTATAAAATTCTATCCAGAGTAACTGTTCACTCCAACATTGTTATCTGTATTCAGAGTTGATAGAAATTATAACAGTTGCAACAGTCATGAAGGAAGTTGATCTGAGCTCTGTAAATGTAATAATTCATTCATTCTCATAATAGAATGCCAATTAAACACTACTGTCATCTACATTTCACATCTATCAGAGGAACACAGAAGATTAGTAGTCTGTTCAAGGATACACAGCTTGAGTAAGAGTTCTAGGATTCTAGCTAATAATAAAATCACCAGTGCTAAATAAAAGCATGCATTTTTATGTGTTTGGGCATGTATGCAAAATACTGGAAATCTGGATAAGTAGCAACTGTTTGTGGGGGTTCATTTCCCCTCAGTTTCCCTATCTCTTAATTACCTGAATCTCTGTCCTCAGCTTCAACCCTTGTGACAAACGCTCCTGGACTTTGATTTTCTTTAACAGAAGCTTCATACAGCGGCTGCATGAACAGCGGGGCCTGGTCATTCACATCAAGAACAGTCACAGTCACTATCTGAGAGGAGGACAGCGCTGGTGTGCCACCATCCCGGGCCATGATGGTCAGGATATACTGAGTTCTGATTTCATAATCCAAAGGACAAGCTGTAGTCAGTAGGCCTGTTTTGAGAAACAAGAGATCCATATGTTATAAATACAATTAGATTAGTTGGGTCTGTTCTAATCTATGTCTAACTTACTTGAACTTGTTCAAAACGCAGAACTTTCTTTTGTCAAAGAATGAATCATAAAATAAGAATAACATGCTGAATTAAATTTAAATTCCTACGTTATCTATAGTAAAGAATGAATACTCTCAGTCAGGTGCCAGTGACTCAAGCCCACAATCCTAGTGACTCAGGAGACTGAGATCTGAGAACTAAGGTGTGAAAACAATCCAGGAAGACAAACCCGAGAGACTCTTACACTCAATTAGCAAAACAAAACAAAACAAAACAAAACCCTAAGAATAGGGGAGTGGCTCAGGTGGTAGAGCACCAGCCAGTAGTGAAAAAGCCAAGCTAGAACACCAAGGTCCTGAGCTCAATTCCTAGGTATATAGTATGGGCACAAAGAATGTTAACAATTTTAGTCAAAAAAATCAGTTTAAAATATAAATCAAATTGGTCCTCTACTACTGCCTAATGAGAACACTCCATTGAAACAATCACCTAACACTTTCCTCACTTTAAAAGACACCTATACTAAATATGCACACACATGTGTGTTTATATATACATAAATATACTCTGTATACTGTATATAGGTCACATGACATATTTTGAAATAACTAAGTGATAAAAATTAGAGTATAATGATATTAATTTAGTTTTTGTTTTCCTTTTGTTGATAAGTTTGAATTCAGTCTTGCACCCAGCTTGCTTGCTCAACTGATGCTCTACCACTTGAGTAGTCAGGCCTCTAGTCTAGCTTTATACTAGTTATTGGGGATGGGATCTTACAGACTTTTCAAGCTGGGCTGGCGTGGAACTACAATTTTCTGTGTCTCAGATTCTTGAGTAGCTGGGATTGCAAGTGTAAGCCACCAGTGCCCAGCAAAACAGTTGATTTTTGCTCAAGAATTCTTCTTATTTTTGCTACAAAGTTCTTATAAGAAATTCTTCTCTTTACTCTGAGCAAACTGCCTTTTGCTTTATTAACAATAAAAAGTAGGAATGTTATAATGTAGAAAATAAAATTCATACATAAACCAAGGTCTGTCCTGCTGCCATTGAGGTACCTAAACCACATAAATGCTGTACCACACAGCTGTGACATGATTCCAAAATCTTATTTTTCTTTTGGGATTGATTGCTTCTCTCCTCCTCGAAGAACTTGCCCTCAAATAATTAAAGAGCTTTATTAAATCAGATTTTACGAAACAGTTTTTCAATAATTAACCACCCCTTTATCCGTCACAGCCATTGCTGATGGAAAATTCAGTATGTCTTCTTTATAAGAACAAGAGACTTTTAAGGGGGGGAGTGAATCTGTCTCATGTGAATGCTGTTAGTGATGGTCATTTTATGCCTTTGGAAAAAATACCTCAACCACAGCTACTGTGATTGCTCAAGATTCATGTACCTACATTACTGAGGCACAATTCTAATTTTATTCATTGTCATTAGCAATCCCAACTAAACCTTCCTTAGCCACCTCAGAAAACACTGGGAGGCTTGCTGAATGGGCCCTTGGAGAACTGTGGTTCTTATGGAAGGCAGCAGCTGGGTCTGGACTGTCTCTCTGTCAGTGGGGTGCTGTGGTAGCCATGCTCGCCTCAGAGTGGAACCATATGGACAGGACTTAATGAATATTTTGATGAAATTTTCCAACAGAATAGAGCCAGGCCATAATCATGGCTTCTAAATCCTCCACACTCACAGTTCCATTCCAAATAATGCTCTTATTAACAACTGAGTCAAGCAGTAGACATTTGAGAATTTTTTTCCAAAGGCTCACATCAGGATGACTTTACTTTTCAGAAAACAAGACTGAGGTTCATTAAATTTTCAATATCCTCTGGCAATCAAGTGGAGAATGGTCATTGCCAAATTCACAAGACTCATATTTTGAACGTATTCTTTCCTCAAGTCACATAAAAACTTCTCGCAAAGATTATCTGGAAAACCTGGTGAGAGCCAGACAACTGAAGTGATCAGGAATGACAACTCTGCATTCAATTCCCAGAAAAAAAAAAAAAGAGAAGAGAACAAAAGAAAAGAAAGAAAAGAAAAGAAAAGAAAGAAATGTTTCTGCAAAAAGCAGAATGTCACGGCTGGTGTGAAAGCAAGGTCCTTAATGACCAAATGAATGTAACCATTAAAATACGTGACTCCCAGGCCCAGAGTTCAAGCCCCACGACCGACAGACAAATAAATAAATAAATAAATAAATAAATAAATAAATAATAAAATACATGACTTACTTCCAACTACAAACAGTATTTGTTTGCTTAATGTAGAGATTCTGTCTCAAAAAGCCCCCTTAAATAATGCTGTGGCTGTGTCATGGCCCTACCTTGACTTAGCTTTGCCACCGTGGCCAACTACAAGGACCCAGATTGAGGCAAAGAAGCTTGCTACTCTATATATCTAGACCATGAGAGGACAGCAAGCTAACTATATTTGCTTTCCAAAGACACTCTTTTTACATATATATAGTATATATATATGTAAATATATACATATATATAGTATATATAAAAAGATATGATATATCATATATACATATGTGATACATTATACATATATGCACACATATATGTTAAGCAGCATAACAAGACAAAATTTTTTACATCAAAGTACATATACATCCTAAGAACTAGCATTTTTAAGAGAAGAAAATAAAAAGGAAAACTGTAAGCAAGTACTGACTACAAGTGACAGAAAAAGAAAAAAAAAGACACCCAAATCAGAAAAAAAAAATTATCCCAGTTTTAAGAACACATAAGTGTGTGGGCATGTGGGGGGGGAGGGCTTGAACTCAAGGCCTGGGCTTGTTTTGCTCAAGGTTAGCCATAGCTCCATTTCTGGCTTTTTTTAGTGGTTAATTGGAGGTAAGAGTCTCACAGATTTTCTTGTCTAGGCCGGGTTTGAACCACAGTCCTCAGATCTTAGCTTCCTGAATAGCTAGGGTTACAGGCATGAGCCAACAGTACCCAGCTATATTTTTATGACAGATAAATTTGATAAATTTACAAAACATAACATGAACATAAGTGAAGCAGTTGCATTTCTATAATGTAATATGAAGTTATCTGAAAAGGAAATTAGGAAGACAACCTCACAGGACAAGCACAAGGAATAAAACATTTAGGAAAAAATTAACTAAGGTAGTAAGCAATGCATATACTCAAATTCACATAACTTTGATGCAAGGAGCTGAATGAGAGAAAAATGGGAAGATATCTCATGTTCATGAAGAAAATGTTCACTCTACAATGCAATCCCTACAAAAGTTCCAGTAGCATTTTTATTCACAGAAGTAGGACAAAAATTAGAATTGATACAGAATCTTAAATGACCCGCAGTAGCCAAAATAATCTTGAGAAAAGAAAGTACAACTTGAAACATCATCCTTCCTGACTTCAAAACATACCACCGAGTTACCGCAATGAAAGCAGTGTGGTACTGGCCTGAAGCTAAGTCATATAAATCAAGAGAACAGAGTAGACACACTACCTGGCGAGGAAACATAAAGGGAAGGAATAATCTCTTCAACAGATAGAAGAGGAAAACTAGTTATCTCCATGAAAAAATTTAAATTGGCCCATTATTTCATGCCATACATACAAATAAACTCAAGATAGATTTGAGGATTTCAATGCAAGACATGGAACCCTTACAACTCCTAGAAGAAAAGAGAGGGGAAAGCTTCATGATATCAATCTTTGCATGAACATACAACAATAAAAGAATAGACCATAGAAACATAAATAAGCAAGTAGATTTCAGCCACCTAAAGGGTTTGTTTGTTTTCACGGCAACGACAAAGACCACCCTATATTCCAGAGGGGAAAATATCTGAAGGGGTAAGAGCCAGCACATATAAAGAACTCTTGCAACTAAACAAGAAAAAAAGAACTGTTTTGCAAATGAACAGAGGACTTGAATGAAATATCCAACTGGCCAAAAGGTACATGGAAAAAATGCTTAGTGTCACCAATCCACATGGAAATGCACGTCAGAACCACCATGAGGTAGGGCGACTGTGAGGATGGCTATTATTGAAAACCAGAATAGGAGAGCTGGCAAGGAAGTGGAGAAATTGAAACCCTTGCCCACTGTCGCTGGCAATGGAAAATATTTCATCTGGAAAAAGTTTATTATTGAGATTCCTGAAGAAGAAAAAAAAATACAGTCAAGTGCGGGTGGCTCAGGCCTGCAGTCCTACCTTCTAAGGAAGCTGGGATCTGAGGAGCAGGGTTTGAAGCCAGCCTGGGCAGGAAAGTCCCTGAAACTCATCTCCAATTAACCGCCAGGAAACTGGAAGGGGCACTGTGGCTCAAAGTGGCAGGGCGCTCACCTTGAGCTTTTAAAAAGCCCAGGGACAGCGCCCAGGCCCTGAGTTCAAGCCCCACACTGACCCAAAGAGAAGCTTTGTACAGGAGATTCTGTAACATGTGACCACACGGATGGATTCTGAGACCACTGTGCCACCGAGAATAAACCAGGCACAGAACCTGTACCACACGGTTCCACTGTGACAAGAAACATCCTGGACCCAGGATGGAAGGAAGGTGTCAGGGGCTGGAGAGAGGAGGGAGGAGGGAAGGGACATGGGAGGTCAGGTAAGCAGCCGGAACCAGATCTCGGGATGTGCCACGTTGCACCTTGAATCAAGAATAATGCATTGTGCAAAAAGAAGAAGAAAAGCCAGTAGAAGGGCAGTCTGAGGTTACAAGCCATGGTGGTGAAGTATACTGAAGGGAGCTTGCATCTGGGCATCCGGGTATCCTGGCATCCGGGCATCCGGGTATCCTGGCATCCGGGTATCCTGGCATCCTGGCATCCGGGCATCCGGGTATCCCTACCTGAGGCTGCGTCCAGCACGAAGGCCCCGCCGTCGTCTCCCGGGAGGATGCTGTAGGTGACGCTGCCGTTCCTGCCCTGGTCTGGATCGTGGGCTCGGACGTGGTGCACCGCGGAGCCCACGGCCGCGTCTTCTCGGACCCAGGCCACGGGCGCAGACACGAAGGCGGGGCTGTGGTCGTTCACGTCGAGGATCACCACGTGCGCCACGACGGAGCGCAGGCGCCGGTCCGTCAGGTTGGCGGCCTGGTCGGAGGCCGTGACGGTGAGGGGCACGCGCGGGACGCGCTCTCGGTCCAGCGGCGCGGCGGTGAGCAGCGAGCCGCGGGCCGGGTGGATGAGGAACGGGCTGGGCCCCGCCGGGTGGGGCTCCATGGAATACTGCACGCGGCTGTTGAGGAAGCCGCCGTCCCCGTCCTTGGCGGTGAAGTTGTACACCAGCGTGCCTTCCGGAACGTTCTCTTCCACCCCGAGCACCACGAACTCCTCGGGGAAGGCCGGGGCGTGGTCGTTGCGGTCGTCCACGGCGACGCTGAGGAAGACGCTGGCGTGGCGGGGCGGCTGCGCACGGGGGTCGCGGGCGGCCACCCGCAGCAGGTAGTGGGGCGTCCGCTCGTAGTCCAGCCCCCGCGCCAGGAACAGGTCCCCCGAGGCGCCGTCCAGCGCGAAGGGCCCGGCGCCGGCCTCCGCCAGGCTGAAGCGCCACGCGCCGCCCGCCGGGCGCCCCGCGGGGGCCGGGGCCTGGCGCAGGCTCAGGAGCTTCGTAGGCCTCAAGTCTTCCGCCAGGACGAGGTGTCTGACCATCTGAGAGGCGAAACCTCCTCCGCCTTTGGGTAACGGTAACACCTGAAGACAAGGAAAGACGAGGGAGGGAGGAAGGAGGGAGGGAGGAGGGAGGGAGGGAGGAAAAAGGGAGGGAGGAGGGAGGGGAGAGGGGGGAGGGAGGAAGGAAGGGAGGGGGGAAGGAAGGAAGAAAGGGAGGAAGGAAGGGAGGAAGGAAGGGAGGGAGGAAGGGAGGGAGGGAAGGAGGGAGGAAGGAGGGAGGGAGGGAAGGAGGGGAGGGAGGGAGGGAGGGAGGAGGGAGGGAGGAAAGGGAGGGAGGGAGGAGGGAGGGAGGGAGGAAAGGGAGGGAGGAGGGAGGGGAGAGGGGGGAGGGAGGAAGGAAGGGAGGGGGGAAGGAAGGAAGAAAGGGAGGAAGGAAGGGAGGAAGGAAGGGAGGGAGGAAGGGAGGGAGGGAAGGAGGGAGGAAGGAGGGAGGGAGGGAAGGAGGGGAGGGAGGGAAGGAGGGAGGGAGGGAAGGAGGGAAGGGAGGGAGGAGGGAGGGAGGGAGGGAGGGAAGGAAGGACAGAGGGAGGGAGGGAAGGGAGGGAGGGAGGGGAGAGGGGGGAGGGAGGAAGGAAGGGGGGGGAAGGAAGAAAGGAAGGAAGGGAGGGAGGGAAGGAGGAGAAGAAAGAACAAGAAGAAGAAGAAGGAAGGAGGAGGAGGAGGAGGACGAGGAGGAGGAGGAGGAGGAGGAGGAGGAGGAAGATTTAAAAAGTTGTTCATTGGAGATATTTGGAGCTATTAACTACATGTTGAAAGGTTATGTTACTACTGACACACAACGGTATGTTAGAGCCTAACTCCTTTCTTCGTGTGACATACGTATTAATTGGTGAGAAAAACATCACTTTCTTTGTTATTTTGGGGGCGGGACTGAGGTTGGAACTCAAAGCCTTGTACTTGCTCCACAGACATTCTACCACTTGAGCCGTGCTGCCCTGAACTACATAGGTTTTTGTTTTTATTTTATTTTTTGCCATTTTTCAAGTAGGGTCTTTCCTTTACATGTGGGCTAGGGTGAACCTAAACTCCCCTCCTCCTGAACTCCTCTCAAAACTGGGATGACAGAGTACACTAAGGTACCCCCTACTTTTGATTGTTCCAGAAAGTCAGGTGAACTTCTTTTGCCCAGACTGGCTGCCACCCTATGTAATGCTCCCAACTGCTGCCCCCTGGGTAGCTATGATTACAGGTGTGAGACACTGCCCAGTGAGAAAGTATCCTTTTATGATTCCAATGTGTCTCAGAAAATTGAAAATCCAGTAATATTTAAGCATCAAGGATTGTTTGCTGAAAGCTGTGCACAGTCATCTTTAGTCTGTTAGAGTATATTTTCCTGCTACAAAAACTTGCTAAACTTTATGTACTTACTATGATTAATGTAGAGCCTTCAAAGCCTTCTACAACGGTTCTAAGCTTTTTTAAGAAAAAAAAAAGTGGGGCTGGGAAGGTGGCTCAGTGGTAGAGCACTTGCCTTGCATGCCAGAGGCCCTGGGTTCGATTCCTCAGCACCACATAAGCAAAAAGAAAAAAGCCGGAAGTGGCGCTGTGGCTCAAGTGGTAGAGCGCTAGCCTTGAGCTGAAGAGTTGAGGGACAGCGCCCAGGCCCAGAGTACAGGCCCCATGACCGGACCCAAAAAAAAAAAAAAGAAAAAAAAATGTGTTCTGTGAGTCAGGCGCTGGTGGCTCTCGCCTACAACCCTAGCTACTCAGGAGGCTGAAATCCTGAGGATCAAGGTTCAAAGCTAGCTTGGACAGGAAAGTTTGTGAGACTCTTATTCCCAATTAACCACCAAAAGAAGATGGAAATGGCACTGTGGCTCAAGTGGTAGAGTAGTAGCCTTGAGGAAAAAAAAAAAAAGCTCAGGGACAGTGCCAAGGCCTTGCATTCAAACCCTAGGACTGGCACAGAAGGGAAAAAAAGCCAAAAGTGATGTGACTTACTACTACTTATTTACAGACACATTTCTCCTGTAAATTTACCAGGCCTTTGAAATTAGGAATAAGTGAAAAAACAGTCACCTTTTGTTTAATATAAATGCCCATGTAGTAGTGAATATCTTGTCAAATCCATACCAAACTAATGCAAAAATGTGTTCAGATACAAATCATTTGCTAGTGATGGACAAGGAGATAAATGTGCACTGAGCAAGCTGTCTTAAAACAGCATTTGCACACAACCTATCTCTCTCTGATCTCTACACTTGTTTATGAACAGTCATCCACATTTTCTGGTGATATTACCTGGATATTAACAACTGCTTGTCCTTGAAGCGGGGGCACTCCCTGGTCGCTGGCGATGATGGTTATCCTGTAGGAAGGTCTATAGTCACGTGACAGGACTGTGCTTGTTCTTATTTCACCATTGTTGCTATCAATCTTAAAGTGATCAGAATGATCTTCTGCATACATATACACACACACACAAAGTGAGATACTAATGTAAATTGACAGAAAACAAAAGAGCAATTAACCTAATATGTCTATGATTAACTGGGATAAATATTTGCTTTAAGTTCCATAACATAGTCTGAAGTATGGAACTTAAGGAAAACAATTCTGTAGTTTCTTGATGCTTGAGGACCTTACACAGTATATACATGATAGAAAGAGTATCTGGTTCCTTAGTACTATGTACAGTTTTTATGTATCCAATAAAAAATAAGATTTACTTTTGAATGCCATTAAACATATAGACAAGATACGTAACAGATTTTTAAATTTCCTATTTAAAAAATAGTAGGTAGAGCCAGGCACAGGTGGCTCATGCCACTAGTAATCCTACTTACTCAAGCGGCTAAGATCGGAAAGATTCAAGTTTGAAGGTTTTTTTTATTTTTGCTTACATTTGTTACTGTTGTTTTGTGTGCCAGTGCTGGGGCTTAATTTAGGGCCTGGGCACTGTCCCTGATCAATTTTGCTCAAGGCTAGCACTCTACCAGTTGACCCATACTTCCACTTCCAACTTTTTGGTAGTTAATTGGAGATAAGAGTTTCAGGGACTTTGCTGCCCAAGCTGGCTTCAAACCCATACATCAGATCTGAGCTTTCTGAAAAGCTAGGATTATAGGCATGAGCCACCAGCACCTGGCTTATGTTTTGTTTTAATCTGATGTTGTTTTCAAAGTTAGTGAGAGAATGCTGGGTAATTGAAAGAGAATGAATTTTCCCAGAAGAAAACAGGAATCTGATAGCTGACAAAGGACTGGGAATTCTAAATGCTGCCAACCCCCTAGGCCAGCTTTACCTGGAGAGATAGAATAGCTCACTTCTGCATTTCTTCCTTCATCAAGGTCCTTGGCAAACACTGTTGTAACCAATGTATTTACCGGCTGACCTTCCAGAACCTGTCATGAAAACAAATGGCTTATAGTGATTCCGTGTAATTTCTAAAGAAGTATCAATGGACTTATAAATGCAATAATACCACATCACACTGAGTATGCCTAACTGTTAAAGCCTACATACCATTTAAATGTCTACCAAATGGAAGTTATATGGTAGCGGGGGGGTCGGGGGGAGGCAGGGGGGAAAGGAGAAAAATGAGGTCCTTACCTCCTTAGTAACAAGTTTGACAAGAAATGTAATCATTACCTTACTTATGTAACTGTAATTCCTCTTTATATCACTTTGACAATTTAAAAAAAGAAGTTATAAAGTAGTACATGGGGGAAAAAACCTACCTCACAAACTTAAATATTTTACTGTTTGAACAAATTGAGGCATCTGAGTTAATTCTGCAAATAAGTCAGTAACAATAGAGGAAGTCAAACTAACTAAAAGTTTATATTTTTAAAGGATGTTTATATATTTGTGTTTATTTAGTGTATGTATTTTATATAGCTTATATATTTTAAAGGATATTTTATATTTTTGAAGTATTCTGGCATCATCTCATTTATCAGCTTCCAGGCAATTGTTTAACAGGTGATTGTACAATCTAAAACATGATCAAGATAAATCAAACTATTTACCTTAAATATAAGTATGAATTCCAGGAAATATACTTTACACAGGAAATGTATCATTAATGATAGGATCTATCCTGGAATACTGAAATGAACACATGAAGTTCAACTGTCCAATAAAACATAGGATATTCTGATACTCTAATTATAAATCATTACAATAATATAATAATGTCTTGTTTAGGTGGAATTTTTCTTTGAACATTGCTTTTATAGCTCAGTCTAAAGTTACTAACTTCCTCAGTATCTATTTTTCATTTTCTTTCATTCATTCATTCTTTCTTTCTTTTTTTTGGTTGGTTGTGGGGCTTGAACTCTGAACTTGGGCGCTGTCCCTGCACTCTTCAGCTCAAGGCAAGCACTCTACCGCTTGAGCCACAGTGCCACTGCTGGTTTTCTAGTGGTTTATTGGAGATAAGAGTCTCATGGACTTTCCTACCCAGGCAGCTTTGAACCTCGAGCCTCAGATCTCAGCCTTCTGAGTAGCTAGGATTACAGGCGTGAGCCACTGGCGTCCAGCCTCTATTTTTCATTTTCTATTACACATATTTGAGCACAATTTGAATGTCCAGTTCAACAGTTTTGAAACCATTATGAGTGTTTCCAAATACATTTGTTAATTATATACATGAAAATTTCGTGTTTATTATGAACATGAAAGTTTACTGATTTACCATGTACATTAGAAAAGACACACACATAGAAGTAACAGGACAAGTAAAGAAAACATAATTAAAAGTTGGTATATGTGCTCAAAAGGACCAATGTTTAAATCTCTGGATGTTCACTGATCCATTTAAGAATTACAGATTCTGCTTTCAACTAAAATCTTTTTTTCCCTAAAATTATATTTTGATTATCATTAAGTAGTTACACACACTGTTACAATTCACCATGTCTGTTTATGAGTACGCTTCTTAATCAATGTCAGCCCTTTCCTCATTCTTCCCCATCCCAATCCCTCCCCTCAAATTCCTTGTTGCACAGAGGAGCAAAGGAAGACTATGCTGTCTGCATACACAATCAGAACTATGGAACTCATTGTCTAACCGTAAAAGTGCAGTTCCAGAGCGTACGTATAATCATTTTCTTTTTAACTGTTTTAACTTGCTTGCACATACACAATTTCTAGTCTAGAAATGTAGGCAATTACATGTTCTACCACAAGATGGTGCTCAAAACAAATGACTAAGCACACTACAAGGTCACTGCAAGGCTACTGCTCAAACCTTGATGGAAAATTCCTTTCCAGGGAGACACTGGGGGAAAAACGGCCTGTTATCATTGGTGTCGATGACAGTGACATAAACCACGGTGGTGGCATTCCGAGGTGGGGAGCCATGGTCTGTCACTAGGACAGTCAGCTGATGGTGGCCCTGATGCTCACGATCCAATGCTGACCAGCTGACCAGTTCACCTGTGATGTAATAAAGACACAAACACTGTAAGCTTGAAATATTGGCACCACGAGCCATACTTGAAATAGTCCATAGAAAGGAAAGCTCTGCACCAAGGCACCACCGCCAAGACCATATACAGAGTACTTTGGGTGACATAAATCAAGATGAATTGTATTCATAAACTGCTTTGTTAAATGGCAACTCCTTTATACAACTACTTTGAGATAATAATTTTTTAAAAGGTGAGTCTATGGCAGCGAGTAATACGGAAGATTTAAAATGACTGCTTATCCCTCTTTATGACGCTGCAGAGAATGACAGGAAGCTTGTGAACTATGGCACTGGATTCTGAGTTTGGGATGGGTACAGTGACTCATGCCTGCAATCTAACTTGCTTGAGAGGCTGTGGTTTAGAGGACCACCATATGAGGCCGTTTGGAACATATACATGGGTCTTCTTCTTAATCAATAGCTGGGCACGAATGACATGTGACTGTCACCCTAGCTATGAGGGAAGCTAAGATCAGGAGGACCATGGTTTAGGCCAGCCTGGACAGAAGTCTGTGAAACTCCATCTCAATGGAAGAAGCTAGACATAGTGGCTACACCTGTCTTTCCAGCTATGGTTAAAAGCCTAAAACAGAAAGATCATAGGAAAACACATGTTTGGGCAGGAAGCAAGGCCACCATCTAAAAAGCAATCAGTGTAAAGCAGAGCTGGAAGCATAACTCAAACCCCACCAGCTCTGAGTTCTAGGTCTGGATTCCACCTCCCCATCTAACCACCTTCTGTGCCTACCTTCTAAGGCCACTGCTGGAAACAATGCAATCATTTATAACTTCTAAGTATAGGCACTGAAAACAATGCATTCATTTATAGCCTGTAAAGATTCTAACAATCATTTATAGCACCCATAAAGCACTTTAAGAGCTATAAGATCTTGTTTTGTTCTGTCAGATTTTTGTTTTGTTTTATAAGCCACAAATTCCTGGCAGTTGTGATGACTACTTTACAATAATGGAAAAATATCTTCCTTTCTGAAAGTCTTACACTTTAGGTAATGTCTTGTTATTTGTGTATGACATATTTATTTTGATCTCACAAAGCCTAGGTATAGCAATGGATAGTAACTTCCCAAATAGCTACTAATGATTGACAGCCCTTCCTTTTTATATTCTTCCCAGAAATGTATGCTCTTGGATCAGTTTCCTCATTTTTCCCATGGACGTTTAGATATGAAGTCCTAGTCACTTCTCCCTCATGCTAGGACTTTAGAAAAAGACAAATGAGCTTTCTATTAGCCCAACTCCTACTAGGAAGCTCAGCCAAACCCTGGTTCCCACATCATTGATGAGGAAAACTATCAGTGAGCAAGTAAATACAAAACAGCTACCGCAAAGCCCTCTGACTGCTGACTCTTCATGGAAATAAAGAGTCCTTGCACAAAAAAAGAAAGCTGCAATGAGAAAGGAAATTCACATTTGAGTAAGTTACTGCGTTGACGAGCTTAAGTTCAGTATTTAGTGTAACTATTTACTCTCTAAACTATTTAAAGGCCATTTGTTATAAGGAGGAGCACAATAAAAATCAAATACATGGAGCCAGGCATGGGTGGCTCACGCCTCTAATCCTAACTGCTCTGAGGGCTGAGATCTGAGGATCATGGTTCAAAGCCAGCCAGGGCTGGAAAATCCAAGAGACTCTTATCTCCAATAAATTACTCAGAAAAAGCCAGAAGTGGTGCTGTGGCTCAAGCGGTAGAGTACTAGTCCTGGGCACAAAGAGGCTCAAGGACAGAGCCCAGGCCCTGAATTCAAGCTCTGGGACCAGCAAAAAGAAAATAAATCATATACACAACTGTATTTTTTTTCCAAAGTTGCAATCAGCAATTCTCTGAAAAGCCCAAATCCTGAATAGTATAGAGTTTTAAGTCAGAGCCAGAGAGGAAGGGACCATGGAGCTGGCCTGGGTGGGGCCTGGTGGAGCTGAGAGAATCCAGGTCACTAAGAAGACAGCTCAGAGGGGCAGGGTCACTCCTCCATGCCCTGAAGAATGCCCTCCCCTCCCCCTCGTGCACCCTATCATCCCTGGAGAGTGAGAACTTTGTCTTCAAGTCCCTTCATTCACCTGACTTAAGATCTCTGTCCTTCAGAGGACACGGAACATGCCAGGAATTCCCTCCTACGTGCACATAAGGACACTGAACTGAGGTTAAGCTACTTGCTGAACGTCACACAAGATGAGGAATGAACTCCTGGCCTTCTGAATCTGGGTGCTGGACTAATTTTAGAAGGGAAAATTCAGGAACCAGCTACCGTTAGCACATTGAAACAAGTACTTGAGGACATAGAAGTAGTCCCGTGGGCTAAGATGCAAACAGGGCCAGACTGTGCAGACTGGGCCCTGAAAAAGGGGCCTCCGTTGAGGGGTTGGATGGGGGCTGAAGTCCAGCCTTCAGTCCTCCTGGAGAGCCACATGTCCCGGAGAAAAGCTCCACCTACTGGAGGAAGAGAAAACTTCTCCTAATTCACACAGGGCTTGGAGAACAGAGACACCCAGTTCCTGAGAACATAATCCAAATTCCGTCCAATTAAAGGGCAGAGCACCATTACCTGATCACCCAGCTTATACAATATGACAAATTTTCATATTTAACTCTTAAATTGGTAATTCGATAGGGAATGGCACCACCATCATTATTTCCCTTTCCTCTAGGATCTCTTAGCAACCTACACACTTCTAGTGATTCTGAAATCATCTCTACAGGTGACATATTTCATGAAATATGTCTTGATGTTAAAGTCTACAAATTAAAAAGATTAATGAGAAAAACCTTTGCCCAGGATTTATTCAATCCAATTTGCTGTTTTTGCTCTGTGTGTGTGTGTGTGTACTTGCACGCACAGATGTGTGCAGAGGTGTGCATCATTACTGGGCCTTGTACTCTGGTTTGGCTTTTCTGCTCAAGGCTGGTGCTCTACCATTTGAGACACACCTCCACTTCCTGCTTCTTGCTGGTTAACTGGAGATAAGACCCTCATGAATTTGTCTGCCTGGGATGGCTTTTGAGCCCTGATCCTAAGATTTCAACCTCCCAAATAGCTAGGGTTACCAATCTGCTTTAAATGTATAAAAGGCGAGTATACCTCTATGGTGAATACTGCAAGCAAATGCAATACAGTTGTAAGAATTTCTGTATCAAAGACATATTTAAACATAGAAAAGGAACAATAAAAATTCTCAGCGGAGGATTTTTTCCAGCCCCACTATAATTTCATGGGACCATGTGTGAACATGGAGTTCATGTTTGATTCAAACATTGTTACACAGGCCAAATGGATTATCAACAGGTGAGAGAGCAGTTACAAAACTATGAATCCTTAGAGAAATTGCTTTCTATTTTAAAATTATACAATCTCAGAATAATCAATGCACTTGCTAAAAATTCTCATTTTAGTTGTATGTTTGCATCCATACTACAGATAAAGATTCTAGTTTTCTCAATCTGAATGGAGAGGAAGAGGCAGGAGCTACAAAAAGCTACCTGTGTTGGGATTCATCTTGAAGAATTTCCCATCTGACAAAAGGAAGTATGAGAGTTGTCCATTCTTTCCAGAGTCAGAGTCCACTGCTGTGATTTGGCCTATGACCCCTAAGGGAACAGGGCTCTCCAGGACTTTCAGAAACAATGGGCCATGCAAGAAAGTAGGGGAATTGTCATTCTCATCTAGGACGTGAACAGTTACTGAGGTGCTCCCATTTTGTACCAGTCTGTCCTCTGGGATATAGGCAAATGCTCTAAGGCTGTATGCTCGTGTCGATTCATAGTCTAGTTGTCTCCGGAGATAGATCCAACCTGTATGAGGGTGGATCCCAAATGCGGCAGAGTCCACACTGGCTTCCAGAGAATAGACCACCTGCAAATGTGGGCGCAGTAGGCCCAGGGGCCAGGCCTGGATTTGTAGCATCTGTGCCATCACTGACAGAGACTCACGAACTTCCACTTGATAGACCCAATTTTCAAAGGTCAGGGTTGGCCTTTGTTCTTGTTTTTCAACAGCTACAGTCAGCACCATCTGAGATGAATGAGCGGGAGCCCCATGGTCCTCAGCCACTAGGATCAGGGTGTGCCTCTGTGGCGCATGGCTTCCCAGATTCCCATGGAGGAATACTACACCAAGCCTGGAGTCAATGGCAAAGATACTTGGGCTTGGGCTTGCAATGGTGTACCAGATGAGTCCATTTGGGCCACTGTCTTTGTCTTCTGCACGTGCAAGGTACAAGGCTGTGCCAGGAGGTGTGGTCTGGGGTATCCTAATCTCATCAGAGGCCACGGGAAACTCAGGGGAGTTGTCATTGACGTCCATCACTGTGATGTTGACTTGGGTGCTGCTGTAGGTTGGGGAGCTGCCGAGCTGGGCCTGGACGGTGAGGACCACCCCGGGCTGTGACTCGTGATCTAGAGGCTTCTGTGTGTGGATAGTGCCCAGCCATGGGTGAATGGAAAACTTCCCATCCAGATCACCAGAGGAGATCTGGTAAAAGATTGGTTCTGAAGAATCTGAAAAGACAAGGAGTTCAGTGATTGTATGCCAAAAGAATCAACCTGCTAGAAAGGCAGAAATTGGAAGTATTATGATAGGTTAAGTCTGCGTGGACTGGTGCTGGATGTCTTCCTTCCTCCCTCTTGAATGTCTGTTAGGAAGTTGACACAGGATTTAAGATTTCTTAGTGGCCAATGGAGTACACAGTAGATAGTTTCTAGCCATAGGCTTCATCACACTTGTTTGTTCTTGCATGAAGAGAGAAAAATAGAAAATAATCTGGACACCTTATTTACCTAATTGTGGAAGCCAGGTTAAATTAGTATTTCTCCACAATATCTACCTGTGAATGCCAACATTATTTTGCAGCGGTTGAGAGAGAGATAGGAGAGAAAGCAAGGAGCCCAGGGGGAGGACAGACTCTAGGAGGAATTACCTTGTAGGCCATATTCCTGTAAAAGGACCCTTTACACACTCGAGAGACAGAAAAGGATGTTTGCTCAAGTTGTGTTTGAGCCAACAAAAATATGTATCATTGTAATCAATAGTAAAAATGAAATGTTTAACTCTAAGTTGAAATAGTCTGCAAATTGTTTATCTAATGAAGTAGAATAGTATATAGTTGGTCTGGAAAGCTGTTCATTGTATTTATATATACATGTGCATGTGTACATATGTTTGTGTGTGTGTGTTATGTGTGTACTGGTGAGTAGATTACAGGAAATGAAGGATGTATACCTTTGACATTATAATTATTCTGTATTGTATTAAGTTCTTTTTAAAAATACCCATTAGTTTTGTTATCTGAATAATATTGGAGGTTGGATGGAAACAAGATCCAAGAACAGAGCAAGCCATGGGTTGTACTGGCTCCATTCTTGTAGGCAAAGAGAAAAGGATTTGTGTAAGATACTATGGCCCAAGAAAGTACAGAACCTTTTCCAAAAAATGGACTTTGATGTAGTGTAAGAATTAATACTTACTCAAAGACTCCCTTGCCTTCACTGTTCCCACAGGACTGGCTTCAGGCACATCTTCGTAAACTGAGAAAGTATACTTAGGTCTTTCAAATTCTGCAGGAGCCAATGTGTTCTGGAGAACATGAATAGTGACTTCTGCATTAACAGCAGCTGTAAGCCCACCACCATCTCGAGCACAGACCATCAAAAAAAGCGTAGTAGGCTCCAAATGATTGATTGTCGATGTCAAGTAAATGATTCCTGAATGGGGGGAAAAGAGTTGACAAGCAGATGTCAATATGCAGTATATACTGTTGGTAACATCAGTGATGTTTAGTTGTATGTGTCAACTTGTTTGGGCCCTGGGGTACCCAGATATATAACCAGACATTATTCTTAATATGGCGTATTTATTTACTGTAACAAATGTCAAGGTTTTTGTTATACAATGGACATTAACAATACTTTAATTTTTTCTGAAAATGTCTGACTTGAGATCAGACATATATTGTGAACCCACCTAGCAGGTTGTTTGTGAGGTATTTCTGTGACAATTAGGTAACCAATTTAATTAATGGGATAAAGTTGGACCATGCAATTATTATCTCAGATTTCAAATGTGGATCTCCCTCCAGCATTCAGGACTCTCTATATAAATGAGTGAAGTTTGTAATTTTTTTGTTGTTGGTGGTAGGGCTTGAACTCTGGGCCTAGGCACTGTCTCTGAGCTCCTCAGCTCAAGGTGATTGCTTTACCACTTGAGCCACAGCACCACTTCCAGTTTTCTGGTGATAAATTGGAGGTAAGAGTCTCATGGACTTTCCTGCACAGGCTGGCTTTGAACTCTGATCCTCAGATCTCAGTCTCCTGAGTAGCTAGGATTATAGGCATGAGCCACTGGCACCCAGCTGTAATTATTTTTTTTAAACCTTACCTCCAAACATTCCAAATGTTAGATTTCTAATTCTATATGCTAATTTTATGTTCTCAGCTGTAGGTTTATTTGTTAATGATTTTGATTAAATCTTAGCAGAACCAGACTTGGTCCATAAACCTGGCATCCTAGACATTTTCCATCTGGGGAACTGATTCTTAAAAGCAAGACCAGAAATCCATTCTTTAGAGGTGATGAACCAGTATGAGACCATGGAGAGTTCGTCACAATTAGACAGAGCCAGGTTCAAACTGTAGTTCTGTCAATTCCTGCGCAATTTTTATAAACCCTCTGAGTCTCTTTAGCATCTGTAAGCTTACTGTAGAATCAGGCCAACACCATGTATTGTGCACAGCTTCTGTAGAGTCAATGAAAGAGCATAAACAAACAAAGCACCCAGTATAGAGCCAGATACACACTGACTTCAGAGACTTACCTCCTGCCTCTCCCTGCTGAGCACAGAAGTATTACTAGGTAAATAAATCATACAGAGCAAGGCATGAAAATGAGTGGCTAAAAAAATCTTCTGGGCACTAGTGGCTCATACCTGTGATCCTAGCTACTCAGGAGCCCTGAGATGTGAGGATCACAGTTTGAAGCCGGCTCAGGTAGGAAAGTCTGTGAGACTTGTATCTCCAATAAACTATCAAAAAAAGCTAGAAGTGAAGCTGTGGCTCAAGTGAACAAAAGAAGCTCAAGGACAGTCCCCAAGTCTTAAGTTCAAACCCCAGGATTGGGTGCGCGAATGCATGCACACACACACACACACACACACACACACACACACACAGGATTGGGTGCGCGAATGCATGCACACACACACACACACACACACACACACACACACACACACACACACACACACACACACACACACACACACACACACACACACACACACACACACACACACACACACACACACACACACACACACCCCTTCTGTGGTAAGGGAAAGTTGGGAGAACTAGAGTGGCATCAATACCCTGTGAAATTCCATAAAAAGAATACTAAGAAATTCAATAGAAAAGTTGACCAGTAGCCTATATTCCTAACAGCCTGCCTCTGCCTACCAACACAGCAAGGGGCAGCTCTGGTGCCTCGTGGCACGCTGACATATCCAGCTCCTCTACGAATGGGCAAACCCAATAATCAGAAGTTTTATCTAAACCAATTTTGGATGGATACATAGTTTTCATTTGTCATATAACTGTGGGTGGTCCTATTGCTTTTGTTTTTTTTCCTATTAAGTTTACAATGTGCCCCATTACTATTATTATTTGATGAGTCCCTTCTGATTGAATTCCAGATACTGACACAGGTTGTCAGTGGGCCTGTAGGTCCTTTCAGGGAGGTCCAGATACACTGCTAGTGGACAAAGACACAAGAGCGACCTTTTAGCTGTCGCTTCCTCTTGTGGGCATTTGAAATACTGTGATAACTCTGCGCACTGACATTCCCTCCACTGGACCACAAGTGCTAATGACTGATTCAGTTGTTCCTTAGAGCAGAAACAAAACTCCTTGAAGATCTAGACCCAACTTGAGGTGGTCCAGTATAAAAGTCATAATTTTAGCAACAGTAGAGAAAAGAATCATCTATTACTTGAAGACTGCATGCTTTGTAAACTTTGTAAATTCCGTAAATATCATGCACTTAGAACCTCAGGATATGACTTCATTTGGAATACGGTCTTTGACAATGAAATCATCCTAGATGTACAAAGGCCACCATTAGGGGAGAGATTTGTAGTGTGCTGCCACAAGCCAAGGAATGCCAGGGCATCCTGGCAGCCATTAGAAGCCAGAAGGCAAGTAGGAATGGGGATAGCTTCTCTGTCAGAGTCACCAAAGGAAACTTAACTCTATGGACATCTTGTTTGCAGACTTTCCTCCTCTACAACTGAGAGACATTTCAATGCTCTTTGAAGTCACTCAGTTTGGGTTTTAACTCTTGGAAGCTGACCAAGTGGTGAGCTGACCCCACATGATATGAGGACTCTAAAGCCAGAGAGCATATGTTCCAATCCTGCCCCAGAGACAAGCAGAGTTATCTTAGATAGATAGGCCAGACTCTTTTCTGGATCATCTGCTCTCCTGTGAAACAAGATAAAACGGTTTCCACCTGGAAGTTTGGATAGAACTATTAAAAGAGATACGAGAGGGAGAGTACAGAGACAAATTTCTGGCACATGGTGAATGCTTACTAAATACAGTCAGAACTCAAGTTTAGGTGAAAGACCCTTTGCTGGCTTGTAGCTGTGATTCTAGATTCATTCAGAATGAATAAAACAGAATTGTATAAGTGGTATGAAACAGAATAAGACTTCATTGTGTCAAATAGGGTGAGTGTTCTGAACTGAGGGAGGAAGCCCGCAGAACAGAAAAGGGTGGAGGGAAGCAAAAATAGAGAAAAACAAGGAAGGGTTGCTTCAAAGTCACTTCTGTTGTAAGGGATCAAGGAGGCTTCCTTGGCCAGCATGGGGATTTGGCCCAGTTTCTCTCCCCTGACTTCCTGGAAAGTAACATAAACAACTAAGATTCCTCCTGCTGATGGTGAGCCCTAATGTGATTCCATTTTGGTTCATCTGTTGGGTCTGGCGTTGGAGCTCATCACCAACTGTACATTTTATGTAACAATTGTTTAACATTATTATTGACCAACCAGGCCCCTCTATATTTGTATTTTCAAAAGTATATAATATAGGGAGATCATGACAAGTGATAATGGATATAAACTCTTTTTTATAAATAAAATTAGGTGCACTGAATAAACTCATGTCTCTGTTATTCTTATTTTTTAATGTCTATTTTGGGTTCTGTGGCTAAAGAAAATTATAACCTTTCCAGAGAACCTCATGTATTTTGTTTTATTTTGGGGACAGCTGCAACCAAATATTGATTCACATGATATTCATTTCAGTGTGTTGCTATAATTATGTTCCAGAAAACAGACACACAGTCAATTGACAACTGCCATTTAAATAATAAAGCACAAGTCTGATTTTTGTCTTGGAATTTCAGGAAAAACAAAAAGATCCATAAGCAATTCCAGGAAAATCTATGGGAAGATAGTAATACATAAAAATGCCTTCCCCTAGCTTTAATTCTCTTCAACTTCTTGGCTCTGTTTCAGAGCACATAATGCTATGTGATTCAGGCCACCAGGCCACCAACTTCCCTGAGCTGAGCCTCTGTGCCTTCCCTGGAATTAAAGGACACTGGGGAAACCCATCTGACATATAGAGCACCGTGGAAAAAGTTATCTAGCATTAAGCACATGGCAAGTGTTCATTACCTTTCCAAAGAAATCATTCTTACCCACAGTAATGTGTTTCTTTGGTTACATATATATATATATACACATATATATATATACACACACACACATAGATATGTATATATATATAAACTTTTTTTGCAGTAGTAGAGTTTGAACTCAGATACTCTACCACTTCAGCCACACCTTTAACCTTTTCTGCCTTGACTGTGGCTCAAGTAGGGCCTCATGGTTTTGCCTGAGGTTGGCCTCTGACCTTAATATGTCCATCTCCATCTTATTTCAGTGAGTTTACAGAAATGAACCACCAGGCCCAGCCCTGAATTCCTTTCATCTTAAAATCTTGACATAATAGATTTTATCACATTATACTAACTTAGCTTATATGCTTAACATCTAACATCAGAAACATTAAAGAATCATTTGGAAACATTTTCCCACAAAGCAGCCATATACATAATTAAAAAACACTTAGTGAACATTCCTGTTTGTTTTTGTTGGATGTTTTCTCCACCTGTATTTTTTTTCCATTGTGCATCAGCTGTCTACCTTCTGAGGCTGATTTAAACCGCAGGCACGGGATGGTCCCAAAAGACATAAAAGAGAATTAATACCCTGGCTCAGAAAGACATGCATTTTGCATGTTAAACACCTGCTAACAATCCTTTCTAAATTGGCTATTTTACATTTTTAAAATAAAAATAAGCTGCTGAGCATCAGTGGCTCAGACCTGTAATCTGAGCTACTGAGAGGCTGAGATCTAAGGATCAAGGTTCAAAGCCAGCCTGTGCAGAAAAGTCCATGAGACGCTTTATCTCCAATTAACCACCAAAACCGATCAGAAATGGAGCTGTGGCTCAAGTGAGAGTGCCAGTCTTTTTTTAAAAAAAAATACATTTTTTATTGTAAAAATACTGTACAGAGAGGTTACAGTTACATGAGCAAGGTAATGCAGAATGCCAGTCTTGAACAAAGAAGCTCAGGGACAGCTCTTAGGTCCTGAGTTCAAGCCTCAAGACCGGCACAAAAAATAAGCAAGTAAATAAATAAATGTGATCTACACATTCAATGCAATGACCATCAAAATCCCAATGTCTCTAGAACAAAGCAGAAATAGAAAAGTCAAAGCTGAAATCCATTTGGAAGCACAAAAGGTTCCAGAGAACTAAAGTAATTCTGAGTAAATACAGCAATGCTGTAGAAATCACTATATCAGACTTCACATTATATGACATGCTAATTCAATATATATATATATATATGCATCATTTTCGGTCTTATCTAGTTGAATCATAGAATTGTCTCCATCTTAGCTGTGCTCTTTAGTTGAAAATGGTCCTAGTTAGCCAGACATGGTGACATACACTTGTTAATTCTAGCTACACTTGTTAATTCTAGCTACTGGGGAGGCAGAGGCAGAAGAGTTAAGAGTTCAAGACCAGATTAAGCAGAGGTAGGGGGAATCTATCTCAGAAACAAACTGAAAATCAAATACTTGGGGGTAGGACTTGAGTGGTAGAGTATTTGTGGAGACTCTTGATTCAGTTTCCAGTTCTAATAAAATACAAAACTCTCATAATAACAGAGAGTGGAAATCTAAGAGGTAAACTCAAGTGTCAGATTCATTACCACATCCTTGAATAAGTCATTAAACCCTTAGCGGCAAGATGGAGTGGTACATGCCTGTAATTCCAGCTATACAGGAAAGCATACATGACAGAGTTGTAAATGAGGCCGCTCTGGGATAGAAACACAAGACCCCACCCAGAAAAATAAGTAAAAAGCACAAAAAAGGTCTGGGGGATTTGGTTCAAGTGGTGAAAGCTTTGCCTACCAAGCTGAGACCTGGAAGTCAAATTCCAGTGCTGACCCCTAGCCGCCAAAAAGAAAACTTTCTGAATATTCAGTTCCTTAATTTGCAGATACGTAAATATTTGTTGTTTAAGGCTGGATGATATATAGAAAAGATGCTTTAAAAACCTTATGATGTGAGCCATATTCTTAAACATCTTGTCCATGCATTGTCGACTTGCATCTTTAGGCAAGTCATCAAATTTCTTTTAGCCTCAATTACTTCCTCTACTAACAAAGCCCTGATCTGGAAGGTTCTTTCCATCTCACTGAGTCTGTGATCTTGTGCTGAAAACACTCATGAGAAAATTCCCTAACATGCTTTTGTTCTCTTTGAAAGTAACATACAATCATTAGGTACTCAGAATTAATTTCAGACTCTGTCTTGCAAATTAAAAAAAAAGTCATCATTTATTTGGCACGATCAGGCTTGCATCCCTAATAGAACAAGGTATGGTATTAATTTATTAACTACAGAGAAGAATGTCAGACGTAAGAACTTGGTGATCATGAGCAATTATGAGAATCATTACGTGGTATGAAATCTGAGCAGAAAACTCACATTAGGAAAGAATCCACCCTTGAAATAAAGAAAACAGTCTGCGCTGTATTAGTTACAGCCCACGTAAAATCCACAACCCACACAAACGGAAGAGTCCAGCCAAACACAGAGGCACAGCCGCCCTGGGGTGGCAGTTTCTTACCCTTTGGGTTACTTGTTCTTCCGCGGTGCTAAAATTGGATATTGTGTTCTGTACAATGAAACACAGACCAGACAATAGTGGAAGGCCTCTGAGAAGAGAATTTCTGTCTGTTGTTCACTGATGGATCCTAAATCTTTCAGTACCTGGTACGTACTGAGCTTTGAATAAAGGCTCATTACACGTGTAGTCTGCTCCATTTCCAGCCTTGAATTGATAAGCTAAACACTTTCTTAAGAATTTGCACTGATTTATCTCTATCTCATTAACTTGCTGCCATAAAGAAGAACTAAACCACAGGAATTTACAAAGGTAGTCCTGAGAATGGAGGCCATTTTAGCTGGCAATCACTACTGAACCCAGATGCCTGAAACCTATTCATCCCCTAAAAATAATCTGAACTAGAAATCAAATTGCTCCTTCGTGTAAAATTACTTAAATAAATAGAATAAACTCAAAAGCTAAGGTAGTGATCTTTTAATGATACTAAAAAGAAGGTTTCAAAAACGGAGGAGAAATCTACATGTCATCTATAAGAAGGGATTTAAGCAGATGAAAGTGCTATTAATAACTATGCTTCTTGGGTTTCTTCCTTTAAAAAATCAAAACAGTGTGGCCAGCTTCGTGCCCACATCAAAGCAAGCCAAGGGCTGGAGAAGAGGAGAAAAGAAGGCTCGATGCAATATCTCTCCCAGTGCCTAAACGCATTGTACAAAAATGTTCTTTGACTCAACAATAAACTTAGGAAACCAGAAACAGAGACAGAACAGGAAGATAAACCCACAAGGGAAAACAACCGTGACATGGCCACACCCCCTTCCAGTTTTCTCCAAAACATTTTTCTGACCAGATGAATGCAATAAGTCAAAGAGCCCTATTTTATTTTTTATTTTTTATTTTTTTACTGCCTGAGTCTGGGATGTGGAACACACAGATCAATGAGCAATCTCTTGTTTTCAGGAAATCATGAGCCTCCAGCACAAATTATGTAAAGCACAGAGGGTCTGGCACCCAAGTTGCCCAAATGGAAGTTATAAAGCCATGAGCAAGGGCCTGAGTGTATGTATGAGAGATGTTAGGACATTTCAGAAAGATGTAATTTAAGAGGTCTATTCAAAGATGCTTTTGAGCTGGGTGCCTGTGGCTCACCCTGAATTCCTAGCTACTCAGGAGGCTGAGATCTGAGCCAGAAGTAGAGCTGTGGCTCAAGTGGTACAGAGCCTAGCCTTGAGCAAAAAGATCTCAGGGTGTTGTGAATTAACTAAAAGTCTCCCAACTTTGTATCTGTGTCTTCTGATCTGAGCTATTCTCTGCCTTATTCTCTCTGATATCACCTGGTTTATGGGCGAAAAGAGAAGATTCAGTGAGAAGCACTCTGTGTGTAAGGCAAACTTCCCCTCAAACAGGCATTGTCTTATTGAAGAAAGCAATCCAAAGCTCAGGAGATCACGCTGTTCCTGTTCTTTTCTAGTGCTAAAGTTCAAATCTCCAGCATTCCTCCTGGACAAAGACTGAGGTAATGGTCCACCAGCCCACACACCAGTGACCTGGGACTGTTTTCACTTTGTGTGTATTTCTTATTTCTCCCTCCTCCAGTTTTCCCTATTTAACCTGAAACCATTGTCTGCACTTCTGGAAATAGCTGAAGATGTTATCTTCCCATGCCTGCCACGGAACAAGTGTCCTTCTTCTGCCCTTCACCATGGTTCCCTACTTGGCATATAGGGGCGAGTGGCCTTGCCTAACTTGACACTCTTGGACTTTGAGTTTTAGCAATACAGGTTAGGCAGCTCATCAAGTCTCAGTGTTCTCATACCATAACTCCCTCTTCCCTACCTCCCTGTGTAAAAACGTAGGTTAAAAAAGAAAGAGGAGTAATGGAAAGGTACTGAGACTAGCTTGGATAATTCCCATTATAAAGGGTATATCATCATTCTGAAAAGGAAAAGAATAAATCCAGAGATGAAAAAGGATTTCAGAAAATTTGGTATGTACACAACAGAGTACTACCTGGCCTCCAAAAAGGACATTCTATCATATTCCTCAATCTGGGTGAACTTGAAGGGCACTCTGCCAGGTGACATAAGCCAGGCACAGAAAGAGAAATCCTGACTGATCTCATATGTGCAGCTAAAAATGTGGATTTCATAGAAGTTGGAGAGAATAAAGGTGCATACCAGGGACTAGGTTTGGGAAATAGGATAAATCAGTATAAGGGTAGAAAGTTTTAATGAAATAGGAAGAATGCATTCTGAAGATCCATTTGTGCAACATGGTAACTACAATTAATAATCACCTCCATGCTTAAAAAAAATCTAAGAAAGTAAGTCTTAAGAAAAAATACTAAAGGAGAAGGAGAATGTGCAGGAGGAGGAGGAGGAAGAAAAGGAGGAGAAGGAGGAAGTGGTTAGGCACTAGTAGCTCTAGTAGCTCACACTGTAATCCTAGTTATTCAGGAGGCTGAGATCTGAGAATTGTGGTTTAAAGCCAGCGTGGGTGGGAAAGTTTGTGGGACGCATATCTCCAATGAACCACTAAAGAAGCTAGAAGTAGAGCTGTAGCTCAAGTGGTAGAGTGCCAGCCTTGAGAACAAAAGCTCAGGGACAGGGCCCAGGCCCTGAGTTCCAGCTGCAGGACTGGCCAAATTAAAAATGAAAAAAAGTAAATCTTAAAAAACATCCTGACTATAAAAATTATAAGTGTTTGAGGTGATGGGTATTAATTACCTTGATCTATGCATGGAGCCTAATCACACCATAAACACATACAAGGTGCTCTCAGTTTCAACAGCAGAACTTATGGACCTGGAGAATTGAAACTGGGGACTTTCTGTTCCCATGGCTGCTCCTGACACTGCCCCATTCTCCTCTGAAGGTTCTGAGGAAGCATTCCCAGGCCTGATGAATTGGTAATGAGTTGTGATTAAGTACAACCGAATTCTAAGTCCTGTGTGCCTGAGAAATGTCTCCCACAGCATCAAAACTGCCAACAATAGCGACCCAAGGCTACTTCCATTACGAATTTGGACTTTGCTTTTTTAAAAAAAAAAAATAGTTTCTATGATGGTTTGCTAGATAAAGACCCACACATGAAGTGTTCTCCATGATTAACAATGGCATCTGTCCTCTGTCCAGTGCCAGGAAGGGAAATGCAGGGTGACCACGGCCAGTCCAAAACAGAGTCCACTTCTAAAAACAGAATGCACTACAGCTCACTCTGCAGGCTCTTCCATTGATGATGAGTGTGTTGCTGTCTTCTTTAAAAAAGCAATCCACTAAATGCTTGTAGATCCTGGACTGCAGGTTACTGGCTGACCTAAATACTACTGGCACTGTTTGGAGCCCTGCAGGGCCTAGGACTTGGACACACGATGAAGGTCTTCAGTGAAGATGAATTTTGAAAAAGCCGAGATAAGCAGACTAATTTCCTACCAAAGCATTTTCTTCTGATCTTGGAAATGTTAAAAGGGCCACCTGAGTGGATTATTTTAAGCAAAGAAAACTCAATGGCCAGTGTAAACAACTAACCCACCCCAGTCCCTCCGACACACCACGTGAAGCTTTCCAGGCTCTAGCTAGCAAGCAGGGCTGCAGGAGACTGTACTTCCTGTGTACGGTTTCTCACATATGTGGTCAAGGGACTGTGAAGATGGAAAAGGAGAATACACAAACACCATGTAGCCATGTGCCTGGCTCCAATGACCATCACTATTACGTTGGGCCCATTTTTCAATCCAGTCAGAGAGTTAAGGAACAGAAAATAACTGTTTTTCTTCATTCATGGTTTCACTCTGGTTTTGGTTTGGTTTATTTTCCGCCAGTACTTGGGCTTGAACTCAAAGCCTCACACTCTCTCTCAACTGATGCTCTACTGCTTCAGCCACACCTCTACCTCCTCCTTTTTTATATTATAATGTTTTTGTTGATGATATCCAGTGTAACATTTGAACGTAAGTATATATTGGGGAATAGCTAAGTGAGGTCATTTAACAAGCATTACTGCATATATGTGCCATTTTTCTGTGGTGAGACCACCTAAAATTCTACTTTCTTCACATACCTGAATAACAGACATTGTTCGCTGTTTTACTGGTTAATGGAGTTAAGAGTCTCTTGAGCTAATAAACCTGGTGGCTCTGAACCACAATTCTCAGATCTCAGTCTCCTAGGAATTACAGGAATGAGCCACCAACACCTGGTTCACTGTTTCATTTTGAACCAGAATATTTCTTTTTTTCTTTTCTTTTCTTCTTTTTTTTTTGTTAGTTGCAGGGCTTGAACTCTGGGCCTGGACACTGGCCCTGAGCTCTTCAGCTAAAGGCTAGTGCTCTACCACTTGAGCCATAGCACCACCACTTCCGGTGTTCCAGTGATTAAATGGAGATAAGAGTCTCACGGACGTTCCTGCTCAGGCTGGCTTTGAACCACAATCCTCAGATCTCAGCCTCCAGAGTAGCTAGGATTACAGGTGTGAGCCACTGGTGCCTGGCTGAATATTTCTTTAAAAAAAAATCATTGTTGTTAGAGGTGATATACAGTGGAATTACCTTTATATACATCAGGTAGTACACACATTCCCTTCTTTTTGCATTCTGTCATCTGTTCCCTCCTCCCCTCCCATTCTCTCCCACCCATCTCTGTCCGCGGGTTGTGAGGCTCATTGCATCAATGTCTAGTGCAGCCAGGGGACTCCACTGCTGTACTTTTTCACCCATTTTCCACTGATTCTGTGCCCACCCGCCATCTTCCCTCAGATGTCTATATATGTGGCAAAAAATACAGAGCCATCTGAAAATAAAAAGACAAAGTAAGAAAAGGTTCTTTGTTTCCTTATCTTTCATTTCGGTCTGGGTATTACAACTTGGAGATTTTCTCCAAGACTATCCTCTTTGTGGACCAGAATATTTCTAAGTATCTCAAAAGCATTGCCACGAAACAGTTTACTTGACAGTTCATGTTTCTTTGAATCAAATATTTACAACATTTTGTTAGCAACAAAGCAATAGGCAAGTGAAGGTAATGTCTAAAATATTTATTATTCCTAAGAGAGTCAGTGTGTTTACACTGAACATGAAGTATCATTTTTGAAAGAAGAAAACAAGAGCCCAAGAGTAAGGGAATGCACACAGTGTACATGAAGGAGATCTACCAGATCCCTGCACTAATGTCACGTTTGATGACCCAGAAATGACTCTAAGCTCTCCTGAGAGCACACACTCATACAACAGGAAAGAGGTGACTATGTGAAATACTGACCACTGTTTCTGCATACGTCACCGCAACACAGGTATTATTAGCACTATGGAGAAACTGAGTCAATAAGGAACACTGGGAGTTAGACCTAGATAGCAGCAAAGTGCCAGCCCTTCCCAACACACTGGAAAGCAGTGTCTTCAACATGCTTGCTACTGAAAAAAACATCACACGGCACTGGTAGCTCACGCCTGTAATCCTAGCTACTCAAGAGGCTGAGATATGAGGATCACAGTACAAAGCCAACGTGGGCAGAAAAGACCATGAAACTCTTATCTCCAAGTAACCACCAGAAAACCGGAAGTGGCGCTGTGGCTCAACGTGGTAGAGTGCTCGCCTTGAATGGAAAAGCTCAGGGACAGTGCCCAGGCCCTATAACTGACAAAAATAAAATAAAATTAAAAATTAAAAAAATCACCTTTTCTAGTTTTCCTGTTATTAAGTAGTTATGTCACTGTGAAACTTCTAGAGAAAGAAAAGTGTCCCAAGACCACATACCTGTGGTAGAGTCAATGGTGAAAAGGTCTGATAGGTCCCCCGGCATAAGTTCATAAGCCACTGTTCCGTACACCCCAGAGTCCCTGTCCCTGGCGAGGACGGAGATGACCTCGGTGCCCAGCTGTGTCTCCCCGCTGATGCTCGTCACATAGGTGGATGGGGTAAACACAGGCCGGTTATCATTCACGTCCTCCAGCTCCACTCGGACAAAAGCTTGGGCACTCAGCCCACCCTGGGGAGGAATGAACGGTGATTACAAACAGGTCTCTGCTGCACCTTGGAAGACGAAAGCATCAACAATGATCCGACAACTGACTTTTGAAACAACAAAAACATGTACATGTATAAACACTGGGATACAGAATAATCAACAGTGATCTTAAAATAGACTTTAGAAGCAATAAAACACACACACACACACACACACACGCACGCACACACACATGCACGCATTTCATCATTTCGCTTCTAACCCTGCAGCATTAGTTCCCAGGTAATAGCATTCTATCTATACCTCAGTGCTGATCCTGAAAGGTGAAAGAAAGTTGGGCATGGTAGCATATACCTATGATCGCAGAACACAGGAAGCTGAGGCAGGGAGATGACAAGTTCCAGATGAGAGTGAGAAACATAGCAAGTCAAGTCGTGTCTCAAAAAAACAAAACAAAACAAAAACCCCCACTATATTTCCTCAGGCTCTGATGGTCAGAAAAACAGTGCTGGTACACAAGAACCAGCCATCATTGGTGGAAGGGGCCACAGGACACTGGTGACTTACCAACAGAAATGTCTTGAGTGGCAGCAACAAAGGTGAGCCACATCCAATCAGAATGCACCTGAACTTTCTCAAAAACTCTGAACATATCTGACATCAGTTAAGATACGGTCCAGCTGTCCGGGGCTGGTGTAAGACATTCAGCTACCTGTCATAACAATTCTATCTTCACAAGGCTTAGGATGAAGTGACATCCAAGATGGTGGCAGTGTCAAGTCATATCCCTATAGCCATTCTTTCTGGACTCTGGAATCCTCTTTCGAAGGAGCAGGCTGAGAAGCCAGTATTCCACAGGACAGCATGAGTAGAGCAGACCTAAACCCATTTGCTTCATTGTCATATAGCATCCACTGTCCAAGGCTGTGCTACCTTAGAAGCTATCCTGATAATGTAGCTCATGAGGAGCCTTGGGGCAAAATTGCTTAACTGAGCAAAACTGCTTCCAGCTTCCTGGCCCTTAGAAATCATGTGAGATAACAAACATTTGCTCTTTTATTTTATGATTATTTTGGGGGGGGTCCGGTCGTGGGGCCTGAACTCTGGGCCTCAGCACTGTCCCTCAGCTCTTCAGCTCAAGGCTAGCGCTCTACCATTTGAGCCACAGCGTCACTCCGGCTTTTTTCTTTTTTCTTATGTGGTGCTAAGGAATTGAACCCAGGGCCTCATGCATGCAAGGCAAACGCTCTACCACTGAGCCACCTTCCCAGCCCCACATTTGCTATTTTATGCTGCTAAATTTAAGGATAATTTGTTACACAGCAACAAGTACATCCTATAAATCCATCCATGCATGGCTATTTCTTAATTCTGTTGTTCTCTTTCCATCAACGAGTCAGGCACTACTTTGATATAGTCTTAATCATTTCCATTTTCAAAATTATGGTAAGAATTCCTAAGCCAACTACTTACACTCGAATCTCCTCAATTTATTCTGTGAAGGGTGGGCTGTGCTTTCAGAAAGCTCTGAACTTAAAAGCATATCAGAGACAGAAGGTTACTTAGGACAGTTGGCAGATAAGGAAAATTCTGGGCTGTTATTTTCTACTATTTCTCTTTGTTCTTGCCTTTGGGAACTCGTGGATAGTTCAGCCCTTCATACCTTAGCTCTGATGAGCTTGGCAGTAGACTTTCAGCTCTGATGAGCTAAGAGGTCTAACTTAAAGCAACAAAGGTGAAGAGAAACAACTTAGGGCCAGCCCTATTAAAGAAACACAGCATGTTAGGTCTCTCCAAAGCCACACAAAGCAACCTTTCAAGACTCCTCCCAGATTCACTGAGAAGCTGAATAAGATGAAAATAAATACATCACTAATGCCAGACTATGGCATAGTTCTGGCCATGCTGATGAGGCGCTGTTGCTGGAGAGGTTAAGGGGAGGGAAATGTACATCAAAAGAATTCAAAAGGTGAGAAACTCTGTTTCTGTTTTTTGTTCAGATGATTTGCTTTGAAAGAAATAAAAGGGACAAAATGGATTTTCAAAAAAGTATGTGAAATCAAAAGGAGTCTGATTTTTAAAACAGAGGCTATTGTTATGCTGTATAGGCCTGTGAGAGTCATACAGGAGAATGTGAGAAATTAATGATGTAAGAAAAACAATCAAATCATTCCAGACCTGGGATCCTTGAGCTCAAGTGGATGGGCGCCTGAACCCCTGAACTGTGGAGGAATTTGCTTCTGATGCAAACAGAGCTGTGGGAAATACAGTAATGGGTATGTTCATGGAAAAGCAGGCCAGCTGGTGAGCAGGAAGTTGCAGGGTCTTGGTGGCAGGCAGGAAAGAAGGTCCTCTCTTAAGCAGATGTGTTCTTTTTCTTCAGGCACCATCAGCTGCTCAGCTGGGAGTATAGAAGAGGCCAAGCCTCTGGGAATTAGACAGAGCCGAGGTTTAGACAGACGTTTGCCATTGAATGACTTGAATGGTGAGTAATGGGTCAGGGATGGTCACACAGGGGAGAATTACCGACTAGAGCGAAAGTGCAACCTGAAACTAAACATGCTTTTCAGGAGGCAACGGGCTTGAAAGCAAGATTTTAGAACTTGTATGATTACTGCTGATGAGCCTTATATGAGAAAGTCACGGTGGTTATAGATACTGAGCTCTCCATAATGATAGGACACAGGAGTTGCTACAGTGTGGCCAGCCCAGGCAGAAAGGTCCCGGTGAGACTCTTAACTCCAATTAACCACCAGAAAACCGGAAGTGGCGCTGTGGCTCAAAGTGGTAGAGTGCTAGCCTTGAGCAAAAGAGCTCAGAGACAGTGAGTGCCCGGGCCATGAGTTCAAGCCCCATGACTGACCGCCCCACCCCCCAAAAAAATTAAGTAATGAAGTAAAGTGGTGTTTAAGACACCTCAGAATAAATCCCTATAATATATGCGAGACCATAGTCCAGACAATTTAACTAGAAAGCAAGAGGCCAATGGGTGGTGAATGAAAACAAAGAGAAACGTAAGCACTGGAACACTTTTTGGAAAATAGGAAAACAAGTGATTTCAATTCAAATGAACTTGCCCTTCTCCACTGCAAGTTTGCTCTTGGGGTAAAGCTGTATGGTATATGCACTATTAGCATGACTTCAATGAAGCTTTTATCATGAATATACACAGTGGTGACAAGTCTGACCAAATCCTTCTCTTAACTTCCAGGGAAGAGATGGATTGAAATCATTTTAGCTTAGACACGTATTTCAGCTACAGAATTCAGGATATAACAAAACAAATGAGGGGTAATAAAAAATATACCCCCAAAAATAAAAACTCCCTCTTAGAAAATGATGGGAAAAGGAAATTTTAAAAATTAGGTACAAGGAGGGGATAAATTAAACCATAGAACTTTACTGTGGAAAAAACAACAGTGTAATCCTATTATTTGGCTCCACTATGTAAGTGAAAAGCATCTCATCTCGGTTGTGATAAATAGCAGCAGCTGTAATAGCAAAAGTGAAATATTGAGAAGTAATTTCAATAGAGTGGGAAAGTGATTGAGTTTTAAAAGCAATATATCGACTACCACCACAAGGAGAAATAGAGCAGTGGCAAAGAAGCCCAGAATACTGAAGGTGTTTTAGAAGGAAAATGCTTCTACTGACAGATAAAAATCCCTTACAAATCAATGATAAATGGGTTCACAGAAAATTTCTTACAAAGGACCTACAGGACATTTATTAGAAAGAGAAAGGATCCAAGAAGATGCCATAGATTGTCAAAGAGATTATTAAAAAGTTCAAGGACTTCCGTTGGGGTTCAGTTTATTCTTTAAAATATGTTCATTAAGGCCTGAATTCCAACAGCCAAGAATTAAATTGTCTGACTTCATGTACTCTTTGGATGCAGCTGAGATTGGTTTTAGAGGCAGACCGCTGCACCATTATCATTGTTTCTCTTTTGATGCTGTCTCTCTGATGGATGTACACTGTAGGACATATCTCACACAGAATAATTGGGGCAGATTCAGAGGTCACCCTGTTGAAACTCACATTTATCACAAAAGAATTTCAAGAAGATTATGCAGGAATACTGCATGCTGGGTAACTTGCTCTATATATGCATATGTATGCATACTTATATGTACATATATATTGTATATGTATGTAGACAAATACACAATTGCACATATGCACATATCCAAGCAGGGTGAAGGAAGCTTTTAGAGCCTTTGTTGGAGAGAAGGGGAAGATTCTTCTAGAACTCGTTTTAAGAATACATCTCTCCCTTACACCAGGCACTGCTACAAGGAGGGTCCTGTTCCTTTCCTGGGCTCCTCTATGATCATCTCCCGGGTCAAAAGGTAGCCAAGGTAGAGACGGTAACTGAGTACCTGAGGACAAGGAGGCCTTGAAGCACTGTTAGCTCACAGGAGATGCTAAGAAGACTTTCACCGAAACTAAATGTGGCCTAGGTTCATCCTGGGAAGAATGAGGAATCAGTCCTTCTAGGAGAAGGAATCAGTCCTTCTAGGAGGTAAACTGCTTGCTTGTGCAACAAGCTAATCACTTGCAATATCAGAAATGACACCTGGTCTAAGGTGGAAATGTAAATGGAAGAACAAAATCAGGGACTCGCCATTCTGCAGCCCCTAAGGAACAATGAGAACTCCTAACACTTCCTAAACAAACCTGGAACTAATCAGGTCTGCTCTCTAAATGCCAGCTTGTAGAAAACAGTGGAGAGAAAAGAACAAATTAAACAAATCCCCCAAAATACACACTCAGCATGTGGAAAACTTACATGACAAATGACCCGATTTCTGTACAAAAATAATGTCACAGGAGAAAAGGTAAGGGGAGGAATAATAGTTACAGGTTGACAGGTAAGGGCTAGATCAATCATTACTTTATGAACTTAATTGAATGTCGATTTAAAAACCCAACTATTAAAAGATGTGCTTAGTTAATCTCCAAATTTTTAACATAGAGTAGATATTAGAGGTTATCAAAGAAATGGCTATCTGTATATGGTAAGTATCATTTAATAATGGATGAAATGAAACAGTGCCTGGTATTTGCTCCAGCAAAGGAAATAGTAGCTGATACATGATGCATGCTTAACTGGTTGCTGAGTATCGTTGGGTAGGTGTTCTGATGGGCGCGTGTGACACTTCATCCCCAAAGACTTACCCCATCCTTTGCTTTCACCAGCAGATCAAAGGTGTCTGGATCTTGTTCCCTGTCGATGTCTTGAGACACACAGATTCGCCCATCGTGTGGGTCAATCTGGAATGCTGGAGGGGCCTCGGCACTTTGGAAGCCATTATAAAGAGAATACTCAACTAAGCCATACAGCCCTGCATCTGCATCCGACGCTTTTACCTAGGAGAAAGGAAATGGATTAATAAATGATCAGGAAGTAAACTAGAAATGTTTCTTTTACTTTTCAGTTGGTCATGAATTATCACAGTGATCTTTCCAACAAAGCTACTGTCACACAAAGCTACTCACAAAGTACAGGCTTTGGTTCTTTCCCTACCCCTCCTCCCTTCCCCCCACCCCTCTCTCTAACACATATTCTACAAAGGAACAAGTCACATCCCAGGAAATAAGGCAGAATGAACAGTGCAAGATTTTCATCTCTAAGAACAGATTCAAAACAGGTTTATTTCTAGAATTTTTCATTAATATTTTTCAGACCAGAGCAGGCTGCAGGTTAATGAAACCAAAGAAATAATAAAGAAAAAATAAAGCACAGTGAAAAATATCATAGGCTAGAGAGACGTCTAAAACTTCCATGTCATAGGCTCAGTATAATTCTTTTGATTTACAGCCCACTTAATAGTAACAGCAAACATATATAAATAAATAAATAAATAAATATATATATATATATATATATATATATATATATATATATATATATAACATATATAAAACACTTCAGGTAGGAGATAGCACTCCAAGGAAAGAGAAAGAGACAAAGAGAAATGGAGAGAGGTAGGAAGAGGGAAGAAAGGGGGAAAAGGGGAAGGAAGAAGGAAGAGAAGAAAGAAGGGAGGGAGGAAGAAAAAGGAACTAAGCTTGCTACTCAATTATCCCCTTTCTCCTCCACCCCTAAAAATGACAGCCCAAATGAATGGGACAAGTCAGGAGGACTTGTCCTTTGAAGTATTACAAACTAAACAATTCAAACAGTGTGATCTAAAAAAAGAATTTGGCAGGCAGAACAAGAGAACACAAAAGAAGGACCTGCAATAGATTGTGGTAAATATAAATGTTTTGTATATGACAAAGGAAACCACTGGAGACTTGGGGTTTATCCACAGAAATTGCTAGAAAAAAAAACTGGCAAAATGCATGGAGGAAAAATCAAGCTTGATATTATCCTCACATTAAAATAAATTCTACACAGACATGTCAAATGTAAATAATGAAATCATTTGAAGCACAAATATATATATTTAGCTGCTCCTTACACTGGAAAGATATTTGAAGGCCAACAGGCATTTTAAAGTAAAAGAATTGACAAAATCAATCACACAGTGACTATAAAACTGTGTAATAACGCCATATATTATGTATCTATATTTTTATATAAGACATATATTTATGTATGTATGATTACATATAAATATAAAAAGATATGTATCTTTAGAAATTAAAATGATACTGGTTTCCCAATCAAAAATATCCCCGAGCCAGGCGCCGGTGGCTCATGCCTGTAATCCTTGCTACTCAGGAGGCTAAGATCTGAGGATCATGGTTCAAAGCCAGCCCGGGCAGGAAAGTCCATGAAACTCTAATCTCCAATAAACTACTAGAAAACTGGAACTGGCACTGTGGCTCAAGTGGTAGAGCGCTCACCTTGAGCTGAAGAGCGCAGGGACAGCGCCCAGGCCCAGAGTTCAAGCCCCAGGACCGATAAAAAAAAAATCCCTGAGGACACATAAACAGACAATTCACAGAATGATAAATACATAACATTTTAGATATTCAACTTCAATAGCAATCAAATTAATGAAAGAGAAAATGGCATGTTTTGGCCTGGCAATTGGCAACCATTAAAATAAATAGCAAGTGTTGCGAAAGGTGTAGCAAGATGCATTCCTTTTTTATAGTCCATGTAGAACTAATTTTTTATCATATACATATGTTAAACAATCACCCATATCTAAAAATATTCATCTCCTTTGACTCTGCATTTCTACAAGTATATGTAAGAAGAAAGATATCTGTGTAAAAGACATATAATATAGCACAGCATTGATTGTTCGATGTCAAATACCACTGGTATTAAACAAACTATAATTCATCCATGAGATATAATTCAAGGTAGCCACAAAAACTGTATAATTAAAGACACAACACAATAAAATGTCAAGAGGGCCAGGAGCAGGGCTGGGAAGGTTGCTCAGTGGTAGAGTGCTTGCCTTGCATGCATGAGGCCCTGGGTTCAATTCCTCAGCACCACATACACAGAAAAAGCCAGAAGTGGAGCTGTGGCTCAAATGGTAGAGTGCCAGTCTTGAGCTGAAGAGCTGAGGGACAGCACCCAGCCCCAGAGTTCAAGCCCCACGACCAACAAAAAAAAAGGGGGGGGCAGGAGCAGTTGCCATGTATGTAATTCCAGGTACTTGGGATGTAACTTTGAGACTAGGCTGAGCTATCCTTACAGATACGCTGGGTGTGGTAGCACAAACACAAAACCCACTGTGCTGGAGGCCATAGGTAGGAAGAGCCTCATCTGAGGCTGGCCCTGGGGAAAAGTTCAGGTCCTGATTGACAGATAAACTAGAGGCAAAAAGGGCCAGGAACGTGGCTTCAGTGGTAGGAACACTTGCTCAGCAGCTGTGAGGCCCTGGATTCAATCCTCAATGTTAAACAAAAAACAGCCAAATAAAAATTAAATATAAAATTTTCCACTTATGCCAGAAAATGCACTGGATACAATAAAAGACTGAAGAAAGGCTAAATGTTAAGTGATCTAATGTGGAAAATAACCATTTTTAATGTCATTATTCCAGTAATCTTTCCATATATATGTGTGTGTGTATGTGTGTGTGTGTGTGTGTGTGTGTGTATATATACACACACATATATATATATAATGAGATCATATAGATACCATCAACAGAAATAGTATTGCAAAAGAAGCTAAGGCATTAAAACCTCTGAATCCAAAAGTAAATTGGCCATTAACAGGCATGCGCCATCCATTCATTCAACTACTGGAGTGTCTTCCTGACACACTTCCTGACACACCAACTCTTACAAGCTCACTGTAATGAGTGAGTTTGGGAGCCGCAGGTGCTCCAGCATTCCTCATTTCTTTTTCTTTGTTTCTCTGAAGTGCGGGATATGGAATCCAGGACTTCACAAGAGTGTGGTACGTGCTCTGCCACTGAGCTAGAGCCAGCAGCTACAACACTGTTCTTTGTAAGCCAGGAGTGGACACAACATTTACAGTCAGGACCAGTGGGACCACTTTCACTTTCATAGGCCACACAATCTCTGCTCAACTCTACCTTTTGAGTATGAAAGAGTAATGACAACTGTAAATGAATAGCTATGTTCCAATAAATATTTGATTTATGAGGACCAAAGATCTGAATTTCAGCATAACTTTAACTTCTTAGGAAAAATTTCTTCTCTCTTTTTTCCACCATAAAAATAAATGCAAAGACAAAATAACACAAAAATAGGAAGCTGGTTGATCTGACCCAAGCACCAGAGTTTGCCAAGATCTGATCTAAAGCGGAGGAATAAGTCTTTAGAAAATCAGAGTCAAGCCAGATTCATGCCTATAATTCCCAGCAGTTTAGGATGTGGAGAACCAGAGGACTGAGATTTGAGGCCAACGTGGGCATAAAGTTAGCAAGACCCTATCTCAACCAATAAGCCAGTCATGGTGATCACACATCTGTCACCCAGTTTAAGCAGGACGCAGCAGATAGGAGGGTAACCATTTGAGGCAAATATGCAAAACTCTGACTATAAAATAAGGAAAGCAAAAAGGGTTGAGGGTGCGGCTCAAGTAACAGAGCTCCGTCTTAGCAACTATGAGGCCCTGAATTCAAACCCTAGTATGGGGGAGCGGGGGAAGGGAGGAAGAGGAGACATGCATCCAAAACTGAATTTGGATTGAAAATAATCTAAATTTATCACAGATATTCAAAATGTCTGATACCATAAATCCTTTACTGACAGCTGTATTCAAAAAGAGGATTTGAGCTACATATTCCTCCAAAGATTTTTATTTCTCTGAAGCTCTAGTAAAAAACTCACTGGCCAGCATGAAACATTTGTAGGAGATCTGGCAGCAGGAGGAGACTTATAAAAGCTGACAGTCCATTTTATTCATTCTTCTTACCTAAGATTTCACCATGGGATTTATATGAGGTACACAAGGGAGCTTTCAAATTTCAGAGTGAAAAATCTCCTTTCTCTGCCTTCTCTGTTTCAGTGAATTTCTCCAGCCTCGTAATTTAAACCTAAGGCTGCCCTGACTCCACAGGTACAGCACCAGCCTTTCCCAGGACTTCAGAGTTCCATCTGGAAGGATCTCCTTCACGCAAGTACCCACTTGGCAGGTTCCATGGGCCATGGTCAAAACATCTTGTGAGTCTTCCCATTCCCTGCATAAAACCAGTCACCCAGCCAGTCACCAGTGGCTCAAGCCTAAAATCCTAGCCACTCAGGAGGCTGAGATCTGAAGATTACCATTTGAAATCAGCCTAAGCAGGAAAGTCTGTGAGATTCTTAACTCCAACTAACTACCAAAAAGCAGGAAGTAGGGCTATGGCTCAAAAGCACTAGCTCTGAGCAAAAAAGCTCAGGGACAGAGTCCAGTCCCTAAGTTCAAGCCCCAGGACACACACACACACACACACACACACACACACACACACACACACACACACACACACACACACACACACACACACACACACACACACACACACACACACACACACACACACACACACACACACACACACACACACACACACACACACCTTAGTGTACCTTCACTCCTGAATTCAATGGCTCCTCCACCTACCCTGAGGCTTCAGTAGAAAGACAGTGACTCTTCGGTTCTTTCTCCTAACTCAGCAAACCAGACTGTCTGAACATCTGTAAACAAGCTAGCTCTCCCAGCTACAGAGTAAGTCACAGACAAACACATTTAAAATAATAAACTCTGATCTATACATTTTATAGTATTTTTCAGATTAGGCAAGATGGTAAAGATTGGTTAAGTCCAGTATTGATTATAAAAGCTTTTTTTTTCCAATAAAGCCTAGAAACAACAAAATCAGGTCCATCAAAATAAAAAGTGATCTAATTGCACAGCCATACAGTGAAATATTACGCATTTGTTAGAAAGACTAAAGTAAGTTGCGTGTGATGGTTTGATTGTGTAATCTCAGCGCTTGGGAGACAAAAATCAGGAGGCTTGAGAGTTCAAGAACTATCTGAACTACAGAATGAGTCTGCATCTTTAAAAAGAAAAGAATAAAAAGAACAAAGCAGATCTTTACAGACGTACATAGAAAAATGACCAGGATGTAGTATCTACAACAAACATCAAACAGGCAAAACAAGGTCACATTTCTGAATTTAGAACATAGCGTGTGTAGAGCTGGTGTTCTATTGCTACTGACCTGGAGTGTCACAGAGCTAAGCAAGAGCTTGTATAGGGATCTTCCAGTAACCATGACTCTTTTGCACATTGGAGCAGGCAGGCAGGCCAGAGAGGGACCACCCCTGTGGAGAAATGCCTGGCTCTTCCATGCCATCCCTGTTGCTTAATTGCCTTCTTCTTTAACGTCAGGATCAGAATCATCTCTCCTGGGCTCTAGAACCCCAAACAGGTAAAGATCTGAGGATAGCCAATGCGGGGTTTTCTTTTAAAGAAAGGTCCTTACCTGTTACTCAAATCCTGTTTAACCCACACCTGTCATTTGGACTAGGATTTAACTTCTGTTCTCAGAAGCTCTCAGAAATAAAGTCAAAAGAATCACAAATTAGGTCAAAAGTTTGAAATCAGGTTAGCCTCGATCTAGCATACCCATTCCATAGGCAAGAACAGAGCTCATTGGTGAGCTTTTTTTCCCTTCCAACTGTTCTTTTTGTTCTGTTTTGTTTTAATTTTTTAAAATTATCTTTAAGTGGTTGTACAAAGGAGTTGTCATTCAACAAAGCAGTTTATGACTACAATGCATCTTGACGAGTCCAATTAAGGTTATGGGCTCAACTTAAATAAACTATTCCATCACTGAAATATAACAGTTTACTCATACTTTTCTTGCTCCTTACCAAATATGACTTGCTACTTTTGCAAAACGGCAACAACTCTTGACCCGCACGGCATTGTCCTATGCTCTTTTTCAGACAGCTTGTCCACCCTCATGGTAACTCTGTGCTTTTTAAGACACCTAACGGTGTGAATTTCACCCCATCCATGGTTAACTCGTTACAGGAGAGGCAACGGTGTTTTCCCCAAGTGACTTTATTTTGAAACTACCATTTTCTCAAAATGAAGAGATGCAGGAGCCTTGCATGTCATCTCAGAACGGCTGCTCACCTCTGGCCTGCGTAGAGCAAAACCACACAGAAGGAAATGGCTAGTGAGAGGAAAGGGTGGCAATGTATCAGGTGCTGAGGAAGGAAAACACAGGTAAGGATGGGCGGGGAGGGGGGAATATTCACTTTTCTTGGAGAAATTTCATCTGACACATTTACTTTGTTTTTTCTTTTTATTAACCAAAAACGATTCTGAAATGTACATCCCCACAAAGACTTGCACCATAATGGATGGGCATTTGTTGACTTTCTTTTAACTTCATTGGAATAAATTAATGCGTATGTAAATTTTCTCTATGGCTTCTGCATTCAGCACTCCCTGATAGGCATTTGAACCCTCAGGGAACCAGTGTGGAATTGTGTCAGAGAAGGACAATGAGAAGTTCCAAACGCTGTTGTGAAGATTCATGGAAAGTGCCCAATGCACGGACTCAAACTCAGTTCTCCGTGCCTTCCCATCCTGCCTGTCTGTCCAGCTCCAGTCCTTCCATTGTCCACCCTGCAGGGCCACCAAGCCCAATGCACCATTGTGGGGTCAGCAGCGAGGCATGTCTCCAATGATGTCTCTAGAGTCACTTCCAAGGATGCTCTTTGGAAAATCAATGCTGTTGGCTCCTGTTTTATGAAGATATCCCCACATCCTCTGTCATTCACTTCCAGTGATGTTTCAAGGACAGGCCCTGCCTCCAAACAGCCTGCCTGCCCATTACTAAGCCATATGAGTGTAAATGTGATAGAGAGCAGGTCCCCGTTCCTACTTGAAATAAAGGCCTGAGTCTAAAGGTACACATACCCTCAAGACACTGATGACTCAAGCCTGTCATCCTAGCTACTCAGGAGGCTGAGCTCTGAGGATCACAGTATGAAGTCAGCCCAGGAAACAAATGCAAGACTCTTATCTTCAATTAACTCACAAAAAGATAGACGTGGGGAAGGGGTGCTGTGGCTCAAGTGGTAAAGCACTCACCTTGAGCTGAAGAGCTGAGGGACAGTGCTCAAGCCCAGAGTGCAAGCCCCATGACTGACTAAAAAAAAAAAAAGATAGACACGGAGGTGTGGCTAAGTGGTAGACCACCAGCCCTCAGCCAAAAAGCAAGAGGACAAACCCTTGAGTTCAAGTCCCAGTACCAGTACATATACACAAAAAAGGTGCAAATTTTTCTAAATTTGTAGTACATTTTTCGACTATCTAGAGACTGTTCATCACAGGTGTGTATACTCAGAGCACAGAACTGAAGAAACTTAATAAGGAGAGTTTCTCCTTTGACAGTCTCAAAGGTTTAAGCAGGACTCATACCTCCTTCTCAGTGGGAAAAGATGAACAGAAACAGATGAACCCTCAGCACAAACCCTCAGAGTTCAGAGATTTTTATCCATGTCTCCAAAACATCATAACTATTTCATGTTATTTGTCTTTTGGGAGAACTGGAAAGAGAAACGGAGCTATAAATGCTAGATTGTCATGCCTGAGAACAAGTTTGATTTTCCATCCTGGATTGATTTGAAAATATGGTCCTCTTCCCAGAACTATTAAGAATCATTCACCTTTTCCGTACCCACCCCTCCTCTTTGGCTTTTAATCATTCCTCCAATCAGATGGCATGCAAGATTTGAACATTAAAACCTGCCCCCCCAAAATAGGAAAAACTCATAAGCACAAATCTGTTCGGAGTTAGGGGCAATTTATAGAAATATATATCTGACGTGCTCTAATGTAAGAAAGAGGGAGACAAAACACATTATTTGAAAGATATCTTATTGCTGAGCCCAATGATATGCTGAGGAAGAGTGGTTCAGAGCTACTGAACCACAGTGTGACCAAGGAAGGGCTGGGAAGGGGGAAGGCGGACAGAAAATGAGAACTGCAAATAGTAAGTCTCACTGAGTGCTTATGTTCCTAAATAAATTTCATTTTGGCTTTTTGTTGGAGGTGCTTTTTCCTCCCCTTCCTATTGTAAGGAGAAAAAGAAAGCCTATCTGATAAAGAAGAGATTGGTAGGAAGAAGCAAATTCAAGGCCAGCAGAGGGAGTTGGTGACAAAGAGATTGGCACGCAGAGCTGAATCTATAAACTCTTGGCGTTGAGCAATGGCACAAGCACAGGAAGGGAATTTCAGGGGGGCCCAGGATGCCCAGCACAGGTTTCCATTGCTCCACACTGTTTAGAGCTGCCAGGGAAACCTTAGGGGGCCCTCTGGGAATGAAGAAACAGAGAGGGAATTTCCCATTGCTACACGCTACATCCAAAGCCCAGAAAAACATAAGGCATTGCATTCTACAGGCACAACCTGTGAAGAAATCACCAGGATATTTCATTTACAGAACATGAGGAAGATTTACTTTGAAAAGTGACCAGGCCTTCAAGACCATCCCTTGAAGACTACAATCCTTGATACCTACCACCCATCCACCCCTAACCAACTCATGCCACCAGGAGGTTGAGCTGCTGTGTAGTTATATAAGAGTTGGCAAAGCTTGGGGTATGCCTTCTGACATCCTTACAAATCTCTCAAAAGCAACACAAATCTACAGAAAGCTAAGGACAGCAGAACACTTGGATTTAGGTATCATTAAGAAGATAAAGAAAGTCTTCGCACTACTTCAAACAAAACTCCTTCAAAATCCTTACTTATCTCGCCTTTCCCCCCAATTTCATTCTCATGATGGCTGCAAATTCCTCTCCTCTCTCCAGTGCTGTCCCAATGCCCTCTCCCATGACATACATAGCTACCACATTTCTCTAACTGTCCCACAGTCCCAATCTGTGATCTCCCAGCTGCGTGAAACTTTTGAATCCTTAATTCATTCTATCAACCCAAACCTTCCTCCTCATTTATTACAGTTTATGTCAGACTGGTCATTCATCATAAGGTACATAGATGGGTTCTGACTCATGTACATATTTGTCTGTGTAAATGTTTGAGCATGTAATCAATACACCGATGAAAATACTAAGTGTGTCAATCAGAACTTTCCTCAGCCACGCCCACCACCACACATACATGATAACCAACCACAGCTGCAATCTTGACTGGCACAGATTAATTTTGCTAGTCATTTAACTTTTTTAATAAAATCACATATGCTTTGTTTCTGTTGTCTTCATTCAACAAAGTTTTGAAACTCATGCCCGGTGTCTCAAGCTCAGTCAAATGTTCTTTTGTAATGCTGAATAGTATTGGCCCAACTCTATAGATCATAGTTTGTTTATTCACTCACCATAAATGTCTGTTTTTTCCATAAGTATCTGTGTTTTGCATTTCATGTCAAATTATCTCTAAGCTTTCTGCAGATGCCACTCCTAGGTCCTGTTTCCAATTCACTGACAGTTGCTTGTTTCCTGATTTTACAGAGTAAGTGTGGGATATTTTTCCAATATTTTCTTTCTTGTACCACACAGAATTTGAGGACTCCACTCTGATTAACTCACCAGGAAAACATGAAGAGCTATAATTTGCATTTCTAGCTACATCAGTAAGAGACAGGACGTATCCTCCCATGAAAGGCAACACAAAACCAGACAGACCATGTGGAACAACTGTGTCCAGGTGTTGGACAACACACAGAGTAGCCCTGGGATTCTTGACAGAGGAGAAACATATGGGAAGAACCCAGATCCTCCAGCTTTTTTGATTCAGGGTGGTTTTTAAACTGTGGCAAAATAAGGTAAAGCCCTAGCAGAGTGGTGGTCTTGTTGAATGACGCAGTGACTGGATGTCAGAGTGCTAACCTTTGTGGGTAGAGAACTGAGGAAAAGGAGAAAAACAACACTAGTATAGCTGGAAACACAAATAAAAGCCCCTCATGTTGTCCTTGTGAGAAGAAATACTATATATGGAGGTTAATGACTAAATTCCTTCATCTCATCACATCTTACTACAAGAAAACTTTTTGAAGTACGGACAAATCCATTACATAGTTTTTGCTCAGAGGAGTTATAGGTGCCATCTGTGGAGAGTAAATCCTTTCTGATCCTCTGCATGGATCCCACCTTCCTTTCTTCTGTTACTATCACGTTGGACACTATTGCTAATTTCCCAACTGCACCTGATGCTATGTCAGAGTTTCCTCTAGTCAATCTGGGGCTAAGAAAGCGATCAGTATCTGGTTCTGATGGTTCCCTCCTTTTGGGTCCTCTTGTTCCCAGACATTAGAGATGCCAAATGAACCCTCGGGATGCCAATTCTCTTCCTCGTGAATACACAGGAGACCAAAGCAGTGATAGAAATATGAGGGGCCCACACTCGGAAAGGCCATCCTGACCCTGTCCCACACTTGCTGAGGTCTGTAATGAGTGACAAAAGTGATGTCAGAAATCTCCTAATGGCCACATAGGGGTGGACAAGGTACACATCAAAATCCCACATTCTGGGTGTAAGGAGTCTTTGTGCACAGGGTTAAGGGTTTTTTAGATCTTTCTTTATAGTAATCTTCTAACTGGTTCCACATCTGATTACAGGAGTGAACCATACCCATCTTAAGTTTTAGTTCCGCACATGTCTTACACTTGCACTGACTTGCCCTGGAAGGCTGCAGATTTCTTCATTTTTTCCATCAACCCCTACTTGCTTCACAAATATAAACTCAGAGGCCTCATAAGTGGGGTAGAGGAAGGTTACAGGCTGAGAATTGTAGCTTCAACCTCGTCAAAGTAGCCTTCCTAACCAAATACACATACAAGACCTGTCCTCCTTGTTGACAAGTAATTATAATGTGTTTCAATTCCCAAGAATGCCTGGTCCTTCCAGATACTAATTTCTAAGTATCCACACTGTTCACCTGAAAGCCAGAGGTCTTGTCTCTTCCTTTCTATGAACATAGATTGACAATCCTCAACCCTGTCAGTGGGGGGCTTTCTATGCGTCTCCCCAGAATGCTGAAAAGCCTGATTGCAAGCTTCCCAGGCACAGATCCTTCTCCAATGAGCGAGACTAGGCAATAATGTGTCTCCACCCACACCACACACCGTCCGTCTCTCAGGTCCCATGTCTGTCATGGGCTTTCCCTAAGGGCCTCCCAACAGCATCTTTCATCTTCCTTGGAAAATGAGAAAGTCAATGCTAATGCAATTTTAAGATTACCTTCTCAAATTTTTAATGATAAAAATGCAAATTTAAACACTTCTCTCACGTGGAATACATTCAGTGAGATCATTTTAAAGTCTCATTAATAACATCATCTCATCTGGTGCCCAATGATTACACTAATTTACATAGGCTGATGATGCCTGAGTTGTGTTTAATGAACAAATCTAAGAAGAAAAGCCCTGAAACTCTTTCCCAAAAGGTTAATAGTTTTTGTAGACAGAGTTCAATAGAAGAGCAACCTAAAATTTGCATGTTAAGCAGGGAAAAGGAAGGGTATTTCCCTATATTTCTAATATAGGACACCTATTTTTGTATATGGCTTATTGCCTTAAGCTAATCTAAAGTTAAAACGGAGATCTGAGGGAAATTGATGAAGAACTGTATCTTATCAACATGGGATATAGAACCCACAGCACAATGCTACAGAAGCATTTCTGACTACAGTTCCCCACCATTAAGAGGTCTGGGAGCTCAGAAAGGGGAAGAAAGTGTTTCCACAAGGGGAAGAAAATCATACTCCATGTCAGTGGGTCTTGCACTAAGAAAATATTGGTCTTCCACAACTGATGCCAAGTTGAGATCTCATGCTAGTTCAGAAAACGAGCACTTGCAAACCATCAAACCCAGCTTGATCAAGCCAAAACCTGGAAGATCATTCTAGTCACTCCTTCTTTTCACACATTTTTCCTAAGAGGCTCCTTGAATAACAGATGTCTAGCCTATATCAAGTGTTTAGTGGGTATTTGCCATTACCTTTTTAAATTAGGAATATCTGGGATGATGAAATTGAAATGGAACTCCCTGACAGAGGGGTACATGGACCTGTTCAATGGGGTTCCTTCCTGCTTGTTCATTGCAACTGTATAAATTAAAGATGCTCCATAAAGGTTTGTTGAGATATAGTAAGTAAGGAGAAAGAGAAAAGGAAACGAGAAGGAAAAGAGGGACAGGGGAAGAAAGCTAGCACCAATATATAATGTATTCACTGGGTGGAATTTAAAATTGTATTACAAGTCAGACTCTAAAAGGTTTCAATTATCATCTAACTACTGCAAGCTACTTGCTCCTGACACGTGTCCCATCTGTGCACTCTACCTAATGACATTTTAAATTCCTGAGATGTTTTCTTCCTTTCCAACAGCAATCTATTTCTTCCTGAAGCCCGATGTCTTGACATTTCTTGGGCTTGAACTGTTTCCCCATCTTTAAGAACAGAAGCAATCTCTTCCTGTTCTCCAAGGGAAGAGTCACAGTGCAGATAATACACCACGTTTGGCACCTACATCTCGTTTTATATGGCTAGTTAGCTACTCACAAATCTATTTTTGATCACTTTAAATAAACTCAGAGTAGCTTTGAAGCAGAAAGGGCATCCCAGTTTTGATCTGGGAGTTCTATGTGATAGCCCATTTTCCACATGATAGCCCATTTTCCTCTGGCATTGGGCATCTTCCCTACCCCACACAGAGCCACAGGTAACCCCCTTCCCCCACCCACCTTGTGTCCTAAACAGCTCATCTCTGTCATGGATTATGTCATTCCACTCCTTTGCCCCTAGCTTCCAATGGTCATACCTATGTGGGAACGGCAAGGTTGGGGCTTATGTTCTCAGACCCTTCACTGTACAAACTAAAGGGGCTAGCTGAAGCACCACAATGAAGGTCAGAGACCCTGAGATAGCCCTCTCTACTTGGCCCTCCTCCTTGACCTCAGGTACCTGCATTTCCTACTTCAGAGTTTCCCTCTGTTATTGGCCCCAGAACACTACATTAAATCACAAAGTTTCTTACTCTGTCCTTGCAAATAGAACTTGTATGAAACTTTTCTCAAAATATCCTAACTTGATTAAAACCTGTTTCCTGCTGAGACCCTCATATGTCAGCTTGAATTTATTCCCCCTTGCATTGAATATCTGAAATGTTCTTATTACTTCCTTGAGGGTTGTATTTAGGATCTCTACAAGCTTCCTAGGACAGCATTGTATGTTTGTTTGTTTGTTTGTTTTTGGTCAGTTGTGGGGCCTGAACTCTGGGCCTGGGCTCTGTCCCTCAGCTCTTCAGCTCAAGGCTAGTGCTCTACCACTTGAGCCACAGCGCCACTTCCAGCCTTTTCTGTTTATGTGGTGCTGTGGAATCAAACCCAGGGCTTCATGCATGCAAAACAAGCACTGTACCCCTGAGCCACCTTCCCAGCCCCACAGCATTGTATCTTGCCCACTGCCATAAACCCAGCTTCTGGAAGAGTGTCAGACAGAAGGGAAGCAACAATGAATATTGCTTTTTTTTTTTCTTTTTTGGGGGGTCCAGTCGTGGGGCCTGAACTCTGGGCCTGGGGCTGTCCCTCAGCTCTTCAGCTCAAGGCTAGCGCTCTACCATTTGAGCCACAGCGCCACTTCTGGCTTTTTTTCTTTTTGCTTATGTGGTGCTGAGGAGTCGAATTCAGGGCCTCAGGCATGCAAGGCAAGTGCTCTACCACTGAGCCACCTTCCCAGCCCAACAATGAATATTTCTTAAATAAATTCAGTGTGTTATGAGTGTGAGTGTGAGTGTGTGTGTGTTTGTGTGTGTGTGTGTGTGTGTGTGTGTGTTTGTCCCCATTCAGAAAAATAACTCTACATGTTTAAAAGATTTAAGCTTTAGGTCAGTAATGAATCTACTTTTTCAAGATTGAAAACAAAAGTGCTAACCTTCAATGTGGTATGTCTTTAAACTCCATCCAATCAAAGCCCGTTAACAGTGCACAGGACCGTCCTGAAGCTGAGCCTCTAACATTCCGGAAAGCAAAACACAAAATTTCCAGAGAGTGTAATATAAAGTAAAGACAAAGAGACAACTCCAAACAACTTTTTTTTTTCTGGAGTGGGGAGAGCTGAGGGAAATAGGATAGTTGCCAAAGAATGAGGCCGTAATTCAAGGAGCATTTCTAAGCTCACCGGCCACTTGTTTCCTTTACCCAAAACAAAGTCATCACTCACTGTGATTGGACTTCCATTCAACCGCAACTTCCCCTTCTCCTATCTACAACCATGCCTTTCACTAAGCCATGAATACCCACAGAGATGAAGGGCTGGTCTTCTCTAACATCCATACCCAGAAAATTTAGGAATTAAAGGCAAGGAAAAGCAGCAAAAAAAAAGGCTGTTAATGACTGGCATCTTGCCCATCTCGTTCCTCAGTGAGCTACAGGAAAGTTTGGGGGAAATGCAAGCATGGATGAAGAGAAAGGAATTGTTTAGGATGAGCTGAATCTGCACTGGCAGTTTCCCTACAGGGAATGCAGCAATGCAGCAATGGAAGTATTTCCCTGACAGCTGCTAGCAGGGTGAAGTTAAGGCTACGGTCCCCAGATGAGCTCATGTGGGTGTGGTAAAAGGCTCACCCCCTGTAACAACACTGTCCTCTTTAGCAGCTGTTCAACTGCCTGATGTATGGCTATTTTCTTTGCTCAAATACATTCTCTTTGTTTTATGCAAGCAAGGACTTACCACCGGGGACCTGTGGGAGCTGGCATTATTTGTACATCAGCACATGAGCAAAGTGAAGAGAAACAGTCTTTTTAGGAATTTGCTACTCATGCCAGTCACTTAGTAGAGGATTTATAATCTTCTCCTTCAAATATTAACTTCATCATTGTGACCTGTACATACATTTTTGACCTAGGCAAAGACTTAAGTCCCTCTGCCCTTTTGTTGGAGCCCAAGAGTCCTTTGCAAACAGGACTTCCTATCTTCCTCCTTTTTTTCAGTAGTCTCATGTTTCAGAGTTCTAGACTCTCCAAGTCCCTAGGGAGTCACTGCCTTGGATGGGGATGGGTGGAAAGGGACCACCCCATTCTCACCTGGAGGTGTTCCTACACTTCTTTAGATCTTGACTGAGCTAACATTGGACACATAACCCCCTTGGTGGTAGTAGCAATGATAGGCAGACTGTTGGTATGGGGAGGAGGGGGTCACTGATTTCTGCCACTATGGAAAGCCAGAAAGGCCATGTTTTTAACTAAAGATTCTCATGTGTATCCAACTATGAACTGGGGAGCTACAGCTATGGGCTCTCCATGTCCTGAGAGTCCGTAAGGTGGAGTCATTAGGAATAGAGAGAGGCATGGGACTGTGGCTGAGGAACTTCTGCCCAGAGAGTGGCAGGAATACTCCAAGGTCTGTTTGGGGAATAGACAAGGTATGGCTATAGGGAGAAAACATAGAAATACGAATTTAACAAACTTCTCCCATTTTTATTTCTATTTTTAATATTCCTGTCTTAAACGCAGTGCCTATGTTTTCATTGTTATTTTTAACTTGCTGAATGTCTTACTTTATATGCAGAGGTGTAATTATAGACCTGTAGATCTCATTCTTGCACATCATTTGGAAGGAAACAGACATCTACTCAAGTAAGCAAAAAGTTTTATGAAGAGGTCTATTCTGAGCTAGAGGCGATAGCACAGAGGGGCTCAGGGAAATGACCAGAATCATGCCACCCATTGACCAGCCTTGTGAGACCAGAGGATGTCACTCAGGAGATGGGAGGAGGAACTCTTGAGGAGGCAGAGGATATTCAGAGATGGTGCAACATAGCCCAGGGGACAGCAGGAAAGAGGGGCCCCACCAAAACAGTGACAGGCGGAGACCACCATGACTATGAAGGGCAGATGCACCTGCCTGGTTTTCTGTTTCTTCCAGACAGACAAGGCTCAACATCCCATCCTGCCCCAGGATTATCCGCTGCCCACAGGGCAGTGTTTACCCAACACTTTCCCTCTCTTTCTTCAGGCCTCTGGGGCACCTAATGAAGATGTGTCTTCTTGTTGTTTTAAGTCTTCTCTGTTACTCTGTCTCCCCCTACACACCCCACTATCTGGCCCATGACTCTAGGAGAGTCTATCATTCCAGGCCTTGAGGGGTCATTTCTAGCTCTGTCTCCTGCTGTGCTCTAATATCATAGCTTCACCCCATCCACTGTCCTCAGCAACCAACTCAGGACCACAGCAGGGGACTCAGGGGGAAATCCACCTTATTAAATGCCTCTTAATAAGGCCCACATCCCCAACGAGCCAGCAGGACTGCTCGGGGGTCTCGCAGCTGGAGATGAGGCGGGAAGTGTCAGGCCCCAGTCCTACTAGCTCTTTCCGTACACAGTCTTGGCGAAGGTTCACATTTCCAGCCAGCTTAACTCATTTCATTTCCCAGATGTTTTTACACTCCCAAGGCCAAAACGAATATGCATTTGTGCCTTCCTTGTCAGAAGCCAACTCCATCTGTCCCGGTCACTCCTGCCTGGGCACGGCCCCCAGCAGCTGCTCTGCAGGGATCCAGATGTGAGGACTCTGCCACGCCCCTTACCCAGACTCACGGCCGGGCGAGCCCCCCAAGCCACACCCATCAGCACCTCCAGCCACTCCCCAGTGGGTGACACCTCCGGAGACTCCAGTCTTTCTTTCTGGGGACTCCCAGGTGTGCTGTGAGCACATTTTTGATTTTACTGTTCAGGATTAGGAGCCCTTATGAGCCTCCCTAGGCCAAAGGCAAGAATTTACTTACGTTCAAGCCAGAGCACTTTGTTAATAACAGTTGTTTAAATTAACTCCCTTAGAGCAACTGGGGACTCTGTATGCTGGTTCAAAGAGAGATCTTCTGATGATTTTGGATCTCACACAAGGAAATACCACAAATATTAATAGCCTGGTTAACATAAACTGTTTTGGAATTCACATTGTTCCATGATCTATTTGGAATAAACTTATATTAATACACATACATATAGACACACATACCATATTATTCATTTTTTAGCTGAAATTCAAAATTTAACTAGACACCTTCTATTTTTACTTGCTAAATCTAACAAGGTTGAAATTAAAAGTGTACTGGTAATTATGAGAATCAGTACTGGGAAGATTTGGAAAAGGAATAAAACAAAAGCTAACCCTTCACCAGAAATTTTCTCTTTTTCTTGTCACTCATGAGGCTTGACCTCAGGGCCTAGGGATGGTCCTTGAGCTATTCTGCTCCAGGCTAGTGCTCTACCAATTTGAGCCATAGCCCTACTTCCAGTTTTCTGGCAGTTAATTGGAGATAAGAGTCTCATGGACTTTCCTGCCCAGGCTGGCTTCAAACCATGATCCTCAGATCTCAGCCTCCTTAGCCAGGATTACAGATGTGAGCAACCAGCACCCAGCTTAGGACAGCTTCTAAATGGGTCTGAATTTCATGATAGTCTTCTAATGCAAATGAGCACACTCTCAAATAATGAAATGTAGCACTTTTAACTCTTACACTCACATATGTAGAAATGAGAGGCTTGGTGGACCCCAAAACTGCACAGGGTCTCGATGTATCAATGACTTAATGTCTCAGCATCTACATCACTATCTGATCCCAACCAAGAACTACCCCATGTTACACCCACAATGAGTGCCTTTGACCCAATCTCTGAGACATTTTCCCCTTTTCCTGAAACGACCTCTCTCACACCACTACAGTGGCAAGAAAAGACACAAAATGAAGGAAAACAAAGGAAAGTCGACCTAACAATATAAGAGTCTGTGTTTGCCACAGGAAAATTGAAGCTACATGCCTGGATGTAGCTCAGTGGTACAGTGCTTGTCTAGAATGTTCAAGACCCTGGGTTCCATCCCCAGCACCAAGAAAGAAAACCAAAAGTTGACAGGAAATACCAGTTATTCTCCCCTTCCAGATGCACTTTTTTTTTTTTTTTTTTTGTAATTTAGCCATCTCTCCTTATCTACCCAGTTTCAAATTCCTTACGAAATCAATGCACTGTCCTAGCTGTGATGTAAAGGAGTAGTGGTTTATAATGAAGTATCATGTACTTCCATGCATGATGACTCAGAGATGACTCCAGCAGGAAACATAAGGAGGTAGACATGTGCACATCATGTTTGATGAATAAGTTTGGAATTATAAGTAAGACACCATGAAGCATGCTTGTGTACACATTTTAAAACCTGAAACAAGGTCTACACAGAGAATCAAGGTTAAGTAAAGCCATATGTGAACACACACACACACACACACACACACACACACACACACACACACACACCTACCACCAGGTGGTGTATAACTAGTACAAATGCAGACGAGCATACACCCCCTGCAGAGGGAACACCATTTACGAGCAATAAGACTATTGCTGGTATATTTTGCAAAATGGAAAGTTGCAAATAAAGCAAAGCATACACTTCCTTTGATTTACTTGGGAATTGTATTCCTGGATAACTCCAAGACTAGTAAGTCAGTGCAAAGATCATGTCGTGTTTCCGTAGAACCCACAATGAAAGACAGCCTTAGAGTATCACAAATAGGTTTTTCACATTCTTGCACATCAAGTTGTTTATTCCACAGTTCTGAGGTCCTCAAGCATGTTCTACTGTGTGGGAGAGACTGAGGAGTGACAATGTTAAAATGCCGGATGTCCTTAGAAAGAATGCAGGACCCAACAGCACAGAGGAAAGAAAGAAAGCTCTTGGGTCAATGCAGAGATTTTGAGGCAAATCTCCAAGACAGAAAGGAAGATGCAAAGAAAACTAAGAGCCTGAATGAGAACAAAACAAAGCAAGTAAGCAAACAAAGCCAGAGAACAGAAGATGGGTGGGCTAAGATTTGGGGATGATGTGTGACTAGGGTAAAGGGCAGATAGAAGGAAGAACTGGACACTTCCAGCCAGTGAGAAGATGATGAAGGATCAAAATGTATCCTGATTTTTTAAGCCTCCAGTTTGCATATATGATGATGCAGAAGAAGTAAAATTAGAAGAGTCAGGAGTTTAATACTTGTAAAGCAGTGAAGGCTTAAAACAGTGGCCACAGAGGCTGAATGAACAGGGTAGCTCTGACATCTAGTTAAAGGTAGATTCCATGACTAGAGAAACCAGATGGAAAGAAAAGATGAGAGACTGAAAAAGGACTCCCAGCTGTTTGTATTCTGCCAGAGAGCAATCTTCTAATTAGCCGCTCTGAGAATATACTGATTTCTTGAGCTCAGTGGGGAGGAGGAGGCTGGGAATATTCTGTAATTTCACTATTTATCCTATATTAGCCCTGGCTCTCCCAGAACACAGAACCAACAGGATATATCTATACCCAGATAGAACGACGGGAAGGAAATTACTATGGACTCCACTCATGTGATTACAGAGGCTGAGAAGTCCCACGATATACTATCTGCTCACCGGGGAACCAGAGAAGCCAGAAGTATAGCTTAGTCCAAGTTCAAGGGCCTGGGAAGCGAATAGTACAACACTGACAAGACAGCCTGAGAACCTGGGGCAGGAAGGCTGCTGGAAAGTCCCAGAGTTCAAAGGCTGGAAAAGCTGGACTTCTGCTATCCACAAGTAGGACAAGGTGGGCTCCAGCTCCAAACCAAGAGAGAATTCCACTTTCTTCTGTCTTTTTGTTCTCTAAAAACCAAGACCTGAACAGATGGTACTCATTCACCGAGGGAGTCTTTTCATTCTCTCCATTGACTCATAGGCCTATCTCTTAGAGAAATACCTTTATTGGATTTTCAGAAATAATGCCCTATGAGCTATCTGACTAGTTCTTAATCCAGTCAGATTGACACCCAAGATTAACCACCTCCACCCTGGAATATACTAGCATGTCAGTGGCTTTCGTGAGTGGTGAGTACTGATTGAACTGAAACATTATTGGAAACTTGTGTCTACCAGAAACTTGAAAATTACTACTATGCACAGTACACAAACTACCGTTATTGGAAAAAGTCGCCCCAAACTTACACCCACTGACTTTTGTGGGCTCAATTAGCCAATCTAGCATTTTCTTGACATCATTGCTGTAACAGGTAATATCCTCACAGCAGAGTGAAGGAATCTCACAGGGTGTCCTGTAAGGAACCTTGTCTCCTGGAGGATCTAAAGGAGGATCTGAGAGTTCAAACAGGTTTTCATTGCTGGAATTCTAGTTTTAGCAAAATGCCTGCTAGAAAGCGAAAGCTCCAGAAATACTTAGAATATGAGCCATTTTGCATCAAAGTACTTGATAAAAGAATCCTTCCTTTTTTCTTGAGAAATTTTCCCTCTTTTTCAGCCCTGCTCTACTGTTTTAAGTCTGCAGTAAAAACTAAAAGCATGACCTTGCATCCATTTTCCCTTCGTTTACACCCTGTTGTGGTTAAATACTTCAGAGTTTTTACAGTCTCTACTCCCTTTTCTTACTCCCTCCTTAATCTACTCCATCTAACTTAGAATGCCATCATTCCACAAAAATATTTCTTGCTGAAGTACTAGGATCCTACCCAACAGCTAAGGTGAATGGCTCGTTTTATTTAACCTCTTGTCATCAACCAACAAACCTTACTTCTCTTTACATCATGAATAAAGGCGCCTCTCTGATAGCACTGAAACACACTATGCTTCTGCTCTTCCTTCCTTTCTCAGTCCTGGAGGCTGATGATGCATCCTCTTCCATTCGATCTTCCAATGTTGGGACTTCCTCGGAGGTCTGGCCTGTGACGTCCTCTCTGCTCACACTTTACAGCCTATGCTCAAGCCCTTTTGTCTTTTCCCATGACCTCAGTTACCACCATATGCTACCATCTCTTTAGTCCTTCCAGATTCTCAGAATATTCTTTTACACTCTAGTGTTCTAAGTACAACTCTTCGGCATCTGCACTGGATTGGTTGTGGACCACTCCAATGACTACATCCATCACTAAACTCCTTCAGGTACAAATCAGTGAATACATCCGCCACTGCCTTCATCCAGAGGCACAAAGCAGAAATCCAAGAGTCACGGTCAAGTCACCCCCAACTCAACCCAGCTACCATTCCACCAGCAAACCCTACTTTCAAAACACGTCTCCAAAACTCATGTTCCTTCTCCTCTGTCTCCAAAACTCTTCTGGCTTTCAGCCTGCCCTCTCCAATCCATTCTCTGCCAAATCATAGAATGACCTAGAGAAAACAGGTCCTACCTAGTCATGGAAGCTCAGTAGTCATTTTCTGTTACTTAGCATCAAGACCTAAGTCTTTTACATCTCTCCAGCCCACTGTCTCCTCCTGACCCTCCTCCCTCGGGCCCATGATCCATCACTCCAACCTGACCTGTTCCATGGGATTTCCTACCCAGGCCCCGGCAAGGCCACCTGCTTGGATGGAGTGCTCCTAGCTCTTGGTGGCCTGGCCCCTGGACATTCCCAGGCGCATGCCCAAGAGTAACTGAAGAGCACCCAGCCAGAGGCCTCATGTATCCAGGCCTGAAGCCTCCATTACACAACTTCCCTGAACCAGATATTGCCCCCCTCCACAGTCCCACAAAAATAATTTTTGATCACTTTGTCAAGAAAATGATTCCTATGTCCTAAGATACTGAGCTATAAACACACATCTTAAGGCTATTATATACCAGTTTAAGCAGAAAATTCAGTCAAATTTAGTAGATGTGTGCAACCATCATTACAGTCCTTTTAGAATCTTTTTTTAAAATCATCTTGAAAAGCAATACAAAGCCAGGTGTGGTGGTGCGTGCCTATAATCCCCGCTACTCAGGAAGCAGATCACAGTTCAAGATCAACACAGGCAAAAAGTTGGTGAGATATCATATAGATGGTGCTCATCTATATAATCCCAGCCACACAGGAGGCATAAGAGTAGAATCACAGTCTGAGACCGGCCCAGGCAAAAGTGTAAGAACCTAACTGAAAAGCTAAAGCACACAGGGTTCAGCCGAGGGTGAGGGGGGGGTGGCAGAGGGGGAGACTCGTGGTAGAGCACCTGCCTAGCAAGTGCAAGGCCATGAGTTCAATTCCCAGAAAAATGAAAGAAATGTGCTGCACCCGTCCACCTCTCTACCTTGTCCTCTAGTTCCTCTTCCTGAGCCCTGAGCTACCTTCCTGCTCTTCCGATCTCTGTGGACCTCTGTGTCCTCCCGTGTTCATGTGGAAGGAATTGTGAAGGAATCTTGCAGCGTACGGTCTTTCCTGCCCTCATGTGCCGCTCTCGTGAAGCCTGTTTTCAACATTCATCAACACTGCGGCATGTGTCTGCACGTTATTCCTTTTTATAGCCCCAAAGTCACTTTTCTTGGTTGAAAATGTGGTTGTTTCTTCGCATTTCCTATGTTTCCCAGCATGAGGAAAGTGGGTGTCACCCTGTCCTACACTGCACACAGAGATGATGTTCGGAAGGAATTTGTTCCAAAAAAATGTGTTGAGCTGCTAACAAAGACTGACGTTGGTTAAGAATAACTGAATTTCTTCTGATCCCTGAAGTAATAAAAACCCATTCTACAATGGGCTTTTTTCCTATTCAGACATTTTTACCAGCACTTACAAATCATTCATATCCAGTGTATCTGAAAATCTGATTACATACTTCTATGCATTTTTCTTAAGTGTCAAAATATGTGCAAATTTCAGATATGCAGATACTGCCTCAGCCCATCGAGGGTGTGGTCGAACATTTTAACATTTCCACCAAACTCCCAAGTGATCGATGCTACAGGCACAATCACACAAGGATCTTAAAACATCCCACTTGATCTTCAAGCCTGCTGGCATGTAAAAACATGTTCACATACTTTTAAAAATAAATTATGATACTTAAGATGCACATAGTAGGGCTTTTCCAAAGATTTCTTGAATTACTTAGTCATTGTAGAAATAATTCCAAATATAAAAAAGTATTCATGGCTACATCCACTGCCTGGCTTGTGGACACGAACAATGGAAACAATTCAAGGAGTTTTGAGAATGAAAGAAAAAAGAGTAAAAGCAGATCCGAGACAGCTAGAATTCAGGCTATATGCAGAAATAAGCCACTGAGTGAACTGTAACTGCATGGAAAGAGAGTTCAGAAAAACATTTCTTGTCATGCCAAGCAAATGTATGTACAATCTTAAAAACATAAAATAAAAGGTCTTGTCTTTATAGCAATGATTGTAAGATGGAAAATAAAATGAGAAAACACAGGAAATGGAAAAATGAAAAAAAAAACAACCTTTTGGTGAACGGGAGAATATGCAAGAGTCTGAAAATACAGATTCTTTCTTCTTCTCTTTATGAATGGTGTATTCAAGTGTGTATCTCCGGTAGGGTTGGAGAAGGGCACAGAATGCTAGGGAAAAGGGGTGAAAAGTTCAGCAGTGCAGCTCACAGGACATGGGTGAAAGTGAACTACACAACTCGTGGGTGGAAGTGGGAGGGAGGGGCAGGGAAAGGGTGAGGGAGCAGAAGACACTGTACAAAAGGAAATGGACTCATTGCCTGCCACGTGGCATTGTACACTCCCTGTAGATCACCTTTATAATAACCATAAAGTTAATTTAAAAAGAAATGAAAGATGGGCGTAACTCACTAAAATGAGCCCTCTTTTGAGAAAAATAAATTATGCAGACACTGAAAAGGACTACCAAATCAAACTAGCAACTCTCGAGTTCAGTATAAACAGCACAAAGGCAGCACAAAGAAATACATCGACAATGACACCCAGGGTTCTAAAAGCTGCAACTTATTAAAAAAAAAAAACCTCCCAGGGCCTCAGAAGATCAGTGAGGCCTATGTGTTTCTGTAAGCCTTTACCTCCCATCAGCCACGTGACAGAAAGCTGGAAGGCAATCTCCATGCAAGCCCTTCCATTGAAGAGACAGGATTATGTTATCTACACACACTGTGCAATGTCTCTTCTGCAAAGCAATAGCAGGTGGCAGACTCTGGCTGCACATCCTCCCCTCTCCCACCCTTCATCCCCCCTCTTCTGCCTGCCCCCCCCACCCCTGCTCTGTGAAAATGACAGCTGCAACAGGTAAAATCCCAAGATAAGCACAGAACTCAATCATTCTCTTCTGACAGCTCTATTTCTTTTTTAATTAACATCCTTTCCAGGCTCAGTAGACAGCAGATTCCTTATAAGCACACCTTTGACAGGTGCAGATAAACTGGATCACTAGGCTGAGGGATCGTGGGCAAATAACAGGCGACAGCAATGATTCACTATGGCTGCACGAGAGGGCTGGTGGGCTCCATTCCTTCCTTCCATGAGGAGATTTCGCATCAAGGTCATCCCAAAGTCACAGGCAACTGAAGAGACAAACTACTTTTCCAGGCTGTGGCACTGCCCAAGGAACCAGCCTACCTGTGGCCGCACTGAGCAAATCCCATTTATCCCCCGTTTTTTAAATGACATTTACAGAACTCTTCTCCATCTTTTAAGTCTCCAGATAATGAACATTTCTAAGCTACATGTGATTTTTTTCCCCCAAATAAAATTATTTCATCCACTGAGATGGCTTGTATTTCCAAATGTTGCTTTAAAAAAAAAAAGTCCAGAAAAGACAAAATCCACTTAAGAGGCTGAAGGCCAAGATCAAATCCTCTTTATCATTACTACTGAGCCCTGAGCGAACATGGTAGTTAAAAGAGTATTTGGAGAATGTGGCATTTTTAACACTTCTCAGAACTGAAGTTCTATTCCACCAGAGTGCCTTTCTGGTTCAAGGCTCCATTTCACTAAAGGAAAACACACAGCTGTGAGGGAACTCACAAGCTACCATGTTTAATGAACCACAACCGATCTTTAACCGGTGCTTTTTAACAACGCTTTCTACAGCTTTCCAGTGCGCACACCACAGGCCCTTCACCCCAGCCAACTGGGAGTATCTTGCTGCATTGCTAGGCCCACCCACACTCCCAAAGCCGCTGGCCCTGGGCACGCAGTATCACACTCCATTTTACAGCTTCTCCAAGCCAGCGTTCTGTACTGTGACAGAATACTTTTTTAAAAATCACCTTAGAAAAAAGAGAGGTTTATTTTGGTCTTGGGACCATGTTGCTGGGCCCTGTTGCATCTATCCTTATGGGAGTATGTGGTGGAGGAAGTCTGTTCACCTCATGGTAGCCAGGAAGCAGAGAGATTGGGTGGGGGGAGTTCGGGGAGAGGATCTGGATCTTCGTATCTCCTTCAAGGTCGCCCTCCCAATAACCTAACTTCCTCTCATTAAGCCCTACCTCTTAAAAGCTCCACTTCCTAATAGCCATTTGACACAGGGACCTTGGAAAGACATTCCAGGTCAAACTATACAGCACTGCTAAAACTGTAAATGCCTCTACCTACTTCTTTACAGCTGGCCATCTTGGGATCAGTTCTGCATGCACCTTCCTCAGACTGCACTGCCCTTACACTGTTTTGCATGCCTTGTATGAACTCTTCACTATATTTTTTTTCTCAGGATTGAGATGTAACCTGCCTAGACCAGACTAACCCTTCCTGGGTACTTGGTCCTGTTCTTCACTCCTGACCTCTACCTAGCCCCATGCACTGTGGAGCCATTTAAGTTTTTATATGACAAAAAGCAAGAAATTCCATTTTGTCATATCTCTTCTAAATATACACTGATGTCGCACACTGAGACTTAATGATTTCTTCCTAGCAGATAGCGAAAAGGTACAGCAAACATCTGACAGAGGCTGGAACTGTTTTTATGTTTAGCCTTCTTTCCATTGAGGAGTACTCAACTCATCGCGAGGACTCCAGATAATGTGAGAGAGTAAACCAGAAGTAGCATAGGGTGCTTCACACTGCTTGCGAATACAGAACCACACAGCAGATTATGAAGTGTTGCTCTACAAAGAGATAAGACACTGTGGGGAATCAGAGGAGATGGCCATGATGCCTAGCTATCCTGACTTCACAATCTCTCACTGAGAAGTGGCATCTGAGTTAGCCCTTGTCTCATGTCACTCACGTGAGAAATACAAGTGGAGGAAAGTCCAGACCGAGAGAAGTGCAAAACGCAGTGCAGTGTACTGGAAAGAGCGGGGACCTCTGAGCCTTAAGACTGAATTTGCACCCCAGCTGTCTTCCTCATTCTCCATGGGAGGGAAGGAGAGGGGAGAGGGAGAGGAGAGCAGGAGGGAAGGAGAGGGAGAGACAGGGGAGGGGGGGGGACACATGAATGAAATTAAGTTCCAGGTAGAAACAGGACATTTAATTGTGGTTCTAAACATACAGGAAAATGTTTAAAACTTAAGAGAACTGCCTGGTTCTCCGAGCTGGCTCATTTATTTCCTGTACAACCACAAGGGACTGCTGTTCATAGCCTTCGTCAGTCTGCTGACGGCTAGCAGGGGACGTGAGTTGTGCCCCAGCTCTTTGGGGTAGGAAGAACTCAAACTGCAAGAAGAGCACCAACAGCGTGGCAGGCGTGAATGGGAAGAACCCTTCTCTTCATGCTGCTCAGCGTCTGCCTTCTTCTGTAGGGAAGTCTTCAGAGTGCTGGGAAGCAAGCTCTACTTCTCACTACGAAAGCCAGAGGAGGCCCGTTCCTCCCTCTCTCTGCTCTTGGCAACTGAAGCATGGACAGGTGTCCTAGGCTTGGCCAAACAGATGTTTCTATGAGAAAAACTTACATTTTTGAGCCACTGCAGCAAAGACAGGGGGTGGTGTAGAAATCAGCCTTCGTGGCAGATTTCTCGGGTCACTTGTGCAGCATGACCTGGCTCCTGCAGCTTCTACTCTAGTTTTCTAGGCTTTGGATCACTTTTTAAAGCTGCTCAATATCTTTCCAAGAAACTGTGGGTTTTGTTTTTTTTTTTAACTGAAGTTCAGTCAGGGTTGGAATCCATTGTCATAACTTCAAAACTTCTATAATCAATTTCTTCTGTACATAATAAGAAGTGTTATACAGTAGGGACAAACCAAGATTCTGGAATAGGATTTCCTGGGTTTGTTCCCTCGCTCTATTGCTTACGAATGCTGAATGATCATTAAACCAGCCACTGGTGCATGAAGTCCCCAATCTTTACAACTGTATCTGAGGGCTCTTAACTATAACCAGCATCACACTGGTGGTGATGGAAAGGCGTGTAATAGAAAGGCGTTTCTCACCCAAAGAAACATAGGTCCCATGATTTCCCTTATTTGCAATAACTAGTATTCATCTAGGATAATCTTACCAGAAAAGGTCAAAAGCTAGGTACAGATGACCGTATAAGATGATGCTAAGCGAAATGAATGCCAAGATAAGGACACAAGAGGTTTTTTTCTTTGTTGCTGTTGTTTTTAATGGACTATATGATTTGTTTGTTTCTTTTATATGTTCTTCCCCCATGGTATAACCCCTGTTTTCATTGGATTTGATTTCAGTGCCCTGCATCTTGTATATATATATTTGTCTAATTTGAGGAGAGCAAGAGAAATAACAAAATGCTGAAACAAGGATACAGGTTGACCCATTGTAACAATGAGACTACAAGACTCTATGCTGAAATGAACTTTACAACTTAGGGGGGGAGGGAGGAGTTAGAGGGGTGGGAAGGAAGGGATAGTAGGGGAAAAACAAAGGAGGGGTAACAATGCTCAATAGGAAAAGTAGTCATCACCTTACTCATGTCACTATAACTCCTCTGTACAGTATCTTTACAATAACAAAAAAGAAAGGCATGTCCCATGGGGCTTGACACATCCACAAATGCCAGTGGTAACTACAATTCTTTGATGACATCAGTACTGTATCTGTCCCTTATATAAGTCACGGTCTATGTTGTTTATGTCACTAGAATTTACTTAAAGAGTCAAGGCAGAAATAATGCCCATGCCCCAAGTGGCTAATAATGTTCCTGTACACAGTATATGGCACCAATGCAAGTCGAAAGCATGTTATGATGTCAGGTTATAAAACCAGCCACATTTACACTGGTGAAATAGTAGGGCATCCCTTGAGGCCATGGAAAGGTTTAAGAAGTCACCTAAGAATGGAAGACGGGCAATTTAGAAAGAAAAAAACAACTAGTCAAGAACACTGGTTGCAAGCCTGGAGAGATTTCAAAGGCCTCAAATGTCATCCCCACGAATGTGAGTTTGTTTCAGTGTCCCTTAGAGCTTCCAGTTAGACTTAACTGAGATCCCAGGAAGAATTTGGACTCTCCCTGAGAAAACGTGGAGACAATCCCTAGGTTGAACAGTTAGCTCCTTTCCAAAATAAAAATAGAAGTCTGTCTGAGAAAAGAGCACCATAACATTCTCAGATCTGCTCTCCCCACCAGTCTACATGACGTGCATTTTAAAACCTAAACATGAACTCTGCGGTACCTGTTGGTATCCTTCAAAACTCTATCTATTCCGTGTATCTTTACTTTTGGGGATGCAATTGAATTTTTCCCCTCTGCATTTCTAATGAGCTCAGCACCATTTGTTGAAAAGACAATCTTGCCCACCAGCACCACACTGTCGCAATCACTATGCTTTCATTATTCTTATTCTTAGCAGCAGCACAGGTCCCTGGACATGGTCTTGGTCTGAATGTTGCAGTTATTCTCAGCGCTCTATGTGTTTATACATCCTTCAGAATCATCTTGTCAAACTCTATCCAAAATTTTAAAAAAACCTGCTGAAGTTTATATTGAAATTGCATAGGATTTACAGCTCAATCAATATAGGACAGTATTTGCATCTTCACAATGTTGAATAAATGAACAGACCTCAGCAAGGGTGCAGAGGGATATTTAACACTAAACTAGATCTTGAGTTCTGGCTATTATAGCAGACTGGGGACCCTCTTTACTGAAATAAGACTCTGTGTGTGTGACTTACACAGAATATAAACCTTATTACCTTAGAGTAAACAGAGAAGTCAGAGCTTGTTCAAGATACAATCCAGGTATGGAAGGTGATCATCTTTTCTGTATGTATTTAAAAGGGACAATAAGAGAGAAAAACTAAAGGTGCATTTTAATTATATTACAGCAGTTGTAACACTCAGTATTGGTTTGTACTTTTCTGATCATCTGACATATATGCTTTTTAGACATATCATGCATCTTTTGGTAGCACAATTCCTATTAGCATCTCTTATGCCATATAGAAATGTTTCTGAGCCGGGAGCCGGTGACTCATGCCTGTAATCTTAGCTACTCAGGAGGCTGAGATCTGAGGATCACTGTTCAAAGCCCGCCTGGGCAGGAAAGTCTGTGAGACTCTTATCCCCAATAAACTACTAGAAAACTAGAGGTTGCGCTGTGGCTCAAGCAGTAGAGTGCTCACCTTGAGCTGAAGAGCTGAAGGATAGCGCCCAAGCCCAGAGTTCAAGCCCCACGACCAACAAAAAAAAGAAAGAAAGAAAGAAAGAAAGAAAGAAAGAAAGAAAGAAAGAAAGAAAGAAAGAAAGGTTTATGAGTTTTTACATTACTTTTGTACATTTTTGTACCTTTCAGTTATTAGTTCATATATATCCTTGCATTTTCCTATGCAGATGGTAGCTTGGCACCCACTAAATTTGTTCCAGGAGCTTCAATGCTGTTTCAGGGTGAGCATTCCCATGTGAAGACCAGAGGATATTTTAATCCTATCCTGAAAGCCCATAGGAGACCTGGTTTTATTTTGGTTGCCTGGGTTCATTCAAGTACCTAACTCCTAATTTCACTTTTAAAAAGAATATATTAATACAACTCTAAAAGAAATGAATAACTATCTCTGTAGCAAATAGGTTGCTGTTGGATTTTCATGATTTATGAATGTTTTATCATGAAAGTTAATGCACTCATGAGTAAGCAAAGGTGTTATTTTGCCATGTTAAGAGAAGCTCTATTCAGACATCTGCTTGTAATCCCGTGGGAGGGTGTCCTGTGCAGAAGAAAACGAGAATCACTGTTTTAGGCTAACATCCCCAAATGATCAGCCAACAACTTAGCATTACCCACCTTCACACAAAGAAAGGCTAGGAAACAAGGGTTAAATCACCTGAACAACCATCAGGGCTCTCTTGACAGGAGAAAGGAAAACAAATTTACATTTAGCCTTCCTTGGGCAGAAAGTGAGGCAAATGCCCGCCCAAGTAGACCCGTGGCAACTCTCCAGAACAATGACACGAGATCAGATAACGTCTTTTAGAAAGTGTTTGCCTCTTGGTCTTATATTTCTAGTTCACGCTCTGCCAATACCATTTGTATTTTTATACGTCTCTTTTGAGGGAGAAATTTTCAAAAACTGAAAACTGATTTGCATGACAGCCTCAACTTCACTGTTTTCTCTGTGAACGCACTGTGATTTGTGGGCAATGTATCTAGTGAACACAGCTTAGTTCTTCCACAGACTGGTAGCAGCTCTTTCACCTCCTCTCCAAAATGGTAGTTTTATCACTAAATTAAAAATAAATCCAAAAACTACTACTGCCACGCTCCTACTTAGAAACACCTTATTCTACAAAGCCTTACTTTGGATTAGATGTTATGCACATTATTGAGGCTATACAGGTCACAAAGGCCATAGAGGTTAAAGGGCGCATAAAAGTTACATAAGTCATAGAGGTAAGAAAGCTCTTAGAGATTAGAAGCCTTACAGGTCATAACTGTGCAGGTCAAGGAGGTCATAGGAAATTTTCAGGTGGGATGTGAGGGCGATCTGGCTGCGTCATCTGTCACCCCATTGATCGCCAGGGGCTGATTCCGCTGATCTGGCTGGCTAGGCGAGTATGCCCTTCCTCCCTCACGGCTCCATGTGTGTCCCTCCCAAAGCTGTGCGATCGGTCGAAGAAGACAATCATCCCCGACAGAGGAGGACCAGTCTTCGGTCAAGGGTATACGAGTATCTGCGCTCCCCTGCTAGAACCTCCAAACAAGCTCCCAAGAAAAATTTCAGGTCACAGAGGTGATATGGGCCACAGAAATTCTGCAGCTCATCAAAGGATGTGCAGCTCATAGTAGTACAGATCATAGAGGCTGTGCAGGTTATGAACATGATACAGGTCACAGAGGTCAGATCATGGAGGTTATGCAGGCCATAGAGGCTATATGGGTGACAGAATCTGTACAGGTCATGGAGAGTATGCAGGTCACAGAGGATCTATAGGTCACAGAGGTTGTACAGGTCACAGAAATTGTTGAGGTGATAGAGGCTGTAGAGGTCATAAAGGCTATACAGACATCACAGAGGTTATAGAGGTCACAGAGATGGTCTAGGTCACAGAGGTTGCATAGATCATAGAGACTGTGCGGCTCACAGAGGTTATGCAGGTTACAGAGGCTAGAGAACTCGTGGGGGCTGTGCAACACAGTCATAGAGGTCATGTAGGTCACAGAGATTGTGCAGGTCACAAAGGTTGTGCAGATCATAGAGTTTGTGTGGGTCGTGGAGGTTATACAGATCAGAGATATTATGTAGGTCATAAAGGCTGTGCAGGTTATGGACACTAATGAAACACAGAGAAAGCACAAGCAGCTAAGGCTGATTGTGAGCACCTCAAGAATGGTGTAGAGCTGGAAAACCAAATGTGAGTCTACGAGACACACTCCAGTCAATGCCCAGGAGGCTTCAGTGGAGAGCAACAAAACATGGGCTGGGGGCTCATTATTTCCATTGTTTAAATTTTAGAATAGTTTTAATATGCCCATCCGATCCTCTCATTCTTCTTTTTGAAGATGTTCTTAGTTTTTCTTGCCAACTTGTGTTGTTGTTGTTGTTCTTCATACAGAAGAACTGTGGTACCCTTTTGTCAAGTGTAATTCCCTACAGGCTTTGACTAGATTTGCGCTAACATCAATAACCTTACACTGAATCATCTAATGCAAGAAGAACATTCTACGTCTCTCCATTTATTAGGTCATCTTTTATATGGCTCAGTAAAATTTAATAGTTCTCTTTACGAAAGGCCTGCACATTTCTGGTAAATTTATCCTGGAGTACTGTATGTTTTTATAGTAAATGCAATCATTTTTTAAAATTCTTCCCCTTCAACTAATTTCCCCCTTACTAATTTACATAGTAATACATGAATAAAATGCTATTGCAAAACATTTCAGATGGATTAAAACAAACCTACCTGTCACTCATCCTTCCAAATCCCATTCATCTTGCCATACGGAACATCTCCATGAGGAATTGGGCTCACGGCCATCAGTACAATTTTCTGTATACTTTGGATTTGGTTGAGTTTTTGGCTTTGTTATATTTTACATAAACAGAACTGCACTGCATTTTTCCCCTATGACTTTTCATACAGCAGTATTATCTGAGAAGAGTTTTTATTTCAGTAGAGTTATATCTCTAGTTGCAGATGATGTCATTATAACAGTTTGACAATGAACAGGTGTGGTGATACATGCCTGTAATCCCAAAATGTCCCAGCACTTAAGAGGCTGAAGCAGAAGGATCAAGAATTCAAGGACAGCCTGTGCTACATAACGAGATGCTTTTTTGCCTCCTCTCCCTAAAATAGAGAATTTGACAATGTTTTAACAAACTTCTTTACTAATAGGTCTCTTCAGGATTTTCACAGCTAAAGTACTATCTACTATATGTGTGTATGTGTGTACAGATATATACATACAAATACTATCATTTTTGTAAATAACTAAAGAAGGGATTCTGAGTCAACAATTACTCGTTTTTTAAAAAGTCACATGCAGCCAGGTGCTGGTGGCTCATACCTGTAATCCTAGCTACTCATGAGGCTGAGATCTGAGGACCATCATTCAAAGCCAGCCTTGGCAGGAAAGTCAATGAGACTCTTACTTCCAATTAGCCACCAGAAAACCACAAGTTGCCCCTAACGAAAAGGTTTGCCATCTGTTCCTAAATTATGAAAGAATTCATTTCCCCCCACACACTTCATATTTTACACCTTTAAATCTTGGAAATTTGCTAATTTTTAATAATTGTTTTTAGTTATTTCCATTGGTCAAATTAACATATTTATATTGACACTGCTGTTTGAACATCTTCTATAAACTGTCTTTTCCTAGGAGCTTCGTGATAAAGCAAGGCTTTTCCCACCCCATGGATCTGCTGTCAGACCTCTGTGTTTATCATGACTCTCGTCTCCTATATATGAATCCTATGCTGTCATTTTCATTTTAACTTGGTGCTGGCCCTTGCTAAAATAGAACATTTGAATTTTCATGTGGTTAACTCTGAGATTTACAAAATGCATGCTTTATTAACAGGCTAGGAAATAACCTTGGAGATGAGTCTGATCATTTCAAAGTAATTATGACCACAAATGAGATTTTAAAATACCTACAAGTAGTATAATGTGCTACAGAAACACCTATGGTTTCTGTTGGCAACTAAGTCTGAAACCTGATAAGACCCCAGAGGTTTGCCACATAGTAATTAAAAAAGACTTCATACAGAGCTAATTGGAAAATAAAGATGTAATTGTTTTTCCATCCAAGTTTGCAAACTCCTTTCCTTGAGTCATCTCTCTGCTGACTCCTTCCCTCCCTCCCTTCCAGCAAAGTTAACCATTCTTCCTTTGGGATCCCACTGCTGTCTACACTAGTACTTACTGAATACTTCAGGCCAAGTGCTTTACTTTCCTTATCTCATATCCACCCACAGACAGTCAGCTCCGGGAGGAAATGACACCAGAAGATGAAGCTGAGGAAGCCAATATCCTGTCTTACAGCCCTGCTGTCCAAGAGGCCTCTGTGAGTTACAAATAAACAAAGAAGAGCAAATTCAGTGGAAGACCAATGGTTAGCAAGCAAATGAAATGGTACTTAGGGAAGGATCCCCAGAGGGCAGAAAAATAGAAGGACTGTGATTTACATTATACAATGGCACTGGGTTTCCAGTTCAAAAGACAAGGCCACAGTTTTTCCACATCTTCAAAAACTATTGTTGTAGGGCACCAGTGGCTCCCACCTATAATCCTAGCTACTCAAAGGGCTGATATCTGAGAATCATAGTTCAAAGTCAGCCAGGGCAGAAGAGTCCAGGAGACTCTTAATTCCAATGAAACATGCATGTGCACTCATGCACGCGCACACGCACACACTCACACACAGAGCTGGAAGTGGAGGTATGGCTCAAGTGGTAGAGTGCTAAGGGCCTGAATCCAAGCCCAGTACCGCTACAAAAAAAGACAGGCAGACAGACAGTCAGAGTTGTTATTCCTGTAAAGGACTCAGGTATTTTTTGCTAAGTCTCCATGAAATTTTAATATTACAGACTACTGTAACCTTTAAAAGACCAAAAAAAAAGTTATTGTTGTACATTTCTTACTCCTTCTAAAGCAATTTTGCCCATTAATGATGTATAGATTTGATGCAATTCCATAAATGATTCAGCATATCTATGTTTTATTCTACTAAGACATGAAATTATGAGTCATTCTGATAGTTACACAAGAATGGCTAAGTCTCACCCTCTTTTACCCAAACAGGCTAAGAAGAAGTAAGACCATGCTATCTTTTTTTGTTTTTTCCAATTCTGGGGCTTGAACTCTGGGCCTGGGTACTGTTCCTGAGACTCTTTGTGCTCAAGGATAGCACTCTTTATCATTTGAGCCACAGCACCACTTCCAGCTTTTTCTGAGTAGTTTATTGGAGATAAGAATCTCACAGACTTTCTTGCCTGGGCTGGCTTCGAACTGTGATCCTCAGATCTCAGCCTCCTGAGTAGTTTGGATTGCAGGCATGACCCATTGGTATCCAACAGGACATAGACTCTTAAAGGAGATATAAAGAGAGACATTTTTACAGCCAAGAATCCAATGTCTATGCTACAGAATTAAGAAGGAGAGAAGGGGTGTGGAGGGGAGGGTGGAGTGTGAATGTTGAAAGGGATGACATTGATCTATTTACTCATAAACTGCTATTAAGTGGCAACTCCTTTGTACTATTTAAAGATAAAATAATAAAAAGAAAAAGAAGACGTACAAAAATAAATAAAAGAGAGGCATTTTTAAAGGTCACACTTGAACCCTGCTCCTGCCGCACGAGTCAGATGTTCTGGGTTTCAACAAATAATGTCTTTCATATGTTTATTATTCCATATGCCACTGGAAAGAATTTGTGATGATGAGTTAGAATGTGCAAAAAGCACACACACATATATATCTCACGAGTAAGTTAGAAATTACTATGAAGTGTCTTTGAACTTTTCCAGCATTTGAGCAAAACGCCTTCAACTTTTGTTGGCATGGGCAAAAATAAAGTTCCAACAGCCCTTTGATTTTAGGGTACCTTAAAAAGAAAGGAAGCTGAGTCTTTGTTACAACCACATACTAAAGTAGGATGGAAAACCTCATTGACTTAAAAGCTAAAGGGAAATTGGTATGATCATATTTTAAAACTTTAGTCAAATTTCTTCAGCATGATAATGTGGTATGTTCAAAAGATTTCTTCATTGACTATAGCAACCTGGTAAATATCTGGAAGCCCTCAAAATAAGATTCCAGAGATCAGCAACACAAAAGAATTACAGTTTGTGAATTAATGAAGCACTGTTGATAATCTTCTGTTTTATTCCCCCCCACACACACTCGCCTACTCAAATCAAACACACATAAAGTGCATTCAAAACCACACATTGTGCAAAATATTTGCCATATTTTTTTCTTTTTTTTTTTTTGTCAGTCATGGGGCTTGAACTCTGGGCCTAAGCGCTGTCCCTCATCTCTTCAGCTCAAGGCTAGCACTCTACCACTTGAGCCACAGCGCCACTTCTGGTTTTCTGGTAGTTAATTGGAGAAAAGAGTCTCACAGACTTTCTTGCCCGGGCTGACTTTGAAATGTGATCCTCAGATCTCAGCCTCTTGAGTAGCTAGGATTACAGGTGTGAGCCACTGGCGCCCGCCCTTTTGTCATAAAAAAATTTTAAATAGGAAATCTCGATGTTTGTTGTCATGATCACTGGGAAAATCGCCTGATAAGAGTTTTTAAAACCTTTCAGAATATTTCTTCCCTTAATCTGAAATATCCCGTGGTGGTTGAAAACTATAACACAACACTTAGCATTTAACACAACTCAATTCATTTGAACCTCTTAAATGTGTTCATATTGAGAGATCCATGACATGCCTGATTAGATTGTCTGCTCTTTATTTGACAGTCTCGATGTCTATTTATAACGTATTTAATCCATTGGCAAATCTAGTCTTTGATACATTCAGGATCGATGCTGAATCTTAAGTCTCCATTCCCCCTGACCTCACCCTGGGCTGAGCTATTTCATCACTGGAACTGCTTCCTCCTTGCAGTCCCTGTTTAACACCTCCATCACTACCACCTCCAACGCTAACACCAGCGCCAATATCAATGCCACCATCATCATCAGTACTATCACCAACAACAACACCAACACCATCACCACTATCGCTGCCATCACCAATACCACCATCACCACCATCACCACCAACACCATCACCTCCAACACCACCAATACCACATCACCAGCACCACCATCACCACCAACAACAACAACACTACCATTACCACCACCACCACCAATACCACATCACCACCGCCACCATCACCATCACTACCACCACCACCACCATCACCACAGCCATGCGTCCCTTTACTAATTCCAGGCACCTTTTGCCAAGTAAATTGGGGTAGAGGAGTAGCAAAGTCATAGAATGTGTGCTTAGCCTGCATACTACTGGGCTCAATAATCACAAATAAGAAAGTAAACAAACAGGATTAGCTTGTATCACCTCTTTGGTTTCAAAAGCCCCCATTTAACCCTACACACACACACACACACACACACACACACACACACACACACACACACACACACACACACACACACACACACACACACACACACACACACACACACACACACACACACACACACACACACGGAATTAAATGCAATATCTTTGCCCAGTCTACAAGGCAGAGCTCCAGCAGCTGGCCCTTGGCTCTCTCTCCAAACATGTCTCTCCTATGCTTACCCTTCATTCCTCACTCAGCTCTGGGAATCTCACAAACTCACTCCATGGGATGCTTTCCTTGCTGTCTCTCCTGTCCAGATACCTGGTCCACAGGGACCAACCCACTGCCTCCACACAACACTCAGCGTTCCGGCCAGAGGTCACCTCTTTCCTAACCACGGCCTGATCTAACGCTTAAGAGAGGCCTCCATCTTCTCAGCCTGCTTGAGTCTCCTCAGAGCGTGTGTCATTCCCTGCTGTGAATTATCTGTCACTTCCTGGTCTTTCCCTCCCATGTGAACGGGGTGCAGGAGGCAGGGACTTTGCCTCACCCTCGCACCTCATCTCCATGGTGGCCAACAGCAGCCTGGAACCTCAATGTGCCATGTGGAGAAAAACTCTTATTTCTTCAGGTCTTTGGGACAAGATGCAATTTTTCAGGTAACCAAAAAAGAAATCCTTTTAGTATATAATGCATTCATCATGTTTCTCCTGGCCCTTGCCCTAGGACAGAGTGGAGTCTGCGCTTCTACTGAAAAGCTAGGGCACCTGGCCCTGGCTGAGCCTTCCTGTCTCCCTCGAGTAGAATAAAAACTGATTAGAGAATCCTAATTATAAGAATGCATTAAATCTATCCCCCAAAAAATGATTCCCAGATCTCTCAGGGTACAATATGAAAACAGTTTCATTATTGAATCTATAAAAGATGAGAATACTCCTCTGAGAATGTTTTATAATTTCAGTACTATTTTCCTGTCAGATAGAACATTTCACCTTCTCTTATTCCAATAAAAGAAAAAACCTCCTATGCTAGATATCTTTTAATAAATCAATATGATTGCTCAGGAAGTAGTAAAGATTTAAAAGTTTAAGCCATAATATCTTACGTGAAAATTCTGAAGGTTAAAGGCTTTATATTTAAAGCTTTTTATCGTGGTTCTGAAATGGAGATCCTTTATCAGGGTATCTACATCTCTGAGTCAAATGTACTACAACATATGGAACTTCATATCATAACCGAAAGTTAAACAAACACTAAAGTTATCACAGACCTACCATCAAGAGAAGGTTTTAGCTTCACACAGAATGAGGAAAATAAATCCCATGACCTAAATCTGGAACCTTCTTCATTGACAGATTTAGATCCTGAAGGAATTAGCTCTAAATAAATAATGTGCTATGTTAAAAATGAACGATACAACTTGTGGGCAGGGACAGGAGGGAAAAACTGGGAAAGAGCAAAGGAAATGTGGCACTGTCCAAAAAGAAATGGACTCATCACCTGATTTATGAAACAGTAGCCCCTCTGTACATCACCTTTATAATAACAATACACATCAATATAAATAAATGATGTGAACATTCTTACACCGTGCCCTACTAAATCCTCAAAAATCTAGGCATATGATCCCCATTATACAGATGAGGAAACTGAGTCAGAGAAAGGCTAGCTACCCTGCCTGGGCTCACTACAGTCTGTAGGAGGCAGAGCTGGGCCCTGAGGGCAGGCAGTGTGTCTCTGTGGTCTATGTGAACTCCCTGCCCCATCACAGTTCCAGAATGAGGCTCCCAGTGCTGTCCCCTAAGGACATTCTGCAGTGATCAGATTTCAAAAGTAAAGCAAGGGAATAACTTGATTCCATTTGCTTTGGGATCTATTTAGGCATATACAACTTACCAGCAGCTACTCCAAACTAGAGAATCAACCTTTTCTTTCATCATAGATTGTTGACGTCGGTGGTAAGTAGGTAAACCTACCCCTGTGATAAACACATACATCAATAAGGCACCTTTGTGTGTGTGTGTGTGTGTGTGTGTGTGTGCGTGTGTCTAAAACACATATATGAGCATGCCCCCTCCCGACACACACACACACACACACACACACACACACACACACACACACACCACACTAAATACAAGTAAAACTAGAAAATAGAATTAACTAGATTATAGAGACATCAAACCGTAGTTTTGCCAAGCATTGAGAACTACACCTATAACCCCCCCACTCTGGAGTCTTAGGCAAGAGGATCGTGAGTTCCAGGCCAGACTTGGTTACACAGAGAAACCCTATCTTAAACACACGCACACACACTGGTCAAGTATACATACATCTACAATTATGTCAACAAAACCACAGGTACTTATCTTGCCAGGCACTGGTGGTTCAAGCCTATAGTCCTACTCAGGAGGCTGAGATCTGAGGATCATGGTTCAATATCAGAAAGTTCATAAGACTCTTACCTCCAATTAGCCACCAAAAAAGCTGGAAGTAGAGCTGTGACTCGAGTGGTAGAACACTAACCTTGAGCAAAGAAAGCACAGGGACAGTGCCTGGGCCCTGAGTTCAAGCCCTAGGATCTGCATCAGAAAGAAAAAAAAGTGCATTTCTTTAGGGATTTTGCTGTTTTGAAAATTTGAAACATCTGAATTCTCCCTGGTGAATTTCAAATTGTCTGTCCTTAATAATGATAAGGTAGATACTGAAGAAAAATCACCTAGAGACTTCTTACCATGAATGCATTCATGAAAATATTCAACTCGAGCTCAGATGCGGAATTTCATTCCTCATATCTTAAAAGTGAAAAATCCAAACCCATCCAAATAGCACTGAAACTTTTCTGAAACCGAGGCAGGATATAAAAAATCTAGGGGGAAAATGTTATGAGAAAATAGGTGTGACAGATCCCTAGAGTTGAAGGTCCTTTTATTTGCTGATCACAAAGGCATTGTGTTCGGGCTAACAATTGTACACACATCTGAAAAGATGTAGGCAAGTAAGTTCTGCTTGGACAAGTATGGAAATAGATATCCTAGAATCCCCCTGAGCAAGGACATGGATGTCCCTGGTTATAATCCCAGCTACTGAGGAGGCTGAGGTCTGTGGCTCACACCTTTAATCCAAGCTACTCAGCAGGTTGAGATCTGAAGACTGAAGTTTGAAGCCAGCCTGGGCAGGAAAGTTTGTGACAATGTTGTCTCCAATGAACCACCAAAATGCCAGAAGTGGACCTGTGGCTCAAGTGATAGAGTGACCACCGTGAGTATAAAGAGTATGAGGCCTTGAGTTCAAGCTCCATAACTGGCACAAATAAATAAAATAAAGCTTCCTAGCAGTAAATCAAACAGAAACCAAACTGGCCCCGACAAATCTTAGGCCTTACTGAGCTCTCTATGTGCTTCTGCTGAACACCCATTCAGATAAGAGCAACAAGGAGGCAAGAGGCTGCTTCTTGGGTGAAACCAAGCTTTGAGACTTCTCTGTACATGTGGACAAGGCTGAGGAGCCAAACCTGGTGCCAGAACTCATGAAGGTACTTTGTTAAAATAAAAGCCTTAGGAGACAGAAGAGGGAAGACACAGGAAGGAGCCAAGATGCATCACAGATAGGAAATCTAAAGCAAGAGGGTAGAGGAGAGGCAAAGACAGAGCTATCAAGAGAGTTATACTTGGGAAACCACAGAGATGCATTCACTATTTGTAGAAAGCCAAGGTCTGTAGACCACATCAGACATCCAAAACCATTGGCACCAAGCCAGAAACCTGCAGTAGCGCTGAATGTCTTCAGGCTGCAAGACCAGGATCCCTACCTAATTCCACCTAGCGAGAGAAGGAGTTGAACACAGAAAATCGTCCTCCCCCTATGAGCTCTGGGGATTGCACTTTAACAGCAGCAAACCAGGCTGTAGGGGGAACCAACAAACCCCTGTTTATGGCAAACAGAATTTTTATGACTTCTTTTCTATTTAATTCCTATTGCAGCTGGAATTAATTTTGGCATGTGGTTTGAAACTCCAACTCAATTTGATTCCAAGTACTTAAGTGATTCCTTTTTTCATCCAAGCGTGGAAGATTTAAAAAGAAAAGAATGACTTGCTACACAGAAGTTTGAAATGGCAAAGTGGCCTTAGGGAGGTAGTCAATCTCATTACTGCCAGCGGAAGAATAAACTTCCATTGAAAGTAAATAGAGGGTGTGTGGCAAAAATCAGGAGAAGAGACGCTTTCACCCAGAAATCCCACTGGAGAGAACGCTATTAAAGAAATGACTTAAAGGATGACAAATGATAGAAGAAAAGGGTCCATTCATCATACCTTAAAATTGAAATACTAAAACACCAAAGCATGCGTGAAGAGAAGAATTAAATTCATGATAGCACCCAAATATGATGAAACAGCCCATATCCATTTTTAAAATCGTGTTTTCAAGGAAAATTAAATGATTGGAATAAGCAGCCATGCAATAGACTGTTAACTCAAAAATAGGCAGAATGGAAAACTATTTTATGAACCATTGGCATCATGATCTGCCTCTGTCTTTCTCATTCTTCTCCGCTGCCTTATTCCTTCCCTCCTTCTTTTCCTTCCTCCCTCCATCCCCTTCCTCTCCACCCCCATAAACCCAACCCAACCCAACCCAACACACACACACACACACACACATACACACACACACACACACACACACACACACATACACACACTCAGTGTTCATTTCCTCCTCAGACTCCTAGGACACAGAGAGTCAGACATGAAGCCACAGCCCAGCCTCAATGGCACTGACCCCTGCAGTTTCTGATTGACTCCCAGGAGGCTTTATTTTATTTATCTGTGCCAGTACTAGGGCTTGAATTCAGGGCCTCACACTCTTGCTTGGCTTCCTCCCTCGGGCTGTCACTCTATCACTTGAGCCACAGCTCTACTTCTGGCTGGTTTTGGTGGTTCACAACATGGTCACAAACTTTCTTGCCCAGGCTGGCTTCACACTTCAATCCTCACATCTAGACCTGCTGAGTAGCTAGGACTAGAGGTGTGAGCCACTGTGCATTACTTCAGTACATCCACAGATGCCCAGCTATTTCCAAATTCTCCAGCTAGGCACTGCAGTGATGTTCTGAACACCCACAGTGCACTCGCTCAGCCTACTGTGAGCCTTCCAAGTACTCCCTACCTCCTTCCCTTCCCGAGACCACCAGCACAGAACTGCTCCCTGGCCACATGGTGGGAAGAGGGGGTGCTGTCTCTCTAGCACACAGCGAGTGTGTGTTGTGACCTCAAAACCATGCTCCTTGTGGCATTTTCTTAAATAGGTCTGTGCAGGATCTGATCAAGACAAGAGTCCAGTAGCTCTGGGGCGAACAGATCCCTATCAGTGACAATTGCCATATGTGGAGTCCCACCCTCCCAGAGTGGGGTTCAGCTGTATTTTCAGGGGGGTAGGCTGGGTGCAGTTGGGAATGAGCTCCTCCGTGAGCCCACACACCAGGAAACTCCACAGGCCGCTGACACCAGCTCACAGATGAGCTCCATCTGTGTGGAGATTGCACACAGAAAACAGCAAATCCCACTGGTTCTGGGGATATTTGCAGACACTCTTCATAATCTCTGTGATGTGTGCACATTTTTTGAAAACATCATAAAGGAACCGGGTGTGGTGGCACATGGTAACCCCAGCTTAAAAAATAAACTAAATAGTAAAGGGCCTGCTACATAAATAAATGGTTCAAGTGGTAGTGCACAAGCCTGAGACCCGGAAAACAAACTCCAGGACATGCGTATGTGGGAGATTCCAACAACATCCCCATTTTATTCATTTTTAGGTAGTGGGATTCGTGATTTCTATTGTTAAGAAAAAAAGAAAATAAAAATCTAGAGTGATTTCTATATTTCTTTTATGCTGCCAGGTGCAGGTGGCTCATGCCTATAATCCTAGCTACTCAGAAGGCTGAGATCTGAGGATCATGGTTCAAAGCCAGCCCAGGCAGGAAAGTCTGTGAGACTCTTACCTCCAATAAACCACTAGAAAACCGGAAGTAGCGCTCTAGCTCAAGCGGTAGGGTGCTTGCCTTGTGCTGGAGAGCTGAGGGGTAGTGCCCAAGCCCAGAGTTCAAGCCCCATGACCTACCAAAAAAGGTCCAAAAACATATTTTCCTTTATGCTGATCCTGGAGCTTGAACTAAAGAGTCTAAGCGCTGTCCTGGAGCTTGTATTATTCTGCTCAAGCCTAGCACAATACAGCTCCACTTCTAGCTTTGGTGGTTAACTGGAAATTGTCTCACAGACTTTCCTGTCCAGGCTGGCTTCAAACCACAATCCTCATATCTCAGCCCCAAAGTAGCTAGGATGATAGACACGAGGTACTAACACCTAGCTATATTGTAATTTTTCAAATGAGTGTAGGCTGTACTTAGAGAAAGCCATTAAGATTATTTTAAAAGAAAGCCAGTACTACTTCCTAGATCCTAGATAGAGAATAAAATAAAGAAGGAAATCCTATAATGGCTATAAATCTTCAAGTGAAATACGATGATCCCCTATGCTTACAGAGAAACTTTAGCGTGGATATTTTGTGATTCCATATGCCCCTGTCTGCAAAATTCCTATAAAGTTTACATCTGCTATTTAGGATGTGAATTTTAAAGCCCGGGGGCTAGTCAAAATCTTCGATAATATTGTACTAATAGGAGAAAAGGCTTCTGGGAGCTCCCTGCACGAGAGCCTTCTGGGAGGAGGGCAATCAGCTGACAGCCACCAGCTGCCGCACCCCGGAAACAATCCTTCCCCAGCAGCTCCCAGCCAGTGATGGAGCCCCGTGAGGTACAGGGGCAAAGCCATTCCTGCCCAGTGTTCCACGTGTCAAGGTTCTCTGAGCACCCTTGGTCTGCTGAAGACTTGGTCAAAGCCACATTCAGTGGGAACTGCTTCCCACCCCACTCTCCTCCCTTCCTTCTCTCCACACACTGGAGTCACAGCTGCATGGCCATCTCCATCCTCATCTATTCTGTTCTCCCCACATCAGCTCCTTCATAGGCTCTTTGCCCAGAAATCTCCTCAACAAACAATTCCATTGGGAAGCCGGCCCCTCCGAGCACCTCAGCTGACGTAACAGGCCACGGTGGCGGTGTATTCTCGCCTGCAGATGGTTTTATAAGAAGGAAATACTGTTATTGTTAATGCATAGCCCGTTAAATTTCATGAAGACTCTGCAATACTCATGCTTAAAAGCATTCATGTGACAAATACTAACATAGCCCTGAGCTCGACACTAAAACTAGCCAATTATTGACTATATGCAACTGATGAGAATAAAATATTAAGCAGAAACTATGGCTGTTTTATGGGTGGGACAATAATTTTATACCCTCTGGTTCAAACAACAAGCATGTGTGTGCATATACTTACATACACACACACACACACACACACACACAGCTTTCTAAACTATTTATGTACAGGCCTTTCAAAGGAAATTAATTCATTCCAAAAAATAAGTCAACAACATATGTATTAACGACAAATTGAATAATAATATCCAAGTACCAAATGCAATTATTCTTTAGACTTTGTTCATTTGAGTCCTCAAACAAATATTTAGGAGTTTTGGTCTGGCTTTTCTGTGTAGCCTCATTGAGCACCACAGCTAAGAAAAACTGCAGAGCAGGTGAAGTGCTCAAAACAGCTTCCTCTTTGCTTTCAGTTTTTCCAAGCTCTGCTTCCCAGACCCTGCTTTGCATTGCTCCAGAGCTCTGGCCACTGTAACTCAGGTCTCCCAAGTCCTTCACCTCCAGACCTGCCCCCCCTACATGGCACTCCGGGCTCCAGGTTTTCTTTCAAACCCTCTCCAAGTCCAAGTGCTCTATTCTCTTCTGAATGTATTTTTCCTTTTTGATAAATCTGGGGAAATCTTTCATCCTTTAAGATGTTAATAAGACCAGCTCCTAATACAGCTGCTTTGGGGGGCAAATATAACCTGAGCAACTACAGTCAAATGTGTCCTGTCCAGTTACCCCTGTGAACTGACCTGGACCTGAAAGGGAGAAGGCAGAGAGCAGCTTCCTGGAATTGACACTTAAAATACAGTTTTGACTTCAGATCTAATGCTAACCTGTAGTTCTCTCACTATTCCTTGTCAATGGGTGTCACAGAAGATTTTCGTCCCCAAGGATGACGGGCTGATGGGAGGCAGCTGCTTATGAGTCATGTGAAGACAAAATTTTAAACAACAGCACTGAACACACAGCTCGTCCAGTAGAGACAATGCTCTTTCACAGGCCCCGGTTAAACTTACCCAGTTGAGGGCTGTTATTGATATTCTCTTTCTCTCTCTTTTTTTGTTTTTGAACATCTGATTTCCTCCTTAAAATTTTATAATTAATTTACCAATCCTTTAAGTTCAGTAACAAACCTACTTGAGAAAGATCCAAGCCAACTCAAAAGAACAACTGGATTCAGGCCATTTTATATAAACAAAGACTCATCTGACTTCATAAACTGTCAGGGGAAATATCTATAGGAAGGAAGAGATGGGAATGGAAACATGAGATACTTTGGGCCATTGCTTCACCCAGATTTTTGTATAGAAGTTCCCACCATTCTGTGAACTGTCTTTGTTTAAATGCTTATTCACACACATTATTTCATTTAATTATCAAAATAGCTCTCTAAGCCAGGCGCTGGTGGCTCACACCTGTAATCCTAGCTAATCAGGAGGCTGAGGATCACATTTCAAAGCCAGCCCCAGCAGTCCATGAGACTTATCTCCAATTAATCACCAGAAAACCGGAAGTGGTGCTGTGGCTCAAGTGGTTGAGCGCTCACCTTGAACTGAAGAGCTCAGGGACAGTGCCCAGGCCCAGAGTTCAAGCCCCATAACCAACAAAAAAAAAAAAAAGAAGCTCTCTGCTCTAGATTTGTTTGGTCCCACTTTATAGAAAAGGAAATGACAGGGGCTGGGAAGGTGGCTCAGTGGTAGAGTGCTTGCCTTGCATGCATGAGGCCCTGGGTTCGATTCCTCAGCACCACATAAGCAAAAAGAAAAAAGCTGGAAGTGGCGCTGTGGCTCAAGTGGTAGAGCGCTAGCCTTGAGCTAAAGAGCTGAGGGACAGCACCCAGGCCCAGAGTTCGAGCCCCATGACCGGACCCAAAAAAAGAAAAGAAAAGGAAATGACTACTGGTGGATTTGGCGGGGAAGAGGAGATTGAGAGAAGGCATTGCTGATGCAGCAGACAGGGACCAGATCACAAATAAGAACCTCACTCCACAGCCTTAGCATACAGCATTATGCTCCACGTCACCCAACCAACACAACTTCCAAAAAGGCATAACTGGCTCCCAAGAGCCCTGTGTAGTGGAGAATGGATGGATGTTTGTTTTTTTTATCTTTATGCAGCTATTTCTATACATCTTTTTTATTTTCCTTTAGTGCCAGACCTGGGGCTTGGGTGCTGTCCCTGAGCTTCTTTGGCTCAAGGCTAGAGTACTTGAGCCACAATTCTACTTCTGGCTATTTTTTTTTGATAGTTAAGTAGAGATAAGGGTCTCACAGATATTTTTCCTGTCCCGGCTGGCTTCAAACCACTATCTTCAAACCTCAGACGTGCTGAAATCTGAAGATCTTGAGTAGCTCTGAATAGTGAGGTCTACAGTAGGCGTGAGCCACCAGTGCCCAGCTACTTCTGTAAATCTTAAATATTTGAATATATTTTCATCTTTCCTTCTAGTTAAGGGGTGAATTCAGTTACCATTTCTTTTGTTCTTCAGGTTTACATGTGTGTGTATATGTATGTATGTGTATTGACACACATGCATTTTTTTGTTTTGCCCTTTACTGTACAGTTATTAGAATCCCTTCTTCCCAGCTATCATATATCTCCCAAGGAGGGAGGCAGGAGAAATGCTCGAGTCCAGGAAATAAATAAATCTGAAGGAGCTTCCTTGCAATCACCAGTGGCACAGGCCAGCAATGGTCATGCTCATTTTTCTTCACCTCAAAGGCCATTTACAAATCAAACACTAGTATTAATGGGGGTTTTTGTTTTGCTTTGTTTTTGTGGTTGTGGGAGAGAGATCACAGTACCTCAAGCCTGCTAACCCAGGGCTCTACCACTTAGCTAAAGCCCCAGTCTCAATGTTTATTGTGGGTGTCATTGTCTTTTTTTCAGAGTATCTATGCCATCTACTAATTTGGCAAACGAATGACCTGAGTTGGCAAGCAATACCAAATTACAGCAATTATTCTAGCATACACAGAATCACCAAGACATTATGTTAAAAACACAGGTTGTGTGTGTATCTCCACCGCCCCTCTCCCATGAACTTTCCTGCCTCAGTAGGCCTGGGGGAGCCTAAAGTTCTCAAATGACACTGACGCTACTGGGATAGGATGATTCGAGAGCCACTGATCTGGAAAACCATTTTGCTAATATTGAATACAAAAGTATTGCACTAACACCAGCATAATTCCATTGCTGCAATTAAACCAGCGTTCCCTGTGCCCTTACAGGTGATTTGAGAAAGACAGGTTTCCCCCACAACCATCTTCAACCAGATAGAGAAATCAATATTCACACAGATAATATTTTAATGAAAACAACACATTCATTCACGCTTTTGCTAAGTGCAATTAGTTAACAGAAAACAGTTACCGAAGTGCAGGTAATTGAGAGAGCTAAAGCAGCACTATTCACAGGTTTGTTTTATCCGAAGAGAAACAGAGATGTGCAAAAGTCTAAATAAAAATTTCTCACTGCTGAAAAATAAAATCTGCCTCCTGTTTCTAAAGGAATGGGATTTTCATTACAGAATCAAGTTACTTGGATCATAAACTCTGAACACAGGGAGCTGTGGTTCCTAAGGACTCACTGGGAATCAACTGGCCCGGTTTTTCTCAACCAAGCCTTACTTTCACAGACACGAACTTGGAATAGAAACATTTCACAGTGTGCCTTGTGTGTTAGCAGTTGCTTGTTTCTTTGGAAGTTGTTTGTTCTTAATGTTTTAAGACAAGAGTCTCACCATAAAACCCAGGCTGTCCTTGAACTCAAAATCTTCCTGTTTCAGCCTCCAAGTGCTGGGATACAGCCCTTTGCTATCCGTTTAGGCTTTACCGAATTTGGGTGATTGATGATTGCCTATTTAGCTCAGGGCTTATGAAGTTCCAGATATCTATGTATTCAAGTTTGATATAAAATTCCATCTCTTACACACATATTAAACCCAGAATTTTATATCTTGTATAGACACCCTTCATGTTATAGTCAAAAGACTTACATATGTTAAATATTCTCTGATATGTGTCTATACATGTGTATATATATCCTGTAGAATCTAAATAAAATATGACAAACTTGATCCTCTATTTTCAAGCTGGTATAGTATAATGTTCACTCATTTTAAAGTGTATTGCACTGATTGTGCTGTCAGTCCAATTATTATTCTCTACGGATGCATCCTTTTAAGTGTGCACACAAGTATCCACAGATACAAGCAAAGCAACTCCAGTCCCTATGACACATTGAACACATTCTTACAAAACTTTCTTACTAAATACTTTTTCCCAAATGGAGACCTGGCAACAGAAAATACTATAGTAATAAGCCACTTCCCAAACTGCCCCTCCCCTGCCAGCCTTACAGGAGACACTTCTAAGGAGAAAACACTGCTTCCTCATGAAGGCCTGAATCTGGAAACATTAATCCCCGCTAGGCATAGAAATCACCACAAGAAAAATGAGTTGTTCTCATCAATGGCTCAAGTCCATATTATCAACAAATTCTTAACAAATTGTTGTCTCTGCAATGATAGATACATTAATTAGCTTGATTTAATTAGTCCACATTGTATTCATGAGTTATAACATTACTTTGGACCTCATGAATTTGTCTGATTATGAATCATCAATTTGTAATTAAGAGGAGGAAATAAGCCGGGTGCTGGTGGCTCATGCCTGTAATCCTAGCTATGCAGGAGGCTGAAATCTGAGGATCACAGGTCAAAACCGTTCCAGGCAGGAAAATCCATGAGCCTCTATCTCCAATTAACCACCAGAAAACTGGATGTTGTGCTATGGCTCAAAGTGGTAGAACACTAGTCTTTAGCAAAAGAGCTCAGGGACAGAGCCCAGGCCCCAAGTTCAAGCCCCATGACCAACAACAACAACAAAAAAGGAAGAAATAAAGAGGAAAAAATGATCACAATTAGAGTTACCCGGAGATTAATTGTCTTTCCTCTAAAATATTTGCTGGTCATAAAATGAGGACGTGTTATAGCTGACAATGAAGAAACGTAGCCAACAATGCCCTCTTCTCTGGGAGTTCATTGAGGACTAGAATCCTTGCATAAAAACTCTATAAAGAGAGGTTAGAACAGAAGCAGAAGCCAAAACGGCAGAACCTCACCTTCACAGACTTTACCATGATGTCCCAAGAGGAAACAAATGAGTCTTCACGAGTCATGAAATAGTTCCAAGACCCAGAAGCATGTTCCCTCTCTTCTCTCACAAAACACAGGAGAAACTCAGTGCTGACCACTGTGCTGGCAAACACCATGCCAGTCGTGCGTGGGGGTCTCAGACCCCCTTCCTTCCTCCCCTGCTGCTCGGCCACACACACACACACACAAAGATCTAAATGAGCTAGGTATTGTAGTTCACACCTGTAATCCTCGCTACTCAGGAGGCTGAGATCTGAGGATCCTGGTTTAAGGCCACACATGTCAGGAAAGTCTGTGAGACTCTTATCTCCAATTAACTACCAACAAGGCCAGAAGTGGAGCTGTGGCTCAAGTGGCAGAGCATTAGATTTAAGTAAAAAATCACAGGGACAGTACCCAGGCCCTGAGTTCAAGCCCCAGGACTGGCACACACACACACACGCACACACACACACACACACACACACACACACACACACACACACACACACACACACACACAAAGAAAACTCTATATGGCCTTTGTTAATTCTACAGGAAATAGAGTCTTCTAGTCACTAAATCCTCCAGGTCACCAGTTCTACCTGTTGTAATGGCAGCTGCCCAGGCCTTCGCTGTACAGCAACCAAGCATGAACAGCTGGTACTACCAAAACTGCACATGGCCCATGGACACATTCTACCATTACAAATAGATCTGACCTATCTATAACTCTGAGCTTCATTTCACCCATTGCACGCTAGCTGTAATCACACTGAGTTAATCTGCACACATCTCCAGTGGTTTAATGAGAGATGCAGGCAAAGGGGACAAAATGAGAAAATATCCTGTGCAACACAAATGAAAAATAGCATTTTGATGGGCCCAAATTTCTTCTTAGATAAACTTTTTGTTGAGTAACTTAGTAGACGACTATGTACAAGTTTTCCGATGTGTGAGGTAGAACCTCTTTCCGCAGGTTGAGTTGTCTCCTAGGAGAGTTACTAATGCCTCATGATCCCAACAGAAGCATCTTGACTTAGCCATCTGCCCTTGGTTTGACCTTGAGTATGTTGTTTTACTCCTATTTATACCTCAGTCCACATCTAACTAGTGGTTTCATCATAGGACCTACTGCATGAGGTTATTAGAAAGATTAAGTCAGATATTCCCTATAAAGTAAATGCACAGCCCAGCACATAGTCAGACAACAATACATGTTAGCTATTATTTTATAGTCAGCTAGAACTTCATGCCAGTAACTGGAAAGGATTAAAAGGAACAAACCTTGCAGGCTATACATCATTTGATTAAAATAATAACAATAATAAACTAGGAGCCTAAAATATCCACAGAACATATACAAGCTCTATTTCCAGCCTCAGCTTTGAACTAAAAACTATAATGGAATTACCAGTGTTTTCCAAATGAAGTTCCAGACCCAAAAAAAGCTAAACTTAGTAAAAGAGAAAGGAGAAGTAATCTATGAGCATGCTAAAGCATCCCAAAACTTAGGCCCAACATCTTAGAATTTACAATCTTTCCAGTAAAAACATATTTATCCCTTGCTTCTACAAAATGCCATTTCCTGTTCTCTTAACGAAGCACATAGTTTAGAACCCACAAAAACAAATGATGCTATTTTCTTTTCTTTACTATTAAATTTTTTTAACTTTTATTTTCTTGTAAAGATGCTGTACAGAGAGGTTACAATTACATCAGTAAGGCAATGAGTATATTTCTTGTCAGGCATTAATACTCCCTCCTTTGTTCTTCTCCTACTATCTCTTCCCTCCCCTCCCTCCCCCACTCCCCTCACCAAAGTTGTTAAGGTTCATTTCCAACATCATGTCTTGTGAGTATCATTGCTGCAACGGGTCATCCAGTGTCCTTATTTCAGCATTTTGTTATTCCCCTTCCCCTTCCCAAATTAGATAAATGTATATACAAGATGCACAAGGTACCAAAATCAAATACAGTGACAACAGGGTTATGCCACAGGAGGAAGAACATACAAAAGAAACAAAGGAAAAAATCACATAATACATTAAAAATAACAACAACAAAGAAAAACCTCTGTGTCCATATCTTGGGGTTCATTTCACTTAGCAAATGATGTTTGTTCTTTTCTATCTCAGGATGTATCCATATTTATCTCCATGGAACATTTCTATTTACCTGTCTTTTAAAAGCTAAATTTTACTTCTGTATCCTAGTAGGCCTATTTGCTAGGAGAGAGTAGGGAAGGCAGAGAGGGGATATATAAAAAGGAAAGGCACAGTACATGGTGTACAGGTACATAGTAACTCAGAATAGAAAGTAATTAATAGAAAATACTTTTACAAACTACAATATAAGGCTTACATTACATATAGGAAGAGGCTTAAATCATATATAGGAAGAGCTGAGGGGTTGGAGGCCTGCATTTTGGGGCTAGCCAATGAGCAAAAGCATCAGATACCAAGTTCAAGTCCCAGTCTTGGACACGAACAAAAGAAGAGCTAAAAGCCAGGGAACCCACAGGTGCCTACAATCACGCCTATAAGCCTAGCTACTCAGGAGGCTGAAATTTGAGGATCATGGCTCAAAGCCAGCCCAGGCATGAAAGACTGTAAGACTCTTATCTCCGATTAAATACCAAAAAATTCAGAAGTGAAGTTGTAGCCCAACTGGTAGATGCCTAGCTTGAGTAAAAATGTTCAGCAACAGCACCCAGGACATGAATTCAAGTCCTGAGGACAAGCACAAGAGGTAGGGAAGGAGAAAGAGGAAGAGAGACAGAGACAGAGACAGAGACAGAGACAGAGAGAAAGAGAGATTAAGTGTTATTTGTTCCCTCCATACTTTTTAAGATTTTCCTATAGGGTCCCATCAGCATCCCTTAATAGCTGGATTTATCATTTACAGAAATGCAAGCAGAGCCTGCACATTTTTAGTGGACAAAAGCAAAGGAATTGATGAGAAGCGCAAGTTTGTAGGAGGAAGACTTAACCATCTTTATTTACTTTCCACAGCTTCATTTTCCAGAAAGTTCTCCCTGAGGTCAAGAGCTGATATATCCAATGCCCTGTACTTGATGTTAAACTAATCAAACGCACAAAAGGCAGGTCATGTTTTTTAAATAGAGAGAGAGAGGAAAGGGACAGAGCCATCTGGCGGGAACACACTCCCCACCCCACCCTACCCACAAAAAGACATGTGTCTACTCCTCTCTTCAGAGCCAGCAAGAGGTTATTATCCCATTACTCAACATAGGGCAGATTTTGCTGCTTTTCTTGTTCTTTTTCCTTGAGTTACAAGTGATATATAGAGATATATACATCTTTTATATATTTTTTTTACTTGGCTTGGTAAATATACCCTCTGATTCTTTCAATAGCTATCTTATCCTACTTCAAAGTGTGGAAAGTTGGCCATCTCGGTACACCCTACTCCTGGACTACAAATAATCACACTTTATGTTTGCACATTGCTTTACAGCATACAAAAGCTTTCCTATGGATTATGTGTCTCTCTTCATCCCTATCCTCGAAGATAAGTGAGAAAGACATTATCATTACTCATAGTCTCAGACAGAAAACCGTCTGGAAAATGGCTGTTAATACTGTTCTAAGCGTGCAGATCGGAGGAAGAAAGAGAAGACGGCAACATGGCTGCTTAAAGTCCTCATGCAGGCCTTAAAACTTCCAAAATTTCTGACTCTGAGTCTTATGTAAACAAACAGACAACAATCTGAATTTGAAATGTGACTCAGGGTGACTTAGGAATTGCAAGATGTGCAGCCAGAACCCATTAAACATTTAAATGGAGAGAAAAAAGTAACCTAAAAGATTTTAATGTATGTACAATCCGTAGCTAAAGGTGAGTTAAACTCCAGATAGCTAGTAAACACAAGGAAGGAAGCTCTCCTGAAGCTGAATGCTGAGCGAAGATCATGCACCATTCTTTTGTTTTCCTTTTTTTTTTTTTGCCTGACCTGGGGCTTGAACTCAGGGCCTGGATCTATCCCTGAATCTCTCTGTGCTCAAAGCTAGCACTCTACCACTTGAGCCACAGCACCACTTCTGGCTTTTTCTAAGTAGTTTATTGGAGGTGAGTCTAACAGACTTTCCTGCCTTTTTTTCCAAATCGTGATCCTCAGATCTCAGCCTCCTGAATAGCTGGGATTAAAGGTGTGAGCCACTAGGACCTGGTTTACCATTCTTTAATACTAACGTAATATTGTAAAACATCTGCACCTACTCAATCTCTAAAGTACTTAGCTAATTATGGAAAGGTGAAACTTCAAATAACTCATAAGTATACAGGCCAAAAGTAAAAGTTTCTCATATCTAATTTCAAAGGGGACATGCCATTCCTTCTTCTGTTTTCGTGTGTGTGTGTGTGTGTGTGTGTGTGTGTGTGTGTGTGTGTGTGTGTGTGTGTGTGTGTGTGTGTGTGTGTGTGTTGTGCTGATACTGAGGCTTGAACTCAAGGTCTCCTACTTGAACTTGAACTCAAGGTCTCCTACTCTTACTTAGCTTTTTGCTAAAAAGCTGGTTCTCTACCACTTGAGCCACAATTCTATTTTCTTTTCTTTCTCTTTTTTTTAGGTCAGAGACCAGGTTGCAAACTCAGTCCTTGACCCCTTTATTCACTGGCTAGCACTCTACTCAACTGAGTCATGCTTTAACCCCTCCACTTCCATTTTCAATTAGAAACAAGTTACCAAGCCCAATTCTTCATGTATACATGGAGATCTTTGAGGCATGTTAGAGGCTGGCTTCCTGCCATCCTAAAGCAGTTCTAGAAATTCAATACCCTCATGTCATCAAAGGTCACCAAAAACGCAAAGCTAAAAAACAAAGAGAGCAAAACTAAACGATAACAACAGAGCCAATAAGCAGCAGATGCTGCATAGGGATGGTCAGATGCGCTGTGCGTTTTGTTCTTTGAGTTTTAAAATAAAAAAATAATAAATTTTCTCAGATAACTCCAAGCCAAAAGAGCTTAATTTAATTGAACAATATTCTCAATGTCTCCTTCTAGGAATAACGATGTTGCTTTGGAATGGATTACTGGACAAAATACAGGAAATGACTTTTGTGTATGTGTGCTGGAACTAGCACGTGAATGAACTCAGGGCCTCATGCTCTTATTATAGGCTTTTTTGTTCACAGTGCTCTACCACGTGAGCCATGCCTCCAGTCCAGTTGTGCTGGTTGACTGGAAATGGGAGTCGCACAGTCTTTTCTGCCTGAGCTGGATTCGAACTGAGATATTCCAGGTATCAGCTTTCTGAGGTGCTAGGATTACAAGTGTGAGCAAGGAATCAGCAAGCCTGCGCTTTGTCACGGACTGACCAATACTTCATCCCGCTAGGACTCTTGCTGAAATTCTAACCATGATAAATGAATGGGCCAGGTAAAAAGCCATTGAGACCTTACATTCTCCACAGAGCCAGTAAGACTTGTAGGACCAATGGGAAATTGACCTCGTTTTAACACTAAGCGTGTTTTATCCAAGTAAATCATGATAACGAGATCAGAATGACAGCTCTAAAAGCTCAGCAAATCTTTGCCAACGTAAGAGACTAGACTGTTTATACTCAAAATGTTTATTAATCAAGAGAATGCTAGAGTTAGGGTTTAGGCAATAGATCCAAGACTTTTTTTAAAGCTCAAAAAAATATAGACAAGGTGTACTCTACTTTTTAAATAAAGGGCAATTTTAAGATTTAAATAGGCTTTACTATAATTCCTTTTGTTCAAATTAGTTTCTCTCACTGGCATCTAAGTAATATTTCATCAACAAAGTTCCAAAAGAGCTCCACTACTTCTTGTTTCCATATCCACCAGTCTTAAAGCCTGACACAGAAACACCAGTGTTCTAAGTATTCACTGCAAAATCTATAAAGGTTACACAAGTTTATTGGTCCAAAAGAACTGGGATTTTTAGTAACATCCTCAGCAAGAGATAGTTCTAGTTGCATACAAAGATCCTTTCTAATGTGGAATGCCTCTTACTAAGAGATACAGAAGGATACAGAAACTATTCATATGCTAATAGATACATCAGCGTCAGTGTGAAAGCAAAGGCTATTTATAACCTTGATATCCACATAAGTGTTGGCTGTTGAGTTGTGTGACCCTCTGGAGAAAGTACCCTCTATTACGTTACACATTTCACTTGACTCTTACAAAAGCATTGCTAGACACACAGTGGCACCATGCTGTATTTCCTTTTTTTAAAATTGTTGACTATCTTTAAGTAGTTGTACAAAGGAACTGCCATTTAACAAAGCAGTTATGAATATAATGCATAAAGTTGATAACTGCCACCCCTTTCGACGTTTTCATCCACCTACACCCTCTCCCCTTCCCTTACTTTTCTTAATATCGTAGTATATACATTGAATTCTTGACTGCTTTTCCCCACTTCTTGGTTCATCTACGTCTTTGTATTAACAACATATGATATATCTAATACTTCCTGTTTTATCACAACTAGATTCTAAGCGGCTTTCATTCTAAATATTAACACGGTAGTTGCTACCATTATTTAAGCATAGGAGTCTGTCTCTGAAACTTTATAAAATAATGAAACTGTTCAACAGAACTGTTGGCCAATTACAGTAAAGACTTTACAGCAATATCCAAAGTTCAAATACTACTCGTTACTCTAAGTAGAATGATCTCTTCTGTATGCTTCTGAAGGAATATTGAATAAAAGTAGGTGGCATGTGCAGATTGAGATACAGTGTGAATACATGATAAAAATGACACAGGAAGGCAAGTTTGATGAAATCGTTTATGAAGCAATCTTGTCTTATAAAAGATGTATATCCTTACAAATTAAAATTGTTGCAAAGCAGTCATATCTTTTCCATGCTTCATAAATGTTTACAAGATGTTAGTCAATATCATATTCCCTGCGGCCTGATGGAATCATTCTGTCATATGTTCATGCCAAGATCATTGAACAAGCATGAAAAAATGTTGATGAAACACGCATGCATAGTGGCTGCAGCATGTACAATCTAACACATTCACCTCCGTCTGACTCGGTACTTTGTTCAGTGCTCTGCGTCCATTGCTTGCCTGTTGGCTGGCTTGTTTGGTGTTCATGGTGTTCTCCGATTAGTGGTCTCATCTACAAAGAATTACTAAATTCAGGCATTACTCCAGCCGGACATTTTTGCACCATGACTAGAGACTTTTATTGTGCATACATGTTTTGTGAGCAGTAATATCACATTTTAAATGTTTCTAGATGTTCCTTCGACCCATCGAGATACAAATCATAACACAAATCGAGACTCAAATATGTAGTAATGTTATGAAATGCATAAGGTATACTCATAGATTACTGCAAACAGGGAAGTTGAATCATTTTATTTTTTAAATGTTTCCAGGATTTTCTTGGAGGGCTGGTGTCATTTGAAGCTCCCTAATGAAAAATTCTTCCTCTCAGAATGATTCTGTTGCCTGGCCAGTCCCTGATGCTAACCTTCCAATGTATTCATGGGCCACATTTCCTTATGAATGCTTTCATTAAATTTCTCATCTGTCACACAGTATAAGATTTCATTTGCTCCAAAGTCATGCACTGATGGAATATCACCTTCATTTATGTTCTAATAGCATCCAGTTAAATAAGGCAAGGTTAGTCCACTCTATAATATTATTCCTTTGTTCTTGTTACACTGTGGTTTGTTTTCAAAGAAAATCCCTACACTGATTAGCTTAGTCATTAAATCTAGTCACTGATTTCACCTCTATATACAGACTTGGCTGTTAAGACTTAGCTCTACTAGTTAGTAGTAACAGTCAGAACTTAGCTGGGTACCTATGGCAGCCCAGGCAGGAAAGTCCATGAGACTTCTCTCGAATTAACCACCCAAAGGCTAGAACTGGAACTGTGGCTTAAGACGGACAGAGTGTGGTCTGGGAATATGGCTTAGTGGTAGTGTCTGCTTCGCATGCACAAAGTCCTGGCTTCAATTCCTCAGTACCACATAAACAAAAAGCCAGAAGTGGTGCTGTGACTCAAGTGATAAGAGTGCTAGCCTTGGGCTGGGAAGGTGGCTTAGTGGTAGAGTGCTTGCCTTGCATGCATGAGGCCCTGGGTTTGATTCCTCAGCACCACATAAGCAAAAAAAAAAAGTGCTAGCCTTGAGCAAAAGAAGCTCAGGGACAGTGCCTAGGCCCTGAGTTCAAAAGAGGTAAAGTGCTAGCCTTGAGTTTAAGCTCAGTAACAGAACTAGCTTTCTATTGACTAGAATTTAACATCTTGTATCCATGTATATATGTATATGTTTGTGTGTGTACATACATATATACACATACCACGTGTGTGCACACATATGTATGCATACATTGTGTTTATATGCATGTACTTTTATGTGCACGTATGCATGCACGTGCTGGCTGGGTCATGCAGCCATTACCATGTGGCTTCAGGACACACTAGGTCACTTAAAAACTGCACATTAGCTGGGCATCGATGGCTGACCCTGTAATCCTAGGAGGCTGAGATCTGAGAATAAAGGTTCAAGGCAACCCCAGGCAGGAAAGTTCCTGAGACTCTTGTGTCCTTTAAACTACAAAAAGAGGAGTTGCTCAAGTGGTAAATTGCTATCCTCAAATACAAAAGCTCAGGGACAGCACCTAGGCCTGGAGTTCAAGCCCCAGGACAGAGAGAGAGAGAGGAGAGAGAGGAGAGAGAGAGGGGAGACAGAGAGAGAGAGAGAGAGAGAGAGAGAGAGAGAGAGAGAGAGAGAGAGAGAGAGAGAGAGAGAGAGAGAGAGAGAGAGAGAAGAGAAAGAGAGAGAAATGGGTCTACTCCACAGGGTCCCCGACAGCCCAGTTTTGTGTGCAAAGGATCCTACAAACCACACAATTGCTCGTATAAAGATGCCTGCCTATGGTGCACATCTGTGGAGGCTCATGTGTATGATTTAATCCCGAATTAAATGGGTGGCTTTTGTTGTGTTTTGTTTTTAAAGAAACGTGTTTCTGATCATGTTCATCTCATGTGACAGCATGTGTCGCTGGTGTGAAAGGTTTCCGGGCTGCTCCCGCTACGCCTCCCTCTCCACACAAGGTATAAGATGTAACAACGTTTCTGGTTGTGTCAGAGAGTTTATCTTAGAACTTACCTGGCAGCCAGGTGCTGGCAGCTCACACCTGTTATCCTAGCTACTCAGAAGGCTGAGATCTGAGCCAGCCAGGGAAGGAAAGTCCGTGAGACCCTTATCTCCAATAAACTATTCAGAAAAAAACCCTGAAGTGGTATTGTGGCTCAAGGGGTAGAGCACTGGCCTTTAGTAAAAGAAGCTCGGGGACAGTGTCCAGGCCCTTCAAACTTGTACTGCTCAGTTCTTAAATCCAGGCTCAGATTTCATGTCCACCGGCCCTGCTGAGACACACAGGCATGAACTCAGAAAGACAGCCCTGATGGAGAGCAAGCCCCTCTGCCAGCCCAGAGCTAAAGCCAGTAGCTGACACAGGAACAAAGTCTCCTGTTCCACCCTGCCGTGTCTTCAGAGAATGCTTTTAGAGTCTTATTTCAGCAATTCTTTGCCTAATCTTCACAAGAGACGACAGACAAAAGCACCAGCCAGGTGCTGCTAGCTCATACCTGCAATCTTAGCTAGTCAGCAGGCTGAGATCTGAGGACCACAGTTCAGAACCAGCCCAGGTAGGAAAGTCTGTGAGACCCTTATCTCCAAGTAAGCACCAGAAATCCGGAAGTGAAGCTGTGGCTCAAAGTGGTAGAGTACCAGCTTTGAACGAAGCTCAGGGACAGTGACAAAAGCCCTGAGTTCAAGTCCCAAGACTGGTACACGCACATGCACATGCGTGCGTGCATACACACACACACACACACACACACACACACACACACACACAGTACCACCAAGGCAGAGAAGAGAAATAAATGTGCAGACAGAGCCGATAGGTAGGGAACTCAAACCTCCCACTGTCCCTATTCTGAAAACTATACTGATATCTTAATTGACACGGATATCATGACAGATCACACTACAAACAATGCTTGCCTTATGGCTGTGAGTCTAGCAAAAACAACTTGCTGTTTACAGCACAGCTTTGGGCAAAGAAGGTGGCTGGAGTTGCAAGAAGTTATTAATTAACATGGCAGTGACGCTTCAGGACAGGGAAGCACAGAAGAGTTCTTTGGCCTGTTGTCAACAGTGTGGCACATATGTAAATAATCCTCAGCTTTCTGAGGCTCTTTTCTCTTGTAGCCTTTATTCCCTTGACAATGAATGTAATTCTCTGTACCCGAGTTCTCGTCCAAGTCTAGCATTTGTGATTACAGGACAATGAAAGGAATCTTGCTGACATTTGCCTTCTTCTAAATCTCATAATAATTAAAACATCCTGGAAATGAACACTGTCATATTCTTACTATGACAACAGACTCAACTGTCAGCTTTTCAATCACAGTAATCTTCACCATGGGGGTCACCCTGGAATTAACTTGGCATAGCAGCACACATCCAATCAAATTCTAATGCTGGAGGTGTATTTTTAGACCATTTATACACAACACTTGTTTGGAGCAACAGACTCAGATGTTCTAGTTTTTCCCCTAAAAAATGTAGGCATTGATAGGATTTTTTTTAATTAGGACTGACTACACTTTACTTTCTCACTAAAAGGTTAAAAATTCACACTGATCAAGATGTATGGTACTCATTAATTGAGAGGTTAAATTGAAACCCCTTTGTAAAATTCCTTAAAGATAATTTTTTAAAAAATAAAGTAGCCAGATGCAGGTGGCTCATGCCTATAATCCTAGCTACTCAGGAGGCTAAGATCTGAGGATCACAGTTTGAAGCCAGCCGGGGCAGGAAAGACCATGAGACTCTTTACTCCAATTAACCACCAAAAAAAGCCAGAAGTGGAGCTGTGGCTCAAGTGGTAGAGTGCCAGCCTTGAGCAAAAAAAAAAAAAAAAAAAAAAAAAAAAGCTTAGAGACAGCACCCAGGCTCTGTGGTCAAGCCCCAGAACAGTCAAAATAGCAATAATAATACTAATAGTAGTACCACTAATAATAATAATTTTTTTGGTGGAGGGTACGGTCGTGGGGCCTGAACTCTGGGCCTGGGCGCTGTCCCTCAGCTCTTCAGCTCAAGGCTAGCGCTCTACCACTTAAGCCATAGCACCACTTCCGGCTGTTTTCTTTTTGCTTATGTGGTGCTGAGGAATCGAACCCAGGGCCTCAGGCATGCAAGGCAAGCGCTCTACCACTGAGCCACCTTCCCAGCCCCTAATAAATTTTTAAAAGTTGAAGATTCAATCACTTTGTGAGATTTTTTTTGGCAAAAATTGGATTGCTTTGTAAGGTTTCTTTTGAAAAAGTAGCTTCTATGACAGAAGCCTGGAGACTCGAAAACTGTCTTGGATAGATAGTAAAACTAATGTTCAATGCACTGTGCATGGCCTACCACTCAGACATGTTCTGAGAGGTGCCCGGTGCTTTCATTGTTATGGGAACATCACCAAATGACTTCCACAAACCTACATGGTGCCCATCCACTGGGAAGCCTCAGTAACAAGACGCAGTAAATAGAACAGATAAGAGGCCCTGCTAGCAGAGCTCAGCAGACTGTTCTATAGCAACTGCATATACATGTTTATATTTATATATGTTCTTGTATATATTTTATTATGTATATATTCCCGTATATATGAAATAGTCTGAAATAATCATTAAAAGTGCAATAAGTAAATGCACTAGTAGACTTCAAGTACTGCTGTCAGGTACTATGTCCTGTACCTACTTGTGTGTGCTGTTGTTTTTCCATGGCTAGCAGTGCAGTCTGTTTGTTTACAGCAGCATCCGTGCCAATAGTGGACGTGTGTCCTACCACCGTCTCCCAACGGCTATGGCGCTGTACGAGAAGAAGCTCCATCGTCACGTCATGAGGTCACCCACTGCTTGTCTGGCCTGTCACTGACGGGAACATTGCTGTGTGTACTACTGTACACAGGTTACAGAGAGGACAACAAAAAATAATGAAACTAGGACCAGGTCCAGGAAGATTGTACACTCCACAGTACTCACCTGGAAGGAAGATAAGCTGTTTGATATCGCTGGGTGCCGGTGGCTCACACCTGTTATTCTAGCTACTCAGAATGCTGAGATCTGAGGATCATGGTTCAAAGCCAGCCCAGACAAGAAAGTCTGTGAGACTTTTTATCTCCAATAAACCACCAGAAAACCAGAAGTGGCACTGTGGCTCAAGTGGTAGAGAGCTAGCCTTGAGCTGAAGAGCTGAGGGACAGCGCCCAGGTCCAGAGTTCAAGCCCCAACACACACACACACACACACACACACACACACACACACACACACACACAAACACACACACACACAAAGATGCTTGCCATGAGTACTCTGGGGGTGCCTGTCCACCAGACCCACAATCTTGAAACATGGCCATTAACCATTCAAGTGTCTCTTTTGCTGTTCTTTGTGTCTCTGAAGCCACTAAGCTTCGATGGGTCAGTGTGTCTTTCACAAGCAGGAACTTCCTTAGTCCTTTACTCTAAATTTTTCTATCTATAAAATAGGATTAATAGCAATAACTTGTAGATAGATATTCTGAGGATGAGAAAGTTAACAAATCCAGATAGCTCAGAATTAGCAAAAGCTTTTATTGGCAGCATATTTTCTTATGCAGGAAGTTAGCCATTAGCCAGGTGCTGGGGCTCACACCTGTCATTCTAACTACTCAGGAGGGTGAGATCCAGAGAACTGTGGTACAGAGACAACTCAGCCAGAAAAGTTCTCAGGACACTATCTCCAACAACCAGCAAAATGCCCAACTAGAGGCTGGCCCAAAGAATATAGCAGTATGCATGAGCAAGCAAAGCCAAGCATAAGGCCCTGTGTTCAAGCCCCAATACCAGCAAAATTACAATGAAAATGACATTCATTAGAGTGAGTTTTTAAATTAATATTGTATTTGTCAACTTTCTTTAAGTTATAATAAATAACAATGAAGCTAATAGCTATGTTATCATTTACATTATTTCTGATGTATCAATTATCATAAGGCTAGTGTATTACTATGATTTTAAGCTACTATTACCTTATCATAATTACCATGTTAGTGATTTTTCATCAAGGGAATGAGAAAAATGACTTCTGTCTTCCTTACAAATATCAAAGAAACTTAACTCATGTACTTTTTTTTTGTTAGTCATGGGGCTTGAACTCAGGGCCTGGGCGCTGTCCCTGAGCTTTTGTGCTCAAGGCTAGCACTCTACCACTCTGAGCCACAGTCCACTTTCAGTTTTCTGGTGGCTAGTTGGACATAAAAGTCTCACAAACTTTTTCTGGCTGATCTGGCTCCGAACCATGATCCTTACGTTTCAGCCTCTTGAGTAGCTAGAATTACAGGCATGAGCCACCAGTGCCCAGCACTTGTATACATTCTAACATTTGCTCTAAAGTTACCACATCAAACAAGCTGAATCAGAAAGGAGAAAAATGCTATTTAAAAGCTTGACAGTTCAGGGTAGCTCTGGATCTTATAACCACAGACAGTATAAATTAAAAAAAAAAAAAAACCTCTATCAAGTTATCTCCACCAAGGTGATAAATTATCCTCAGACAACAATATAAAGTTAAGAGTTAATTTACTTAGCTGGTAAGTGTAAGGTGCTGACATCTTGAAAGAACTGGTCACACATCTTACATTTAGGTGGCACATCTTAAATTGGTGTTTCTCAGGATTAGGCTGTATCATTTATGACCTCCTCCAATCTCATTATATGTTGGGACAGGAAAAGTAAATCACTGTAAATAAGGAAAATGAACCTAGCAGATGAAGGGCTCACTTTGTTTTCCTCAAGCAGTAAACCTTTCCCATGATGCATCATGCAGAATCACCTAGGCCAGTAAAAGCAAGACTTAGAACAATGTCTGCTGGAGCACATGTCACCACGTGGGAGAGACACCTCAAATTTGTCAATGCTTTAGACATACAACCTTTGCTTCTCAAAATAAGCCTTCAGAGCGATCTGATTATCCCATTCTCTAGCTGAGTAAAGTGATGCTCAATCCCAGCTTATACCATGCAGAGTCAAAGGCAAATGAGGAAAGTGCAAATCAAAATCATAAGGAGCTATCACCTCAAAAAAAGACAGCAACAACAAATGAGAGCAAAGGGAACTCTTGCACTGTGTTGATGGGAATGTTAAGTTAGCACAGCCATTACAGAAAGCAGGATAGAGGTTCCTCACTAAAACAAAAATAGAGCTAGAGGTGGTGGTACATGCCTGCAATCCCAGCTATGCAAAGGGCACAGACAGGAGGATCCTAGTCCATGAGAAAAGCACAAGAGGCTTTCTGAAAAAGCAAAAAGGATTAGAAAAAGAGAATTATTGTATGATCCAGCAACCTCACTACTGGGTACATATCCCAAGGAAATGAGATTTGCATTCCTATGTCCACTGTGTCCACTGTGGCATTATCACAACAGTCCCAGAAAGAAAACAAGTGTCTGTCCACTGATAAAGAAAACATGGTGCATACATACAATGGGGTACTATTCGCCCATGAAAAAAGAATGGGACTCCTGTATTGGTGACAACACGAATAGCACAGGAGATCATTACATTAAGTCACATAAGACAGGCAAAGAAAGACAGGTACTACATGATATCATACATGGAACATGGAATTTGATCCCGTAGAAGGTGGGAATGGAATGGAAGTAATTGAGGCCAGGGAGTAAAGAAAGGTTGGTGTACGGTACGACACTGCAGTCACAGAAGCGGCAGAAGCTCTTTCGTGACACACAGTGGAGAATAGCAATCATGTCCTATACATTGCAAAGGGCCAGAGGAATGGATTGGGATGGTGTTCCCATTGCTAGAATGTGCTTCTGAATCTACAAGTAAACACACTGAGTGGTTTAAAAAATTACACAAGACTCTAGGTAGTCATCTTCAGTGAGACCGAAGGAGGGGATTCTTAGGAGAACACAAAGACTCAATGCCTGTGCACATCTGATCATATAAAATAGTATTCGTTGAATGACCTCCAGGAAATGGAAACAAAAAGGGTTTTTTCTTTCTTGTTTTTTTTGCTTTTTGTCTTTTTCATTCGTTTATCTGCCTTTGGGAGGGTACGTGGGACACAGAAATAGAGGGACAAAGGGTGGACAAATACAGCAGTATTTGTTGAAAATGGACTATCCAACTTGTGGGTATGGACAGGAGGGAAAAACAGATAGAGTGAGAGAAGGGCTGATCTTGTTCAAAATGAAATGCTCTCTTTATCTCACAGAACTGTAACCCCTCCTCCGTACATCACCAATATAATAACAATAAAAAGAAAGTGAAATACTAAAACTAAATAAACATCATTCACAAAAGAAAGAAAAAGAAAGGGTCAAGCTCAGTACTGGCCTATCATGCTAGCTACTCAGGAGGCTGAGATCTAAACGATCTCAGTTCAAAGCCTGTCTGAGCACACATATCTAGTCTTGTCTTCAATTAACTAGCAAAAACCTGAAAGTAGAAATGGATTCAAGTGGTAGAGTGCCAGCACTGAACTAAAAAGTGTGCTCAAGACCCACTAACGGCACTAGAAACAAACAAATAAATAAATATTCACAAAGATAGGCTTATTTAAGATGGACCTGGCCATGCACATGGTACCCCATTCCTATGTTCCACTTTCATGTTTTTACCTCTCCATCAGAAAGGAAATACAATTCAAATCTCTCTTAAATGCAAAGCAAAAAACTCAGCTTCTCTGCAATCTCCCACCGAGCACATGATTATTAATAAGTCAATTTGTATTCTGCTTCAGAGAATTGAGAAAAAGCGCTCTACCAGATTGGCCTTCTTCCAAATGCAAGTGGAAATACATCTCCTGTAATCATTCCTGTTGGTTAAGTTCTGCACTGGTTTGTTTATTTTTTCGAGTTAGAGACAGAGTCAACGGAAAGGTTAAAATACTGCCATCTTCTCAAGCAAAACAGCTAGCCGATTGATTATGTCTGGCTAACTGAGAAGCCTGCGTGCCTTCGCCAGCCGGGTTAGAGGCTCAACAGAGAACCACTAACTTGACACATTTCAGAAATGAGTTTCTGTAATGTCTGCTAACCTATGCTCCCTCTCAGGCCTTCACATGCTGACAGTGAAAAAGAGGCTCTGAGAAAGATCTTTTTTTCCTGAAATGAGAAGCTGTGTCTGGTACTAAATTATAGCATAAAACACAGAGGAGAGAGAGAGAGAGAGAGAGAGAGAGAGAGAGAGAGAGAGAGAGAGAGAGAGAGAGAGAGAGAGATCGCATTACCCGTCGTATGAGTTGAGACAGATGTTTCATGAGCAGAGCATTTTTGGAAGGTGGTTGGGAGTATGAGATTTTAGACACGCCTCTCAGCTACCTGTGACACGCCCAGTTCCCAAAGCCAGCAGCTTTCATGCCCACAGCCTGTCCTGCGATCACTGAAGACAGATCAGATCTCTGCCATCATTGATGAAGCTTGCAACAAGAGTCAAGACCAAACAATTACCTGGTCAAGGCGTGCTTCCAGTGAGACTTACTATATGGCGTGTATGATCTACGAGTGTCTATGGGACGGAGTGACTAGCCGTGGTCATCCGGGATGCTTACTGGTGAAGGAAGGCCTCCTAAGGCAATGGTGCTTTCAGGAACAAGTGAGAGGCAGAAAGCGGGGAACCGCTGCCAGAGGGCTGCGGGACAGCACCTGGAGCCTCCATCACCCGGGCTGTCATAACACAACTCCACAGACGGATAGTTTCATAGCAGGTGTTTATTCCTCACAGATCTAGAGGCTAGAGGCCAAGGTCAAAGCGGCAACATGGTGGAGCTGCAGCGAGGGCTGCTCCCCAGTGTGCGGAGTGTGCTCTTTCTCTACTCATTTGAAGGACAGGAGGTGGGCGCCAGTGACTCACGCCTGTAATCCCAGCTACTCAAGAGGCTGAGATCTGAGGACTGAAGTCCAAAGACAGGCAAGACAGGAAAATCTGTGCGACTCTAATTAACGATCACGACCTCCTTCTCCTGCGGGGGGGGGGGGGGGGGACTAGAAGTAGAGCTGTGGCTCAAGCAGTAAAGCACTCGTACTAGCATAAAGCAAAATTGTATGAAGATACAAGACTCAAGGTAAAATTATTAAGCTCATGTTGTGGTATTAAGAGCCAGGAGCCAGTGGCTCACACCTGTAATCCTCGCTATTCAGGAGGCTGAGATCTGAGGATCACGGTTCAAAGCCAGCCCAGGCAGGAAAGTCCTGAGACTCTTATCTCCAATAAAAACTACTTGAAAACCACTGTGGCTCAAGTGGTAGAGCACTCGCCTTGAGCTGAAGAGCACAGGGATAGTGCCCAAGCCCAGAGTTCAAGCCCCACGACCAGCCAAAAAAATAAAAGAATACACAGTAATAAATATGGAATCTATATGTTTAATGGAACCTGCACGTTTAACGGAAGCAAGCAAGCCTGTCGCTTTGGGAACTGTGAGATATGACTTTATCAGGTATCCTCAAGTGTCCTGTCACCTCTCCTCATGTTGGAGCCTGTCAGAGGCAATGAAAGCGAGAGAGACATCCACAAGACAATGCGATTCTACAGGGACACATGCCGTAAGAGATCCTTGTAAGCTGGCTCCAGGAACTTGATCTGCACCCGAAAACAGGGCTTTGATTATGTCCATGGAACACAGGAGCCTTTGTAGAGACCTCAAAGAATCTTACCTTCAAAGGAGCATCAACAGTGTACACACTGAGCTCTCTCCTCACCTCCTCGCCTGTTTCTCCTACAACAGACACGCTTCCACGCGAAACAAGACAACCCTTCAGTAAACACAAACCTCCCTTGGGTTTCCAGATGCAGACACACAGAACAGGAGACACCCCCAGCCAGACCACTGTCTAAAATCAAACAGCAAAACAAATCCTTCCCAATAGCTAGTTCTGCAGAGTTACTTCAAAGGAAGACCAGAAGACGTTTCAAGGTAGGGTGAAGATGCAGGAGAAGGAGGGTGGCCATGCTGGGAGGATGTTCGGAGGGACGGTAACCCCACAGGAGGAGCTCTGCTGGGCTCGGTCCTTGCTGCCACATCGAGGAAAGTAAAGCTACGCTGCCAGCCCCTCTTGCTCTTGGCACAGGTTGTATTTTCCTGCTGGAGGCTCTCAGGCGAAATAAGTCACTAATGCCATCACAGCAAATACTAAACCATTAAAAATCACTACAATCATTTAAAATAGAAAACACAAGTTTTAACTTCTAGAAAGTGAATAGAAATAACGAATGACTTGATTTCATGGGAGGAGGCAAAGGGATAGACTGTACAACATATAAAATATAACAGAAGAAACAGGAACTAATGGCTCACACTATCATCCTTGCTACTCGGGAGGCTGTGATCTGAGGATCATGGGTCAGAGCCGGCCTGTGTAGAAAAGTCCATGAGACTATTAAGTCCAGCATAAGGCTGGACTGGAGGTATGGCTGAGGTGATAGAGCACCAGCTGTGAATTAAAAAAAAGCCAAGCGCATATGCAAGGCCCTAATTCAAACACTGGTACCAGCACAAAAGCCCTGTATACACTAAGGGCTAGAAATGTCATTCAAGAGACTAGCAAAGATGAATCCCTGAGTCTAAACCCCAATGCTGAGAGAAAAAAAAAACACGATGTAGGAATGGTAGCTTCTGCTTGCAATTCCAGCCATCCTAAGCAGAGAGGAGGGTATTTTAAGGATAGTGTGGGCATAAAGTTAAAAAGACCCCCATCTCAACCAATAATAGTTGGGTGAGGGGGCACACGCCTGTCAGCCCAGATATGCAGGCCAAATTAGACATACATACATGATCATATCCCCAAATTAACTTAGTTAAAAAAAGAGCTGAGGGGTGTGGCTCAAGTTTAGAGCCCCTGCCTAGGAAGTGTGATTCAAACTCCAATACCGAACACACACACACACACACACACACACACACACACACACACACACACACAGAGTAAAAACTTTGACTAGGTCTAACTTTTACTATTAAGATTTTTTTCCCACTAGGTAGTGCTTCAGTAAAATTTAATAGCTAATGATCATCTAGTATATAAGGTTAAAGAAGCTAAAGACCACAAAAGATTCAAATACCAGTAAATGTTACCCCCCTTTCATGGTACCCCCAATCAACTGTTTTTCCTAACACAAGGAAACAACTGTGGCACTGTAAGGAACACTAAGGATGGAGCTGGGCAGAATAAGAAGCCCAGAGAGGAAGGAGTGACCCTGGAGTTAGGACGCCAAGCTCCCCAGGATGAAGGGATGGCAGGCAAACATTGACAGCGGAAGGAACAGGGTCCTGCCAGCGAGCATCAGAAAAGCACAGATAAGATACAATAAATATTCGAGGCCTTGCCATATATTGTGGTCAGATTTGGAGAGAAATAAGCAATATTAAGAAAGTGCCCATGTTCTTCGTAAGAGCCACATTTGCTCAGTTTCTTGCTCATTCCTTCCACCAACAGTACTCAGTCCTAGACACAGGACCTAAAGCTGATTAATAAACTGGCTTTCAGCATACCACCCCCTAGGGGGCATTTACAGTACTTCAATTCTATTCCCAAGGTACAGCTGAGGCAAAGCTGTTGAAGGCTACAAGATTACTTTAAAAAAAAAAAAAAAAAAAGGGAGGGGGGAGCTCCCAAGGCAGAGTGGGGGCCCAGGGTCAGGCCTTCCCATCATGGTCCCTCCATGGGCTCCTCAAAGTCAGACCACAAGGTGAACAAATACACATGGCCAGCTGTTCTCTCCCACGGCCTATTTGGAATCTCAAGGCCAGCTCTCTGCCCAAGGGATGGACAAAGGACATGACCTTCCTCTTTATATTCTCACAGTTTTCAACAAGGCAAAAGGCAACCACCCCAGCACACAGCAAATACACACCCTGACATGCAGCAAAAGTGTAAACACATCTTTTGAAAAGCTACTTTATCTAAAGCAGGAGTTTCCTAAAAGAACTGACAGACAGAGACGAAGGGATGGGGGACAATTCGGTTACTATGTATTTTACTATTTCCTTATAGGGAACCTAGGAATGAATTTTGTTTCTTCTGTCTCATTTTATTTTTGTTTGATTTGGACAAAAGTGCTTTGAGTAGACATGAGCTCTAAAAGGGGGGAAAGAAGGGGAGGATGAAGGGGAAGAAGAGAAAGAGTTGCTCTTTAGAGAAAGGGTAGCTCACTTCTAGCTACCTAAAGGCTGAGATCTGATTATCTGAGGCTAGCCAAAGCCAGGTCAAGCAGACAAATTTGAGAAATCCTTATCTTCATTTAACCAGAAAACAAAGCCAGAAGCAGCCAGATGCCAGTGGATCACGCCTGTAGTCCTAGCTACTTGGGAATCTAAGATCTGAGGATAACGGTTCAAAGCCAGCCTGGGCAGAAAAGTACCTGTGAGACTCTTGTCTCCAATTTACTCAAAAACCAGAAGTAGAGCTATGGCTCCAAGTGGAAGAGCGCTAGTCTTGAGCAAAAGAGCTCAGGGATAGCGCCCAGGCCCTGAGTTCAAGCCCCACAACCAAGAATAAAGAGAAAGAAGGAAGGAAGGAAGGAAGGAAGGAAGGAAGGAAGGAAGGAAGGAAGGAAGGAAGGAAGGAAGGAGGGAGGGAGGGAGGGAGGGAGGGAGGGAGGGAGGGAGGGAGGGAAGGTGGAAGGGAGGGAGGGAGGGAGGAATGGGAGATGTGGCTTAAGTGGTAGAGTCAAGTAAGAATGTGAAACCATGACTTAAGCCCCAGGGTGATTAAAAAGGCCAACAGAGAAAGGTTAGTCTGAAATTTGTAAGGGAGTTTGACCAAATGGAGATTATAAAAACAAAAGAGAAAGAAATTCTGGGGTTATATAAGAGAGTGAAGGAAGAATTGATATGAGAGGAAGACAGAGCCTTTGGAGATGCTTCTAGCACAGGGAGAGTGCTCTGGCTCCAAAGGATGGTCAAGGGAGGGACAGAACGGGACGGCAATGAGACTAAAGACTCTGCAGAAGATGCGTCCAGGAAAGAGGAAGTGGGCTGGGCAACCCTCCAAAATGCTTCAGGGAGCAGGAGGGAGGCTGTGACCACGAAAAGTCTATTGCATTTGGAGGAGAAGAACAGAGATGCATTTGAGAGGCAGGTTCAGTGTAGAGGGAGAGGAAGGTCAGAAGAGGAATCAGGAATGAGGCTAGCAGGCGTCGTCACGTGGCCTGCTCGGGAAGGGACAGAGATGCAGAACACAAGACAGAGCACTACTAGCACAGGACCCTGCTTCATTTGCTCACTGCTGTCTCCCCAGTACCTACGTAAATATTTGTCCATTGGTGGTTGTTGACTCAGTGGATGGATGCATGAATTACCATAGCATCTGAGGGAGTATGAAAGAATCAGCTGGCTCTTGCATATGTGTAGCTCATGCCTGAACACTGAAGTTGCTACTGTTTTCAGGAAAGGCTGCAAGTGAGCACAGTCACAGTCTAAACGCTGAAGTTAGTCTTTCGGGCAGTCATATGAGAAAAAGAATCTTTCTGGTCAGACACTGGAACTGGAGTGTTTCTGAATAGGAATCCCTCTCTGCAGCAGGAAAATCACAGGAGATGGGAAGCAGCTGCCTCCAGAGGGCTGGGAGTCGAGAAGGGACAGCCCGCAGAAGGGTAGGTACAGAGCAAGGAGTTAAGAGATCCGGGCAAACGCCTGCAGAGTTGTGTTAGTCACCATACCACAACTAACAAATACTGAAAATAAGCAATTCATGCAAAGAGTTATTAGCCTAGGTGTAGGGGCACTGGCTTGTAATCCCAGCCATGGAGAGAATTCTCCCCATGGGAGAATTGTGGGTTCTAAGCCAGCCTAAGCAGACACAGCAGGAAGACACGAGGCAAGGCCCAGGGTTTGATCCCCACCAGAAAGTAGGTGGATGAATGGACAGATAGATCACAGATTTGATAGATGATACATGAAATAGCTGACAGATGGACAGAGACAGACACAGACAGACAGATGTGCTATTTTGGCTCAGTGTTAGAGGTTCCACCAATGACTGCATGATAGTTGGCTCTGTGGCTCTGTCTGTGAACAACTGACCCTGAACAATCCTGCAGTTTCCAGGTTGTGTTTTAATTAGGCAGCATGGTATTCCTTTCCAGGAAATGTAGGAAAGAACCTTTTCCTGCTGTTTATCACTGTGTTGTTTGATTTTTGGAAGACAGACACTAAAGAGAAGGTGAGTTCTAAAAGGGCAGAATGACCCAGAACAAGAAAAAAGAAGTACAGTTGTAAAGAACATGCCCACTGGAACTAAGCAGAGCCTTGAGATTCACAGAGTAGGTGAGGTTAGTTTTTGCAAAATTGTAGAAAGAAAGGTGGAGTGAATAAAGACAAAGAAGGCAAACACTTCAGTGGCGCTCACTCTGGGATTCAGGGGACAGGTGGTTAGATGGGACACGGAAGGCTCACACAACTGCTACGGGGTGGCCACCAGGGCCGGTGTGTGAAGGAGCTTCTGCAAACCTTGAAGGGCTAAATCCTGACATTTCCAGACAGTTAATACTGTAGGAACACTTGGCAACACAGAAAGGCTCTGCGCAACTGGTGGACGTGCATTCCCTACGATGTCAACCCACCCTAGAGGATCCACTGCCCCCCAGCCATGGGAACAAGACAGACACACACCTCATGGAGGACCCATTTCACAATTTAAAACAACCCTGAAGGTGGTCTCTAGTCACAAGAGCCACAATTAACCCACTTCAATTTTTTTTCCCCATATGCATCCATGGTATACAATTTTTGGGGGGGGGGTCAGTTGTGGGGGCTGAACTCCGGGCCTGAGCGCTGTCCCTCAGCTCTTCAGCTCAAAGCTAGCGCCCTACCACTTGAGCCACAGCACCACTTTCGGCTTTTTTCTGCTTATGTGGTGCTGAGGAATCAAACCAGGGCCTCATGCATGCAAGGCAAGCGCTTTACCACTGAGCCAACTTCCCAGGCCCTGGTATACAATTTTTATAAGATCTGTAAGAAGCCTCCAGATGGAAGAAATCTTGGGACTCAGCTAGTCCAGCCTCTCACTTGTTAGGACTTAGTTGGTAGAAATCCATGGCAGACACTATCCATGGACATTGGACATCCTTGATTGCTCCTCTCGTGTCTCCTTTGCGGCACACCTAAATCCATGTATCTGAACTCTATTCAATGCAATACTGGTGGAACTAACAGAATTCACTCCAGGTCTGTCTCCCTCTTAAACAGAGGATTCTCAACCAGCAAAACAAAAGTAAGGCAGCCACTGATGGCTAAAGCCTTTAATCCTAGCAACTCAGGAGGCTGAGACCTGAGGAATACAGCTAATGTGGGCAGAAAAGTCTGGGAGACACTTACCTCCAATTAACCACCAAAAGGCCACACGTGAAGGTGTGGCTCAAGTGGTAGAGCACCAGCTCTAAGGGAAAAATCCAAATGAGAGCTCAAGGGCCGGTGTTCAATCCCCAGTACTGCACGCCTCCCTCACCCCACCCGCCACACACACACACAAAACAAGACATAGAGCCCAGGTCCTGAGAATATCAGGGAGGTTCTTAAGCCAGAGGATGATAATGAACATGTATCAGGCCCTCACACAATGCTTACAAGTTCCAAAAAAAAAAACATGTAAGGAGTCTCTGGTTGAAGGTCAAGATAATTACACTTTTAAACACAAATACTTGTCATTTCAAAAGCTCCTTTATGGAAACTGCCTTAGGGCCTGGATGGCTCACTGTGGCGCTCAGAAGCCCTGTCTGTTGAGCTCTATTTGGTTCATTCCCCAATCAACTTGGGTGCAAAACATGGAGAATAAGAACAATCAAGATTCAGATGTCCTATGCAATAGGAGGCGCCTGAGTGCTCACGCAGTCAAGACCCTGGCACAAAAAATTCCCTGATCACAGGGATTTACCTCGCAGAGGAGGGGAAATCGACACCCCGGGGCACCCGGGATATATAACCACGCGTGGCACAACTCCTTGGGCAGATGCCCACGCGCCTTCCCCCGGCCTGCCACACTCACCTGCAGAAAGCAGTGTCCCACCGGGGCATGCTCCGCGAGGGTCGCGTTGTACACCTGTCTCGGGAACACCGGCTCGTGGTCATTGACGTCGGCCACGGTGATGCGCACGCGGCAGGTGGCGGAGAGTGGGGGGCGTCCGAGGTCCTGGGCCACCACCCTCAGCTCCACCTCCTCCTGGGTCTCGCGGTCCAGACCCCTGACGGTGCTGATAGCGCCGCTCTCCGGATGGATGGCGAAGGCCGGTCTACACTCGGCCGCGGGGGGCGGCACCTCGGGTTCGCAGCCGGCCTGGAGCTGGACGAGCGCGTAGCGCAGCCGGGCGTGATCGGTGCCCGGCTCGTCGGCATCCGAGGCACTGACCCACAGCACTGCGGTGCCAGGGGCGGCGGCCTCGGACACCGAGGCCCGGTAAAGCTCCTGGCTGAAGATGGGCGGCTGGTCGTTGAGGTCAGTGACGCGGAGCAGCAGGGTCTCCTCTGTGCTCAGGGGTGGGGACCCCGCATCCGTCGCCACCAGTCCCAACTCGTACAGATCCCGGCTCTCCCTGTCCAGGGGACCCTCGACGCAGAGGAAAAAGACTCCTGGGGCCCCCCCGGGGCGCAGCGCAAAGGCCCCCTCCCCGCCCTCCAGGGACAGCGAGATGCCCCCGCCCCCGAGGCCCAGATCCCTGGACGCCTCCTCTTCCCTCTGGGGGTCGCCATCCGCGTCGGACACCGACAGGCGAGCCACGTAGTCACCCGGTCGGGCTCCCTCGGAGACGCGGGCCGCGGCCCCCTCGGTGAGAAAGAGCAGGTGGATGGCCGGCCGGTTGTCATTCACGTCCAGCACGGTGATGGACACGCGCGCCGTAGCGACCTCGGGCTCGGCACCCCCGTCGCGGGCCTCGATCACCAGCTGGTGCCAGGCCTGCGCCTCGCGATCCAGAGGCCTCCGCACCCGCACGGCGCCGCTCAGCTCGTCCACCATGAAGTAGGCGTCGCCGTCCGGTGAGCGGGGCCCGGGGCGGGCGCGGATACGGTAGCGCACGAGCCCGTTGGGCCCCAGGTCGCGATCGGTGGCGCGCACGCGACACACCTCGGCGCCCGGCGGGGCGTCCTCGCGCACCGCGGCGCGGTACTCGTCCTGCTGGAAGACCGGCGCGTTGTCGTTCTCGTCCAGCACGCGCAGCTCCACGCGCAGGCGGCCGCGGCGCCGCGGGCTGCCGCCGTCCCACGCCTCGATCTGCAGCTCGTGTGCCGCCGCCGTCTCTCGGTCCAGACGCCGCAGGAGCACCAAGTCCAGCGGTTCCAGGGGCGGCGACGACGCCGATGCCGGGGGTGGCGGCCCTGGAGCCCCGTACCGCAGCTGGAAGAACGGCCCCTCGGGGTCCCCGGGGGGCTCCGAGGGCTGCACCAAGCTGTAGCCCTGCGTGCCAAACAGCCCGGCGTCCGGGTCGTGCGCACCTGGCAGGCGGAAGGCGGTGCCCGGCGGGCTGAGCTCGGAGACGTCGAGCTGCAGGGAGTCGCGCGGAAAGCGGGGCGAATGGTCGTTCACGTCGTTGACTCGGATCTCCACCTGCACCACGGCGCCCAGCAGCGTGGCGGCCACGAAGCGGTAGCGATCGCGCCGCTCGCGGTCTAGGCGCCGAGCCGTGCGGATGATGCCGGTGTCCGGGTGCACGTGGAAGTCGTCCAGCAGCGGGGAGTCCTCCGAGTCCTCGGACAGCAGGAAGCCGACTCCCCCCTGCGGCTGCGCGGCCTCCAGCGCCGCGCGGAGGTCACCCACCAGCGTGTCCGCAGGCAGGCCCTCGTCCACCGAAAGGCTCAGGTTGAAGACCTGGGCGGAGGAGCCCGAGGACGCCCACAGCCACGCGTGCACGCAGAACCCGAGCAGGGCGCGGCGCGCCCCGGGGCCGCCGCCGCCGCCGCCTGGCCACCTACGGGGCGAGCGGCTCCGTCCGCGGAGCCCACGGCGCTTCCGCGCGGGAGTCCCCGGCCCGGGACGCCCGGCGCCCATCCTCGGCGCACAAGGGCTCCGCGCCCCGCCAGCCTCCGGGGAACTCTCCGGGGTGTCTGCCAGCTTGGGGCGGGATGGCAGGGCGGAGGGGAGGGGGGATCCAGGAGCCTGTGCGGCGTGCGCGCCCGAGAAGAAGAAAACGTGTGTGGCACAGAGCCCCGCGGAGCCACGAGTTCCCGCGGTCACATCCGCATCCCGCGCTGCGGCGGCGGCTGCCGGCGCGCCCGGCCCGCCGCTCACGCCGACCGACGGGGCGGCTCCGGCGGCCTCCGCCGCGCCAGCCGCCGCTGCAGCCCCCGGGATGGCTCTAACCGCGGCTCATCTCCTTCCCTCTCTCCTTTTATTCCTCTTCCATCTGCGCCTCGTTCTGCCCGGCTGCTCGTCTCCCCCTGGTAAAGTCAGGTGCATTGTTTCTTTTGCCAAAAATAAAAGAGGAGGAGGAAGAGGAGGAGGAGGAGGAAATTATTTAAGGCGCGCTCACACCGAGAAGCTGGGGCTCGGGCCGGGGAAGGGGGCGGGGCCGGGGGCGGGGCCTGGCGGGTGGGGAGGGGGGGCGGCCACGCCCCGCGGCCGCGTCTCCGGGACCCCGCGCGGCGCCCTTCTCCGCCCCGGCCTCCGTCCCCTCCCCGCGCGTGACGCGGCGCCCACGAGGACCAAGTCCAACCTGCGCGCCGGGGCTCCGCCGCCGGGCGGAAGAGCAGCAGACGCTAAAGGATCGGGAGACGTGGACCGCGGGGCGGGCAGCGGGCGGGCGCCGGCGAGGGGCTGCCCTGCCCTGGCCTGGCTGGCCGAGGGCGGGGGGTGCGGAGCGGCCGGGGCGCGCGTTCCCACCGCTCGGGCGCGCGCGCCGGGGGAGGTGGGGGCTGGAATCACTTTGCAGAGCCAAACTTGTGTTCTCCATTTGCCCGCGGAGACCGGTCCCCAGCGGAAGGACAGATGGAGTCAAAGGCCGACGCACAGCTGGAGCCGGGATGACTGCAAAGGAGGAGAGGCGGAACTTGCAAGGGGAGGGGGGGGAGCCTTCGAGAAAATTCGGGGAAATCTGCGGCACACGTGGCGCACACCAGGCTTTCTTGTCACTCCCCTCGGCCAGCGCGGGATGGCGGCGGTGGATGCAGCTGGTGAACCTGTTTTACGCATTCAGGGGCCATCATCACACTTCTAGAACATGTGATGATGCGGAAAGGCCGGTGGCCCGGGCCTCAGGCCTCCCTCTCCTTCCCCAGGCCGGAAGTCTTCACCCAGGCCCTCGACTCCCCAGGCACCCACCTTCAAACTAGCTAATGCCCGAGCCGGTCCCGAGGTCTCAGGCTTACCTGCTGTTATCCATAACAATGGGGGGGGATGATAAATGGCCTCTAATAAAGTAAGCTCCCTGGAAGCCCAGTCTCTGCCCTCTTAGGAATGGCCGGCCATCTTTCGAAAATGCGATCTGCAGTTTTGCATTTCTACCAGAGGACAGACTTCATTGGGAAGGTCCTTCAGCGGGGAGGGCTGGCAGGTCCTGCATCGTGGCTGCTTCCAGCCCCAGACAAACGCCTCTTTTGAGTGACAGGCGCGTGTATCGTTGCTAATCCAGAGTCAGGCCAGCCTCTCCACCTCGGACAAAATAATAATTCATCCATTTGTTTTTGTGGTAGATCTGTGACCTGCAATGGAGACATGATTAAAACCACTCCTGTCTTCTTTCTATAGAATCTCCTTAATTTAGGAGCTTTGGTGGGAGTCCTTGGGTCTGATTTCTCCCGCCTCTGCTCTTACCCCCTTATAAGCCATTCTCTCCCCCCTCCACCTCGAGGGTTTTTGTACCTGTCCTGGGGCTTGAATTCAGCTACTGTCCCTTAGCTTTTTCACTCAAGGCTGGTGCTCTACCACTTAAGCCACAGCTCCACTTTGAGCTTCTTTGGTGTTTAATGGAAGATGCCAGTCTTACGGACTTTCCTGCCCAGGCTGGCTGAGAACAGTGATCCTCCTTTCTCAGTCTCCTGAGTAGCTAGGATTCCAGCACTCACTTTGATGGTTTTAAAGCTGACTCAAGCCACCTTCCTCCTCCTCAGAATTTGTAGCTCCAGTTACACTTGGATTATAATTCAGACCCTTTTTTAAAGTAGCTTGCTGTTGTCTCTCCACATGCTGGAGCCCCATACTGCCTTTGGTCTGATTGTAGACCCTAACCCAGCTCCTCACCACAAACCCTACAGTATCACATGTTATAGTCATTCATAACAACCTTAGTCCCTAATATCAGCTGGCATTAATCATCTGATTATTAGTCTCAACCCTCTTAATAGACTTGAAGCACAGGTTACCCCACCTGGCAAAACAGCCTATAGTTGGTCTCTAGTCACCAAATATGTGGGTAGCTGGGAGGGTGGTTGGTAACTGATAGATAAGGAGATGGATGCATTTGTTAAAGCAGAGATTTGAAGCCACACCTGAGAAGTAGATGGCCATGAGAATTTTCACTGATATGAATTCTACCTTTATGGCCTTACTGGTTTGAATCATGCTGTGAAACTTTTTTTTTTTTTTTTTGTCGGTCATGGGGTTTGAACTCTAGGCTTGGGTGCTGACCCTGCACTCTTCAGCTCAAGGCTAGCACCCTACCACTTGAGCCACAGCACCACTTCCAGTTTTTGAGTGGTTTATTGGAGATAAGAATCTCACAGACTTACCTGCCTGGGCTGGCTTTGAACCGTGATCCTCAGATCTCAGCCTCCTGAGTAACTAGGATTACAGCCATGAGCCACCGGCGCCCGGCCGGTGAAGCTTCTTGACCTTATTTTGTAAGCTAGCTACTGGCTGTTATCCAGTAATTACTTGAGTATAAACAAAAAGGAAATCCAGGACTCTTCTGCATCTTCACTGACATGGTCTTGGTAAACAGTGGGTTTTTGTTTTTGTTTTTTTAGAAACAAATGGAAAGTTGAGAGCTTCTATGCTCCCATTGGTCCTTCAGCTTTCTAATCCAAGCTCCTGCAATTCAAGGTTTTCACCCACTTTGTGATAGTTTTTATTGAATGTTTTGAGTATCAGGCTAGAATTACAAATACAGTTTAGCAAATGGAAAGAGATTGGAGCATTTCTCCAATATTTCTCAAATATGTGGGGGGGGGGAATGTTTAGATAGCACAGGTTTTAGTGACATGCAAGAACAGATCATGGTCTGAGCCTTTTGAGGGAATTTTGAAGGGATTTGGTGTCACTGTACAGAGCGTTGGCACTTCAGCTGGGAAACCCTTACTCTGCCTGGCAGTTGGAGGCAAGTTGTGCCAATTTGCTAAGCTTCCATTTCCTTCTTTAAGTTGGGAATGTTACATCTAACATAAAAATCTTTAGGTATGTGGATTGGCACATTGGAAGCACATTGTAAATGCTCCTTTTGCAGTCCTCAGTGTGTGTGTGTGTGGGGGGGGGGGGGGGGGGGAATGTTTTAGGGATAAATTGTTTCAGGACCCTCAGCAGTTTCCAACTCTGACTTCTTAGACGCTCAGGTGCATGAAGAGAGAGGAGATAAAATCCCCACAGTCCTGAATAGAGAGGCACAGGCCATTTGTCACCTGGTGCCACAGGGGTGCAGGTGGTCTGTCTGCAAAGTCATTCTCTCCCAAACTTTGTAATCATTCAGTGAATAGATATTAGTGCTCAAAGCAATATTCAAAGCCCTCCCCCAGCCCAACTGTCGAACCTTTAGGGAGGGAATTAGAATCATCTTTTTTGAGGGGAGGTGGTGTTAGTCCTTGGGCTTAATCTTAGGACCTTGGCACTGTCCCTGAGCTTTTTTGCTTAAGGCTAGCTGTCTACTACTTGAGTCACAGCTCCACTTCCAGCTCTTTTTTTTTTTTTCTTACCTAGAGATAAGTGTCTCACAGACTTTCCTTCCCAGACTGGCTTCAAACTGAAATCCTCAGATCTCAGCCTCCTGAGTAGCAAGAATTACAGGTGGTGAGCCACCTATGATTATCTTGATCTTGCAAATGAGGAAATGGAGATTCAGAGACATTGAAGTCTCATAGGAAGAGGTAGGTGGACAGAACTTTAACCTAGAGTTTGGGGCCATCAGTTAGGGAGCTCTCTACTGGTCACTTACTGCCTCTGCCATTTTCTTTAAGCCTATTGTGCTCTGAACTCTCATTGATATCAGTACAGGGATATGAGTTCCAGAAAGACCTGGGGAAGACCAGGAGGCATCTGGATAGCATGTACACTTGGGGGAATGAAGGGAGGGAGACATAGATGATGATACTTAAAGATGAGTGAGAAGAGACCTATGAACTATAAACAATCTCTTCCCATCTTCCCCCTTCCCCGTGAGGGCGGAAGGAGGTAGGGTAGCTGACAACAAAACCCCTTCCCATTGCAGTTTGCGTGTCAAAATTCGGAAAAGATTTGAGTGCAAGAGCATTTTAAAGCTTGAGAGGTTCACATTTTTATGTCGAGGCTGTTGGTGCTCAGTTGAGTCAAACAGCAGGGTAAAGTTACTGTGAAAGTATGTTGTACACATGATGAACAGCTACAGTTAGTTACACTTTACATCAAGGTTACCCTCCATAATGTGGATAGGCCTCGTCTAATCAGTTGAACGCCTTTAAAATATACACTTTTTTTTTTAAATGGAGGTATCCCACAGAAGGAAATCTTCAGCCTCGAGTGTCACATAGCAATCCTGCCTAAGTTTCCAGTGTGCTTATTTGCCAGTGTTAGTCGGCTTTCTGTCATTGTAACAAAATACCTGAGTTAATTCACCGATACAAAGAAAATGCCAAAAAAGAAAAAAGAAATTATCCCTTTGACTCACAGAATCGAGTTCATCATTGATTGTTCCCATGTCCGCAGGTCAGGCAGTGAGTATCTGGTAGGAACATAGCAGAGCAAAATTGCTCATCCAATGGCCAGGAAGCCAAAAAGAAGCAGAGGAAGTAACTGTAATTCAAAGTTAGGCCTCCAGTAATCTGAAGACCTCATACTACACCCTGCTTTCTGAGTGTTCCAGCACCCTCCTGCGACTTAGCCTCTCCTAGAAGCTAGCGTATAAGTTACATATATGGATAGACCCCAGCTAACAATGGCTCAGTTTATCTTTGTTTTTCAACTTTATGATGAGGCAAAAGCTATATGAATTTAGTAACATATATAATCTATATACTTCAGATTTGGAACTTTGATCTTTTTTTGGGCTACAACAGGCAGTCAGCCACACAAGCCCAAGGATAAACAAGTTATGCTCTAGCTGGTTCACACCTGTAATCCTAGCTGCTCAAGAGGTCGAGATCTGAGTCATCCTGGTTTAAAGCCAGCCCAGGCAGGAAAATTTTCTAGATCCATCTCCAAAATAACCAGAAAAATGATGGACTGGAGTCATGGCTCAAGAGGTAGCACACTAGCCAAGGAAGCAAGCTGAGCAAACAGGATGCCTCTGAGTTCAAGCCCCAGTTTTGATAAACAGATAAGTTATGCACTCTGGCGACCAGTGTTGCTGACCTCTTTTAGATACAGGTACTCAGTTATTTATGTGATCTATTCACTATTGAAAATTAGGGAGATATTTCCATGAATTAAATAATCATATAGAGTCAGTACATACTTGCTTATAAAATAGATTTTGTACTTGGCATTAAATGATTGCACTCAACTATAGGTGAGTGTACTTGTTCTGAACTAGAATATTGCTAGGTTGGGTATCATTTATTTTTATGGGCTTGAACTTGGGTGCCAGTTGAGCCATGTCCCCAGCTAGCTTAACACCCCCCACCCCCACCAGGCAGGCCTGGGCCCCAATCTTCCTCTGTATTTGTCCTGCAGACTGAGATCACACAGCCCTGCATGCATCACCACACACAGCATTTTTGTTGAGATGGGGTCTCACTAGCTTTATACCTGGATTGGTCTCAAACTGTAATCTTCCCCATCTCTCCCTTCCTGGTAGCTGGTATTAAAGACATGAGTCACCTCACCAGACTGGTTAGGTGTATTAAATACTTTTTCCAATTAACAGTATTTTCTATGTATGGTATAGGTCTATCAAGATGTAACCCATTGTAATGCAGAACCACTGTAAATCAATTACCATTTGTACTGAAGTTATCTCTGCCTCCACAGTTTATAAATGTGAGATAAGAGCCCCTAAGTTACCCAGCACTGGTGGCTCACGTCTATAATCCTAACTATGCAGGAGGCTAGGACCTGTGGATCATAGTTCAAATCCAGCCTTGGCAGGAAGGTCTATGAAACTCTTATCTCCCATAAACCACCAGAAAACCGGAAGTGGCACTATGGCTCAAGTGGTAGAGTGCTAGCCTTGAGCTGAAAAGCTGAGAGACAGCACCCCTGAGTTCAAGCCCCACAACTTAAAAAAAAAAAAAAAAAAGGAGTCCCTAACTTGAGCAATACTTCCTGGTCTCCCCGCCAGGTCGCTCTCTCTTTCTCAACTTGCTTATTCTCCTCTCCTTAGCTAGTCAGGTAGACCAACTTCCCCTCCCCCTCCCACTTAGGATGGCCTTCAAGAAATAACCAAAAAAAAAAAAAATTGCTCAGCATGTGGCCACTAAGATTTGTCTTCCTTAGCTCTGTCTTTGGCATCTTGTTTTTCTCTACAAGCTTTTCTTGAGATGAAATAATCCCAGCTCCTTATTTTCCCAACCCTTTAATCATTTTATTTCTGTTCTCTGAACTCTTTCCAATTTTCCTATATATCATATAAGATGTAGAAACCAAAACCACACACCAGTTTCTAACAAGGTCTATTCTTGCCAAATCTCCAAAGGCCGACTGATTTCTTCGATCAGAAATCAAAGCCAGATTCAGCAGGTTCTTCACAAGTAGACATCAGAACAGGTGTGGGCCCCTCCCCCTCCAATAATCACCTTCCAAGTGGATCATTATTCCATGCAGAAAGCTAGTCTACTTTCTGTTACACTAAGGAATTTTTTAAATAGTCATGTCTTTTATAAGATCAAATTAAAGATAGGACTGGCAGTTGCAACAGACAAGTGACATTTAATCCCAGTCATATTTTACTTGGTGCTATTGTTGCTTGTGTGAAGTTAAAGAAACCTATTATATATATTATATATAATATATATGTATGTTATAATCATTTTAGGCAAGGAGAAGCAAAGGAAATACCTGTGATCCTGCCAATCCACAAATATTCAGTGAGAAAAACACCTGGATGCTCCCCAAGCCACAGCTGTTCAGTTGGAAAATGCCTGGATTGCATTGAATCAGGGCAGGCAGGGAACAGAGCCACATCCGGCCCAGCGCGTCTACTCCGTAGGACACGCACACATGAATCCTATTTGATCAAGGCACAGTCATTTTAGAAATAAATAGATCCTGCTGGATTGGAGCAGAGTTCATGCCTAACACACAGAGGCCGAGATGTCCTGGGTACAGATACCATCTAGGAGCAGCTCCTTCAGTGCTCACGCATTTGGTAGGAAAACTGCTGCCCTAGGGTTCTGGCTCTATCAGACCTTGATTCTTTTCCTGCTGGAATATAGGTGGACCTGGTGGAGCTGTTCCTTGATTAAAGTTGCCTGGGTCACACAGATCCAATAGTATGTGTATGTAGAGAAACACAAAGCTAAGTCCATCTCATTTTCCATTAGGAACGTCAACAATGCCATGGCATAAAAGCCTTTTAGAATGCACATGATTTTCTAGCATCCCAGTTCATACTTTACATAGTTTCACCTCTCTCTCTGTCTCTCTCTCTCTCTGTCTCTCTCTCTCTGTTTCTCTCTCTCTCTGTTTCTCTCTCTGTATTTCTCTCTCTCTCTCTCTCTCTCTCTCTCTGCCTGTCTCTCTCATTCTCTCTCTCCCTCTCCCCATTTTTCTCACTGACATAGAAACCTCTTTGGGATCTAATGAAATATTTGCACTACTATTTCTCAATTTTTTAAATAATCTACAATTTGAAAATACCACGATTGGCCCTGTACATGCTCATGTATTAAATAATGATTGTATTTAGGAATTACCCTCTTTAAGCAAATCAGTGCTTAATCTCTTTAAAAAATTTACTATTCTACTTGTTTATTTGAATTTTTCTATGATTATAACAGAAAAAGCATTAAACCCTAAACAAATAAATGATAAGCCACCCGCATGACTGACATTCCTGGCATCTCATAGCTATGTATGATTAATATTTGTTTCATGTAATGCATTTTGTTATAGGGTCTTATTTGCAATTATGGTTTCTAATTGCCTATAAGTTATATAGAGTATAATTGATTTCTTAATACTAATACTATAGCCAACGTATTGCTAAATTCTTGACAAATGCTTTTAATTGGCAGTCGAGGTAAGCAGAGGAGGGAATCGAAGCGTTGAGGGTTGTACATTTCAGGCTGCAGAGCTCTGGCATTCTGCAGCCTTGACTTCTGAGACTTGCACAGCATGGCTGTCACTGGAGAGCGGATGGAGAAACTGCTCCTTGAGTTAAGTGTTACTCGATTTTCCTCTGTCAACTTCCAACTCTCGCCAGACAACCAAGGCTCACTCCTGTAATCCTAGCCAATCAGGAGGGTGACAGATCTGAGGATTGAGGTTCAAAGCCAGGCCAGGCAGATAAATCCCAGAAACTCTAGCCTCCAACTGACCATCAAAAAAAAAATCCATAACCTATAAATCTGCATGAAAGTTGTATGATGCAAATAGTTTATTGAAAATAAAGCACTTCAGGCTCATTCAATACAAAATAATAGTAGTAGTAGCAGTAGTAATAATAATAATAATAATAATAATAATAATGCCAGAAGTGGAAGTGTGGTTCAAGTGGTAGAAGGCCAGACTTATGCAAAAAAGTTAAGTGAAAGCACAAGGCCCTGAGGTCAAACCCTAATACCAACACATATACACACCAACACACACACACACACACACACACACACACACACACACACACACACACACATTCTACATACAGCTCTTTATTTTCCATCACTATTTCTAGCTCAATATAAAAGAGAGAGAAATAGAGGAACAAAATCCCAGACGCTTGGCAAGACTGCCCCATGGTCTTTCAGGAAAGCAAGCCTGGCTCCCGTGGCTGTGATCTCCACTGGGACCACTGGTGTGGAATGCGTTCACCATCAGGTGGAGCCCCAGGGGATTGGCAGCAAGCAACATGACTGCGTTTGCAGAGCTGGCCTTCAGACCTGCTTCCCCATTCTGCAAACCTGGCTACTTTTCCTCTGCCTTCCTGAACTTTTATCCCCAACCCTTGGCTTTACTCACAAATGCAGCTTCTATATTTTTGCCCTGTGCTAATCTTCAAGATCTTGTTTGAAGCTCCCCAGCCTCTCTTCTCCATTCGATCCTGTCTACCCTGCTCCACCTGTGCGTTTTATTCTTTGTTCTTCTTTCTCTTACGTCTCGGTCTCTTTTCTGGGTATAACAGAGAGGTGTAAAATAACAGCCACAAAAAAAAAAAAATGGAGCATAGAAGAAATGCTTTAAAGACACAAAGAATAAGGGGCTTTGGGGGTACAGATGAATGTGAAATGCTGTGAAGCAACCCAGCAGCTGCTGGCAACACAACTACTCTGCGTGTATGTGTGTGTGTGTGTGTGTGTGTGTGTGTGTGTGTGTGTGTGTGCACTGATCCTGGGGCTTGAATTCAGGGTCTGAGCACTATCTCTGACCTTTTTTGTTCAAGGATAGAGCTCTACCACTTGAGCCATAGCTCCACTTGCAGCTTTGTTGGTGATTGATTGGAGATAAGAGTCTCACAGACTTTCCTGCCCTGGCTGGTGTGAACCGCGATCCTCAGAGTTCAGCCTTCTGAGTAGTTAGGATGGCAGGCCTGAGCCATCAGTGCCCATTTGCAACCACTCATTTTTGAGCAAGTGTGTGGTTTAGCCAGAGAGACGAAAAGGTGAAGGCGTATGTGGATGTGTGGCTGTAGACAGGGCTGACACTGCCAGTGCCTCCACTTGCCCACAGTGAAGACACCAGTACCACAGCCCCTCCTCTGCACAGATGCCACCAGCAGCAAAGCCTCCTTCACAAATCTGGAACCTGATGGATTATTCAGAATTTGACTTTCCCTTCCTTCTAGACACATCTCCTTAGTCCCCTGTGGTAGGCAGACTGGCGTCCTCCCTCCCCAGGAAGTCCGTCCTAATCCTGGATCACAGGAATGCACTTTCTCATCCAAATGGGAAGTTGCAGATGTCATTAAGGTAGGGAACTTGAGACCCGAGATTGAGTGGATCACATAGGCCCTTAGAGCCAGAAGAGTCCTTCAAAGGGGGAGTTGGGACAACTAAAGCAGAGGTCGTAGTGAAGAAGCCATGAGTCCAAGAATCCAGGCAAGGAACGGAAATCTCCCCCCAGGGCCTCACATCCTGCCAATACCTTGCTTTGTCAGCCCAGTGAGAACAGAGTTGGACTGACCTACAGAACAGATAGTAAATTTGTGCTGTCTTAAGCCACTAAGTGCGCCGCGTAGCAAACAATAGCCACACTAAGGCAGCCTTTCCTCCCTGCGTTCTCTGTTCTTGAACATCACGTTCCCAGTACCACCACGCTCTTGAAAATATGCAGGTTCTAGTGGCACAGGGCGTGGAATTTCCCCCAGCACTGGCTTTGCTTCTAGCCAACTGCATCCCAGCGGATCCACTCTAGCTGGAAATTTGAGCTGATCTATTTTAGAGAAATGTGTTTCCTACAGTGTCAAGATGAAGTTCATTTTTGATTGAAAGATGTTATCCCAAGTGTTAACTTTGGGGAAAAAAAGATCTCCCATAAAAGAACACTCGGGTTTAAAAGGTAGAAGAAATAATTGTGTCAATAAAACACAATCATGTTTGTGAAAACTGTAGAGGTGAATTGAGATGCAATTGAGAGGTAATCACAATTGTTCCCAAGGAGTCTTTGAGAGAGTTAAGAACAACACAAAAGAAAGTACTTGGCCCAACAGCCGGAAAATGGAGTTCTGGTTATATTGTGGAGAGAAATAAATCCTGACTGAGAATACAAGCCTAAGTGTTATATAATGGGCCATGAAATCTACTCAATAGAGGTCACTGGCTACAGAGGTAGGGAATTGCCAATGCACACACAAGGCATCTATTTCTCTTTATGTCCCTATTCGTGAGTGGAAATATGGTGTTTTCTGGGCCTTGTTGAGCCAAGGGAAGAAATATACATCATATCCTAAGTCACATACATGTACAATGTAATTGAAATGGTAGTTTCATTTCACCCTGCTTACATTGTGACATACATCCTGAAGTTTCCTCATTTTATGGATATTGTTTCTCCATTTTATTTTTTTATTCTTTGTTTGTTTGGCTGTTTCTCTTGATGGCATTCAAGGATTGAACGCAGAGCTCTTGCTTGCAGGAAAGCGATCTACTATTGAACCACTCCCCTCAACTCTGCCATTGGTGTTTTAGGAAATAGTAACCAAGATTAGAAAGTGCTTAAAGACTTCAACTGTCCTATTTCTCACTGAAGCAGGTATTTTCTTCTTATTTTAGGTGTGACTGTTTATTCATGATTACCTTTTAACTTTAAATGAAATGATAGTTTAGAATTGAATATCTTTAAGACCTTTTCTACCTCTGCTCTTATAATTTTTCTCCCGTCAAAGGAACATCCTTATTTCCCAAGTTTTTTTTTTCTAAGACAATGAAGCAATAACATCTTGGATCATTCTCTCCAGCAAGTTCACTTCATAAAACATGGTTCTACTAAGGTAATCTTGACTCCTTCCTGTTCCTCAATGATCAATTCTAAACTCCAAATAATGTCCTCCTAATCAAGACAGGATGTGGTTAAAAGTGTTGCTGTATATATTAGCATTGGGGATTGTGGATTTTGATTTCAGGAAATTTGGGAACCAGAGCAAAGAAAAGCATTTTGAACTACTTCCAGAGATCATTTTGATTTATGTTCCCAGCCAATGTCACCTTGAAAAAGCCAGCTAGGAAAACCGCTATCACTGTGTTTTGCACAGTTGTGCTATGCAACAACCTTCTCGTCCCCCTGACTTGGAAAGAGGAGTGACAGTAAACCCTGGGGGCTGAGGAAGCGCTAATAAGCTCTAACCCTACAGAGATGCAAAACAATAGCAATCACTCTTCAGTTTGCGGAGAGCTGACAGATTCCAATTTTCTATTTTCCAGAGACACTCTCCTCATTACCAAGCAAAAGCAGACCGGTTAACTTGCCTAGGATCTATCGCTTGTTGCCGTGATTCATCGGTCTGTGTCCCTGATAGGGGCTCGAGCAGGTGGTGCACAGAGCATTGAGCTGACATAAGGAGACATACGTGGATCCGCCAGGCTGGCTAATTTCCCTTCCATTTTGAGGGGAGCAATTATTTTAAATTGCCCTATGTCGAAATGACTTTGCTCTTGCCACTAAAAGATAACAAGTCAATAAACTATAATGTAAATGACTGTCTCCTGACACTTTGATTAAAAATTATAACTATAAGAAGAAGAAAGAAGCTGAGCCTGCCCTGCTTGGTTGAGAAGCATGACCGCGTTGTGATATCAAGCTGGCACGCATGCGTTCTGCTATTCTGGGAGCTTCTTAACAGCCCAAAAAAATTATTTGTATAACTTTGTTTCTGAATCCCATGGAATTCTGTTGACAAGTTTTGTTCTGGGTGAAAGGACCTGACCCCTCGTGGAAAGTGACCGCTACAAATGAAGATGCTAGGCAGTAGGTGTGGATACGGGGTAGCAGCTGGGAGGATATTAAGAAATGCTTCGTCTTGCTTGGTGCCAGTCGCTCATACTTATCATCCTATCTACTTGGGAAATGGCAATCAGGGAGATTTGGGTTTCAGATAAGCCCAAGCAAAAAAAGCTCATGAGGCCTCATCTTCATACAAGAAGTGTGACAGGGTAGTGCATACCTGTCATCACACCCATGCTGGAAAGGAAGCATGCATAGGCAGGCTGAGGTGCAGGCAAGCCCAGGTAAGACTCTATCTCAAAAATAACCAGGGCAAAAAGGGCTGGAAGCCATGGCTCAAGCAGTAGAATACCTCCCAAGCGAGCACAATGTCCTGAGTTCAAACTCTAGTACCACTGAAGAAGAAAAAGAGAAATCTCTTTCTCTGTTAAGAATTTCCTGGAAACCAGCAATACTAAAGAAAAGAGCCAGTCCTGAAACCAGGGAAATTCACCTGCCCAGCCTGCCCAGAACCAGAACCAGAATTTTGACTAGTTCAAATGCTTCTCAAAAATGAAATACATTTGGAATTCAACTAATGATTTTAAAGGGAAAATTAAATATTTCTGGTTAGATTTAGCAACCTGAAGGGGACAAAAGAAGATGTTAATTTGTAAAGATAAGAAAAGTATGGGGCTGGGAAGGTGGCTCAGTGGTAGAGCATTTGCCTTGCATGCCTAAGGCCCTGGGTTCGATTCCTCAGCACCACATAAGCAAAAAGAAAAAAAAACCGGAAGTGGCGCTGTGGCTCAAGTGGTAGAGCGGTAGCCTTGAGCTGAAGAGCTGAGGGACAGCGCCCAGGCCCAGAGTTCAGGCCCCACAACCAGACCCAAAAAAAAAAAAAAAAAAAAAGAATCATCTTGGTAGAAAAAAAAAAAAAAAAGAAAAGTATGAAAGGCTGAAACATCAAGAATAATTGTCAAAGGGAGCTTTCATTGTCAATTTAGACTGAAGTTCTAGAACCTTTCCGAGCCATGATTTGGATTCTTCAGATCTTAAAGATTCCATTTTAGTGAACTTTAGGCAGTTTTATAATCAGCCTTAGGTCATTAAATTGATAGAAAAACATAACAGCTACAGAAAAACAAGACTTTGTTAAATTATTTAATTTATTAATTTATTAAATTAAATTTGGTAAATTTTATAGTTTTTCCTTAATGATAACTATCAATTTTTACTGTATGATGGACAAAAAATTTTAAAGACTCATTTAACGGAAAGAAAGTCTGAAAAATCACTTATTAATTCTAGAAAGACTGCTTTTCCTACTCCAAGGTGATGTCAAAGATAAGTCTCTGAATGCATCTAAGCTTAGTAGGCTGAAATTGCAACAGAGATACAAAGAATAATGTCTTAAACTGGACGCTGGTGGCTCATGCCTGTAATCCTAGCTACTCAGGAGGCTGAGATCTGAGGATCGAGGTTCTAAGCCAGCCTAGGCAGGAAAGTCTGTGAGACTCTTACCCCCAATTAACCACTAGAAAACAGGAAGTGAAGCTGTGGCTCAATGTGATAAAACTCTAGCCTTGAGCAAAAAAAGCTCAGGGGCTCTACCCAGGCCCTGAGCTTAAGGCCCAGGACCAAAAAAAGAAAAAAAAAATGTCTAATGTCTTACAGTAGAAAAAAAAGGTGATGATCTAATATATCATTAAATGGTAAATATCATGGTAAATTATCTTAGCTTCCTTCTCTTCAAATTTGGTTACAATAAGTTTTCTTTCCTTCTGGCAAAGGGCTTCATTCCTGATCTCATCTTGGTATCTCCTAGTCATCTTTACACCAACGTTGAGATGAGCAATTTCAGTCCTTGCATCCCAAACTGATTATTTTTGAAGATGTTTCCTATCATTGCTTTTTCGGGGGTGGGGGGAAGGGTGTCGATCACATCCCGACACAAGCCCCCAGGGTGGGGTATGCTAGACTTCCACAAGGGGGAGAGAGCCCATTGTTTCCACTTGGAATTTCAGAAAGGAACCAACCACCTGATCCAGTTCAGCATTCAATTTAAGGAATTCAAGGAAGAATTTGGTAGTCAGCCCCTCTTCCCCAAAGAAACTCACAATCCAATCAGGAAGCAGAGACCCAACCAATGAGTATGTTGCAAGATAACTAATGCCATGACTTGGGAGAAACAGCCTCCTAGAACTTAGAAGAGCTTCATTTCCAGCTGACCTTGGAGCCCAGAACATCTAGTGTTTCTTTGCAAGAAGCCTTAAACTCCTTGGCCCCTGTCCATTCCCTTCCCCATCCTTCTGGCTCAACCCAAGCACATCTTTTAATCTGGCCTGGTGAAGCTCTGTGCTCCTGTCCCCCACTCTCGTCTGCTCTACACCACATCGCCAGGGGCTGTTTTCTTATATGGCACGGGGTCTGTTTTCTTATATAACACACTTCACTTTTCCAAAACAGCGTCCTTCCTGAGTTACTGTCTGCAGTCCTCTTTCATTCATGGCTTCATTCACTTCTCTATCTCCAGCCCCCCCAACAACATTGAACCAATGAATTAATGTAAACATTCTTTCTCTAAATCTATAGGTTCTGATCTCTTTTAGTCAATAAATGTTTCCTTGAGTTTTAAGAGCCCTCTCACCTCACTGCTCCATTCACTTCAACAGGCTGCCTCCATCCCTACCCACGACAGTGCTCCAGGGAGAGGCTTGAGTAGGTTTTAGCAGCCCTGTCTAGGACACTGTGTTGTTTGCACTTTACTCTCTCCACTGCCTTGGACAAGAATGAGCAGATCTTCCTTCCTTTAAATGCTTCTCTTAAGGCACCAACTGAGACCCACGGGATGAAAGTCTCCATAAAAGGATCCAAGAGCCCCAGGGAATTGTGATGGCACAAGCAATGCTGACAACCACTTCCCCTGGTCTAAAGGGAACTCTCCAGACGGGTGGAGGTACAGGTGGGAACCACCAGCCTTAAACTCACCTCTAACCCCTTGAATGTCTTTGCAAGGGAAACATATTTCTTTCACTTGCCTTATATATTTCCAGATCTCTACACAGAGGACATTTAATCAAGATGCCCGGATGAAAAACAACTTGCAACAAAACAATTATTGTATTGCAAGGCATTCGTGATTTATAGATTCAAAAAACAGCTGCCATAAGAAGACTGTTCTTATCACCATGGTGATTATTTTGGAGCAGGGGGACAAACTGTCCCAATAGTAACACCCCTGCCTGTCCCCTCTCATAACTTTAGCTTTCTATCTTACAATAACCAAACCTGACTTTAAGATCCCATGCTTGCTTTCTCTCTCCCTCTTAACTGATGGTGTTATAACTGATATTTGATAAGAACCAACTCTCTCCTCCTCCCAAGTACCATTTCTCTCGTAAGCTTAGAATAATATGACTCCATCTAGTAAGCCCCTCTCTCTGTCTCTCTCTGTGTGTCTGTCTGTCTGTCTGTCTCTCTCTCCCCAATCCCTTCTTCCCTTTCTGCCTCCCTCCTCAAACTCAAAACAATCAGAATCCGATGGATGAAACTTCAAATACAAGGCAAATCTCATCTGCATCTCTCTACCAGTTCTTACATCTAGGTAACTAGGTGTTACTTAAAGCCTTGGATGGACATTACAGCAAGCTAGCCTGCCTCTGTCTGGTGTCTTAGCAGGCTCCTCTACCCTACTCATTCCTCCAAAATGCAATCTGATGATGTCTACAACCATCATGGCTCCGCTGAGATTCAAAGTCAACTCTCCTTAGTCCACTATACCATGCCCTGTGTTACCGAGCCCCAACTTAACTTCTGTTCCCCCCCCTCTCCTGCCCCCATCTTCCCATGCTGGGACCTTTCAGATACATTCAATATATTAGGCACAAGCTTACTCCATCAGAAATGCAAGCTAATATCGCAAACAAACAAGTACAATTAGGCAACCGGTTTCTTTATGTTTGCTGGTTGTTTTGAATTCAGGCACTCAGGTTTTCTGCAACAATCTGCTCACTGTGGGAATCATTTCTTCGGCAAAGGTCAGAAACACTGCCATCTAGTGGTCACAGAGAGAATGAGGAGCAAAGTCACTTCCGGACTATTTTAGAAAGAAGCTGAAAACTGGATTTACTCACCGTTCTGTTCTTTTATTTTTAAAGAGCTGTTATATGTACATGAAGATATATTCCAGATCTCTTCTATAATCTCTCCACAGAAGCAATGGATTGGTTGACATTATTTACCAATCTAACCTCCAAGCAGTGGAAGAGTAAAGTAGT